>NC_071089.1:57064103-57401603 GCF_027358695.1 Spea bombifrons | reverse complement strand
AGTCAAGGCATAATAGTACATCGCCTGGCATTACTTTAAAACATTTTGCGATGTACTATTATGTCCCGCATCATTAAGGGGTTAAATTATGTATTTTTTCATTGTATTGAATTTCATAGTTTAAGATGGTTAGTGACTGTTACAGTTTCTACAGTATAGTGTGTGTTTCATTAAGGATTTGTTTGATATATGAGCACCACCTAGTGGAGTACTCTGTATAGACCTTGATGCCCAGAAAATATTATTAAAAAATAGCCTTATATGCTTTGTCATATAAATACCTTAGAACAGTGATGGCGAACGTTTTTGGGCCTGAGTGCCCATTTTTGTGCATCAAAACAAGTTGCAGACCTCAAAGTGCCAACACTGCATATTAAACATGGAGAGGACGTTTTTTCAGTACAAAATGACTATACACAACAGTATGCATCAATATAACATATTAATAGAAAGAGATTATTTTAGGAAAGGCAGTGGGACCCAGGGGACATTTCAGAGGACTGTGGGAAACAAGAGATGCAAACTATTGAGCTTAAATAATAACAGAGAATTAAGTATTAGCTCTTTCCAATATCTGCGGTGGGAGCGGGAGGCGTCCGTCTTCCTGTGGTGTGCGCTTCACAGCTGAGCGCCGGAACAGCAATCACATTCCTATCATGCCCAGGCATAACCAGATTCCAGGATGTACTCGCAGACTTGGCATGATAGGAGTATGATTGCCCTATCTACCCCTTCTCACTCCCTTCTGCCCTATCTACCCCTTCTCCCTCCCTTCTCCCCTATCTACCCCTTCTCACTCCCTTCTCCCTATCTACCCCCTTTCCCCTGTCTCACTCCCTTCTCCCTATCTACCCCCTCCTAACTATCTACCCTCTCCCTCTTTGAAGTTCACTTACCTTTCAGGAGTCCTGCGGTGGGGGTGCAAGGCCTCTGCCTCCCAGATCTGCCACTGTATGGAACAGTATAGAGTGATGGGAGTTATGATGTACTTTTAGAGCATAATTAGATCATGAAAAAGACATTGGAAATGGTACAGCATAACACCCATCACTCTCACACACTTACCAATCCACACACATACTCATCCACACACATACTCATCCACACATATACACCAAACCACACATATATACTAATCCACACATATACACCAATCCACACATATACACCAATCCACACATATATACCAATCCACACATATATACCAATCCACACATATACACCAATCCACACTTATATAATAATCCACACATATACACCAAACCACACATATACACCAAACCACACATATACACCAAACCACACATATATACCAATCCACACATATATACTAATCCACACATATACACCAATCCACACATATACACCAATCCACACATATATACTAATCCACACATATATACCAATCCACACATATATACTAATCCACACATATATACTAATCCACACATATATACTAATCCACACATATACACCAATCCACACGCATACCAAACCACACATATACACCAAACCACACATATACACCAAACCACACATATATACTAATCCACACATATACCAATCCACGCATATATACTAATCCACACATATACCCATCCACACATATATACTAATCCACACACATACCAATCCACTCTCACTTAATGCTTTCCTACCTTTCCTTTCTTCTTTCAGCTTCTTTTCCTCCTCTTCTTCAGTTCTTCTGTCTTCTCTGTCTTCTTCCGGGTCAGAGGGCACGGACAGCGGTGGGCGCGGCTTCAGTGCTGTGCGCCGGGATCTGACAACAAACCCCGGCGCACAGCAGCTGTTGCCGCGCGGATCACAAGGGAGCGGTATCGGAGGTCTTTAACATTACTGTCCGTCTCTGGAGGGGTGCCGGGTGCCGCAAGTTGGCACCCCCCTAATGAGCGGCAGCGTCGGACCCCGCGGCGGCGCCCCCTGGAGTGTGGCGCCCTGTGCGGTCGTAAGGCCGGCCCTGCGCGGGAGCCGACGCCGTGACTACAGTGTATGACTGTAGTCACGGCGTGCCCACAGAGACAGCGTGCCACGCGTTCGCCATCACTGCCTTAGAATAAAATGTCACAAAAGATGTTCTCTTAATAATATTTTTGGTAGAAACTAAGATTGACCCCATGATATGGTATGATCATTTCCTGGTTTTGGTATCTCCTACCTACAGCTACTCCTAGGGTTTTCATGTGGAGATTAAATGGTGAGTGTTATCAGATTACTAGAACTTTATTTCACTTTGCTACAAATCATAATGAGAAGGTTAGTATGGCCTCCTTGTTGGATGATAGAGGGATGAGTTTGGGTCACTACACAATGACATGGGTTTTGGTTTGTGTTTGACACCAAGGGCCAGATAAAAAAGTGGATGGCATCTTGCTTCTTAAGTATTGCAAATACTTTCCTTTCACCCCTACTGTTGTTTCATTGGAGTGTTTTCTAGAATCCAAACAAAATAACCCAGATATAGAGGGCATTGTGGACCACAGATGCTCCCACAAGCTAGCTGCATATGCCTGACAACAACTTGACAGAACTCACAGCTTCTAGCACACAGTAATAGTAAGTGATGAGACCCAAATAGAGCTTTATGGTCACAACCATAAGCGCTATGTTGGGAGAAGGGTCAACAAGGCCGATGGCAAAAAGAATACCATCCCCACTGTGAAGCATGGTGGTGGTTCACTGATATATGGGGGTGTGTGAGCGCTAAAGGCACAGGAAATCTTGTGAAAATTGATGGCAAGATCAATGCAGCATGTTATCAGAAAATACTGGCAGACAATTTGCATTCTTTAGCGTGAGAGCTGCACATGGGACACTCTTGAGCTTTCCAGCACGACAATGATCGTAAGCACAAAGCCAAGCTGACCTTCCAGTGGTTACAGCAGAAAAAGGTGAAGGTTCTGGAGTGACCAACACAGTCTCCTGACCTTAATATTATGGAGCCATTCTGGGGAGATCTCAAACTCGCGATTCATGCAAGATTACTTTGCATAACCTCAAGGCACTTTGCCATGACGAATGGGCCGTTTTGTTTCATGACTGTGCCGATCTGTTATAACCTACAGTTGAATATGAATCCCATAATAAATAAAAGCAATATGTTTTGCCTGCTCACTTGAAAAATGGTATATATCTTATTCTCCAAGGGGATACAAACGTTATTGATTATTATTATTATTGATTATAACTTTAGCTTGAAAATACATTTCTAGATCTCTATTTCCGATGCACTTTTTGGGATGCTACCCCTAATGTAAGTAATAGTCTATTAGCCAGGGATAAAACTTTTATTAATTATATCAGTGATGTGCAAAAAAAAGCAATTTATAGCTCAATAGGTTCAAACACAAACTTCCAACTTTGGATTTGATTTTCTCTCGGTTCAATTTTGTTTTCAGAATGAATTGGATTGAGGCCTCTCTCCATAAAGAACTCAAAGCTAAAGCATTATTCAATAAATGGCCAAGGCCTATTAAAATGTCACTTTTGTGTGCCTTTCAGCATACGGGCTGGTTTTCATCGTAGATGCTGCTGGGTCGGCCACCCACACTAGGTGTTTAACTCACTTTTATGATTATGCAACCTTTCCTGTGCTCTTATGATGTCTGTCCAGCTGTGCAGACCACAATAGTTTTTTTTTAAGTTATCATGCCTGATGCCTTGTTTATGGACTGTAACTTTGTACCCCTCTACAATACTATGTTACTATATTACTTGTAGATCAACTGCAATGCCATATGCATTCTTGTTATTGTCATTGTATTCCTCTTGCTTCAATTTTTACTTATATAATAAGACATTTTTATAGCATATTTCCATTATTTACCGCTGGTCTAAGGAATCATTTAAAAAAAATATATAAAAAACTGGTGTTTATCCTTGACAGCATAGTGTATATCATAGTGTAAACCTTCTCAGTTATTAGTCTATTTCATTGGTCTAGCAATGTAGCAACCCAGGCACCCCTTTCTCCTGTGCCCTCTGGAATGCACGCTCTGTGTGCAACAAACTAACTGCTGTCCATGATCTTTTCATCTCTAACGCCTTAGTCTTCTAGCACTCATCGAAACATGGCTGACATCCTCAGACACTACCTCTCCTGCTGCTTTCTTTTATGGTGGCCTTCACTTCAGTCACACTCCCAGACCTGGAGACAAACAGGGAGGTGGTGTTGGTATTCTCCTCTCTCTCCCTGCTGCACCTTTCAATGTCTTCCACCAATTCCCTCTTTCTCTCTCTCTCTCTCTCTCTCTCTCTCTCTCTCTCTTTCGGCCTCCTGGCCCCACCTCACACTTCTTTGATCACTTTGCTGCTTAGCTTTCCCACTTTCTTTCCTCCACCATCCCTACACTAATCATAGGGGACTTCAATATACCTATTGATGACCCATCCTCACTTGCTGCTTCAAAAATACTTTCACTCTCCTCCTCCCTCAGACTCTCACAATAGACTAACTCGCTGACGCACCGTGGCGGTCATCAAATCGATCTAGTGTTCTGATCACTGTCTGATCACAGCCTGCTTACCTTTAATCTCAACATACCACACACACCTTCTCTACCCAAGAAACCACCCCAAACCTACCGTAACATCCGCAACCTCAACGCTCCACAGCTTACAGAAACACTATGGCCACTCCTCTCAAGTATACCCTCCTCCTCCTGTCCTGACAAAGCTACAGCTCAGTATAACCATACATTAGCCTCAGCCCTAGATATGGTTGCCCCTGTAACCCCACGCGGTCCATCTCAGCAATGACATTTCACTCAGACACGCCTCCGTCAAAGGTGTTCGGGTACAGCTGAGTTCTTGTGGAAGTCTCGTTTACCTAAAGACTTCATTCACTACAAACTCATGCTCCGTTCCTACACATCGGCCCTGCATCTCTCTAAACAAACATATTTCATTTCATTAATCACCTCTCTTTCCCATAATCTTAAGCATTTATTCTCCACTTTTAACACCCTTCTCAAGCCCACAGCACCTCCTTTTCCCTCCAACTTCTCTACCCAAGAGCTTGCCACCTACTTCAAAAACAAAATTGACACCATCAGGGATAAAATCCTCCCCTATAGTGCCAATTATTTAGTACCTCACCTCCCTCCTCACCTCTATCCATCCTCACCTGCTTCAGCCCGGTTACACCCTTTGAGGTTTCCAAGGTCCTGTTGTCCTCCCACCTGTCCCCTCAACCCTGCACCTTCACATCTCCTACCACCCCTCTCTAGTGTCCTTACCCCAACCTTAACCCACATCTTCAATCTCTCCTTTTCCTCTGGTGTATTCCCATCCTCATTCAAACATGCCATCATCTCCCAATCCTAAAGAAACCTTTCCTTGATCCCACATCCCCATCAAACTACCGTCCAGTTTCACTAATCCCGCTAGCTTCCAAACTGCTGGAACGATTAACCTACAATAAACTAACAAACTTTCTCTCCTCAAACTCTCTGCTTGACCCTCTACAATCAGTCCACAGCATTGAAAAGAGACTGTACTCACTAAAATTACTAATGACCTCCTTGCAGCTAAAACGAAAGGCCAATTCTCACTGGTTATTCTCTTGGACCTCTCAGCAGCCTTTGACACAGTCGACAAACCCTCCATGCTCATGGCATCCGTGACACGGCTCTTTCATGGCTTAAATCCTACCTTTCTAACTTTCTGTGTCTCATTTTCTGGAACTTGCTCCTCTCCCCTACGGCTATGTATTGGTGTTCCTCAAGGCTCAGTTCTTGGGCCTCTGCTATTCTCCATCTACACTTCTTCCCTCAGACAACTTATTTCTTCTTTTGGTTTCCAGTAACACCTATATGCAGATGACACCCTAATCTATATTTCTGCTCCTGACCTTTCCCCCTCTCTTCTAACTCGCCTCCCTGACTGTCTATCAGTAATTGCATCATGGATGGTGTCCCGTTACCTAAAGCTCAACATCTCTAAGACATCCCGCCATCTGCCTTGTCCACTTTTCATGATATCTCTATTTCTGTTGACAATGCCACTATCCAACCCACAGACCAAGTTCGCTGCCTTGGTGTCACCCTTGACTCTGCTCTCTCCTTCATCCCTCACATCCAGTCCCTCACCAAATCCTGCCACATCCACCTAAGAAATATCTCCCGAATCCGTCCTTTCCTCACACAAGAAACCACCAAGTTACTAATCCACTCCCTTGTGATATCCCGCCTGGGTTATTGCAACTCCCTACTAACCGGTCTCCCCCTCTCCCGCCTTTCGCCGCTTCAATCCATCCTCAACACTGCAGCCAGATTAATTTTTGTCTGCTGCCGTTCCTCATCCACTGCCCCACTATGCCAATCACTTCACTGGCTCCCCATACCCTCCAAAATTAAACTTATGACCCTGACCTATAGAGCCCTCAACAACTCTGCTCCACCTTACATCCTCCTATCCAAATACACCCCTACCCGCCCTCTTCGCTCCTTTTACAACCTAGAGATTTCTTCAACTGTTGTTACCTCTTCCCACTCCCGCATTCAGGATTTTATCCACGCCCTACCCCTCCTGTGGAATTCCCTTACCGTATAAAACAACTGTATAGCTTAAAAACTGAAGGCCACAAATCCATTTTAAAAGTGGGCCTGCCTTTTCCCATATGTCCTGTGCATAAAAGCAGTTCCAAAATATACGCAACGCTGTCTAATCCTGGGTACGCTGATCTCTAGGGCACTTAATGCTGGCACCAAGACCTCTCATGTGCTGAAATTGCCTTGTTGGCAAACATTCGTGCCCTACCTGCCATGCAAGATCTCTCTGAGTTGGCTAGAAAAGTGGCGACATACATTCTGCCAAACTCTGGACTCTATGAGAGAATATTGTGCCACTTGTTCCTCTGATAATATAGCAGCAGTCAACTTCTTTGGATTTCATAAAATATCCGGGCTAAAATCTTGGAGTGTGTTTTTAAAACACATAGTAAAAAAACTTTATATATAAAATACGTTTCACATCAGGCATCCCTTTACCACCATTCACGTTTTGTTTGCACGTTTTCTCTCTTTTAAGTTTTTCACTTCTGGAGTTCCAGAAAAACATAAAATAGACACGCTTCTTTAATACAAGTCTTTAATACAAGTCAGAAGGGGAGAATACCACTCCTAAATACATCATTATTGCCTTGATGATTTAAATTCTCCCTTCCATTGTCAGCTTTCGGATTTGCCATAATCCTATTTTGCGGTTTAATTTTTCTAAAACAATATCCCATGATCTCTCGCCATTATTTGCGCAATCAAAAACCACTCCTAGAATTTTAATACTGTCACCTTAGGTCTGGACAGCAGGTGTCTGACTGCCATCCCAATCACCAATAGTACCAGAGGCACATGTAAAATACTCAGTTGTTCTAATAGCTCTAAAATGGTATCTAAAGAAAGCCCTGTTTGTCCTGAAAAAAAAAACAATATATATGTGTGGGAGCACGAAATGAGAAAGAAGAAAATCACAGCTAAACAGCAACACTGAAAAATGTTAAAAGAGCCATTGATAAAATATGGTGATTTTTTTTGTTAAAAATCACTTTTTCTCACTTAAAAAAAATCTTACTCATCTGCAAAAACTAATGAAAAAACCTGCTAAATAGATTCTATTATTTGTCTTGAGTTTAGAACTACCCAATGTTTTTATGTTTTTGTGCTTTTTTCTGCACGTTATGGGGCAATACGTACCAGTAGCATTTTGCTATTTCGAAACCATTTCCCCCCAAAGCTGGTCATTCTGCCCCATGTGCTATTTCAGGTATCTTTGAAGCCAGCCAATGCAATTTACCCCATTTTTAAAAACTAGACACCCCAAGGTATTTTAAATGCTAGTATTTTAACAATTTCCATGCATTTTTGTATTTTCTTCACACACGTTGTACCTCAGGTATGAATTTACCACTCCTGGTATATGTCCCTGTCAAACAACACCCCAATATGTGTTCAGCAACATCTCCTGAGCGTAGTGATACCCCACATGCATGGATTTGTTAGGTTGTTTGGGAAGTAAAATGTCACCTTTGTGAGGTGTGCATTTTTTGCCATTTAGACATCTGGTCAGTCTGTGCCCACGTCCCATATTTGGGACATCTTCGAAGCTGGCCAATTCAATTTACCCCATCAAATCATACATTTTTTAACCCCTTAACGACCTTTGCCGGTTCAGGACCGTCAAGGAAAAACAGTCGCTTAATGACCTTTGACGGTCCTGAACCGTCAAAAAATTAAATAAGCTTAGAAAGTGATCAACGATCACTTTCTTCGCTTAAACGGCGTTACTGTAATGCCTCATGTCGAGGCATTCAGCAAGGCCGAGATCGGCATCGGGGGCATGTCTGGCCCCTCCCCGGGGCGTCAACAGCCGCCATACATTGTATGGCGGCGGACGCCCATTTTAAAAGCGTTTAGGAGGCGATCAGGAGGCATCCAGCGACACCAAACACTTACCTGAGGATGGACTGTGACCACTCCGGAGAGGATCCCAACCCCAGCGGCTTTTACTATCATTTGACCCTGACCAGTAAGAGGGCCCCCGCGGTCCAGTCTTTATTTAAATGTCCATAAAACAGTCCATGATCTATTGCACAATCCTGTAAAAAAAATGATGTTCACATTTAGAGTCTGTAAATATGCAAACAAAGCAGCCCTTCTGACAGAGCTCCTCAGACTCCTCACATTAAGTGAGGTAGGGATGCAACAACTAATCAATAAAATCGATAATAAAAATCGTTGCTAATGAATTTCATTATGATTAGTTGAATAGATTTTGATCGATTATAGGCTAGGTTTCCACTTGGGTTTTTGTCCTGCGTTATTTTCTTGATGAAAAATGCCAGGAAAAACGCCAAGAAAACTGCCACTGCATTTTCTAGCGTTTTGGTGTTTTTTCTGGAGTTTTTTCTGGCGTTTTAGCCTTTCTGTGGAAATTGCAGTTTTTCCAGCCTTTACAAGTTAGATGTTTCACCCAGCTAAAAGGGATTAGGATAAATGGCAAGTATCTGCCCTCTCCTGATGTCATTTACTTGGTAGAGTTCTACTTAAATGCCCCAGCGGTCCCTTTTGTCTCTTTTCTGTGGTTTGTAAGGCATGCTTTATTCCGAATGTCTGCTCCTCTAGGAAGATTGGCCCCAAATGATGGTGCAAATTGTTTGCTGTTGCTTTTGGCACGCAGGATCCAGTTGATGCGTCGGGTATGTTTGTAATGGCAAGTTTGTTCCAAATGGTGTAAAATTCAATATGAACTTTGTTTTGTGTGAAACTGTTTGTTTCCAGCCTATTTCTCTTAGGACACACAGATACTGGGTCCATCCTCTGCATTGTAACTGTGGAAAAAAACGCCATAAAAAACACCCAAGGCAAAAAACCCACATGGCTTTTTCATGGCGTTTTTTCTCTCCCATAGACTTCTATTGAAGAAAAACGCCAAGATTTCCTTACAAAAAACCCCAGAGTGGCAACATGCTGCGATTTTGAAAAACTGCCACAGAGCCCCAAAAAGCAGAAAAACGCCAAGTGGATATGGCATTGTGCGATTTCCTATTGAAGAACAGCTAACATCTGGCTGCAGCGTTTTTTCACTAAAAAAACACCATGTGGCTGAATTGGCGTTTTTATGGGCGTTTTTAGCAAAAAAAACCCAAGTGGAACCCTAGCCATAAAATGAGGGTTTTTTCAGAGCAAACGCTCTGAAAAATACCCCTCATTATATAATCCGTTTCAGTGACTCACAGCAGCAGTTACTACTTACCAGTCCCTCCCTGTAATCACTGTGACAATTGGCCCCGCCCCTTCCTTCTCCCAGAACCACATGGCTGTGACTCTCATCTAACTGTAAGTATAAAATTAATATTTCGGCTGTTGAAAGTTAGGGGAGGTGGGGGTTAATTTAGGGGCAGTTATGGTTAACGGGGTGTTTAGGGGCAGCTATGGTTAATGGGGTGTTTAGTGTTAATTTAGGAGCAGCTGTGGTTAATGGGGTGTTTGGGGTTAATTTGAGGCAGTTGTGGTTAATGGTGTGTTTAGGGTTAATTTAGGGGATGCTGTGGTTGATGGGGTCTTTAGGCTTAATTTAGGGGATGCTGTGGTTAATGGGGTGTTTAAGGTTAATTTAGGGGAAGTTATGGTTAATGGGGAGTTTAGGGTTGATTTAGGGTAGTTGTTTTGAATGGGCATTTAGAGTTAATTTAAGGGTAGTTATGGTTAATGGGGCGTTTAGGGTTAATTTAGCGGCAGTTGTGGTTAATGGGATGTTTAGGGTTAATTTGGGGCAGTTGTGGTTAATGGTGTGTTTAGGGTTAATTTAGGGGCAGTTGTGGTTGGTGGGGTCTTTAGGATTAATTTAGGGGATGCTGTGGTTGATGGGGTGTTTATGGTTAATTTAGGGTAGTTGTGGTTGATGGGGTATTTAGAGTTGATTTAGGGGTAGTTATGGTTAATGGGGTGTTTAGGGTTAATTTAATGATGAGGACTGAGGGTTAATTTAATTAATTTAATAAAGTTAACTTAACCCCTTAAGGACCGGGCTCATTTTTCGTTTTGTACCCTGTGGGACCGAGGCTGTTTTGACACTTTTGTGGTGCTTGTGTTCAGCTGTAATTTTGATACCATTATTTTGATCGTATCATCTTATTTACTATAAAAAAAAAAAAAAAACATGGTGAAAAATGGAAAAAAAACACATTTTATGACTTTTATTTGAAAAATCTTTTACTCACCTAAAAAAGCAAGTAAAAAAACTAGCTAAATAGATTCTACTACTTGTCCTGAGTTTAGAAATACCCAATGTTTATAGTTATAGGGCAATAAGTACAAGCAGCGTTTTTATGATTTCCAAATCTTTTTTAACAAATCTGGTCAGTCTGCCTCCATCTCCTCTTTGGAACATCTTTGAAGCCTGTTTTAACCCTTTCCATGCACCAATTATACAACTACACTTTGTCAAACTTTGTAATAGTTATTTTTTTAATTTTTTTTCACACAAATTGTACTTTAGTTATAGATATACAGGTTCTGGTATATGTCACTGTCAAACAACACCCCAATTTGTGTCCAGGAACATCTCCTGAGTGCAGTGATACCCGACATGCATGGGTTTGTCGTGTTGTTTGAGATTTAAAATGCCACATTTGGGAAGTGTGCTTTTTTTCTCCATTTTGGAAAGTCTGTACCTATGCCTTATCTTTGAGCTCAGCCACTCCAATTTACCCCATCAGCCATTTTTTTTAATATTAGACACCCCGGGGAGGGGCCAGACATGGCCCCCGATGCCAATCTCGGCCTTGCTGAATGCCTCGACATCGAGGCATTACAGTAACGCCATTTAAGCGAAGAAAGTGATCGTTGATCACTTTCTAAGCTTATTTAATTTTTTGACGGTTCAGGACCGTCAAAGGTCATTTAGTGACCGTTATGTCATGACGGTCCTGAACCGGCAAAGGTCGTTAAGGGGTTAAGGTGCAGTAAGAGGTAAAGGGGGGCAAATTAAGGGGACTCTAAATCCTGGGGACAGTGAAGATTAATCCACTACTTATTTATAAAAGCATGGTGTCAGTGTGCTGTGAACGGGTCTGTGACTCTATGAGGGGACTATGAGATATCTGGGGGATATAAGGCATATCTGGGGAGGACGGAGTGACATATCTGGGGGTATAAGGCATATGTGGGCAGGGCAGTGTGGCATGTCTGGGGAGGATGGAGTGGTGTATCAGGGGCCACAGTGGCATATGTGGGGCCACATTGGCATATCTGGGGGTAGAGTGGAGTGGCATGTCTGGGAGGCAGCGTGGCAAGCTCAAATGTGCATAAATTGTGGGGGGGGTGCTGGTTGGGAAATAAAGAAAAGAAATGCATTTTATGAAAGTTTTTTTTATTCTGCTGTTTGTATTTAACATCATTTGTTTATTAAATTATTTTAAATAAATGGAAAATTTACATTCATTTTTTTTATCAGATTAATCGAAAAAATAATCGGCCAACTAATCGATTATGAAAATAATCGTTAGTTGCAGCCCTAAAGTGAGGCAACAGTGAGATCCAGTGTGAGGTCTAGGTATTTTATCAGCGTCCCTCTCACCTTCAGTCCGAAACTTCTCATACGCTGCTGTAATCCATGATGAAAAAAGATTCAGACAGAGCAAGTCCCATCCCAGCAACACCTGCACAGCTCTGTATGTTTCGAGCCACCATTCGGACAGGTGACTCCGAAAGGTCTCCTTGCTCCGACTTCAGCTTTGATCATTTGACTGTGTCATCACCAGGGCTCCCAGAAAACTCTACTTTTGATTCCTCCTCTGCGTTGTCTCCCAGCACCTCCACTTCAGCCTCCAGAAAGGGTGCCAGACAGCATTCACCAATTTGTTGATGCCAGAGGAGAACCCTGCAGGCGACCAAGAGGCTCACTCGCGCAGCCTTTTTGACTTCGGATGGCGAGCCTGTGGATTTCCGCTCCCGCACTGAAGCAAGGTGAATTGTTCAGTGTAGGAGGTTTACCGTGATGTGACGTTGCAGACGAGCTTCCACTTTTAATGGCCATTGGAGTGAAACTAAAAACCTCCATTTGTCTAAATAAGCATAGGGTTTTCGGATAGCGCGCAGGTAACTATTTTTTTTGGTGTTTATTCTAAAGTAAATATTAGCCACAATTCTTAGCCCCTAGCTCAGTCATCTTAATTGGCTTTCAGCACTTCTTGTATCAACAGCATGCTCCAACATGCTTGGTTGTCTTAGCAGTTTAACCATGGCATATGTTGTAGTTTAAGTGATACGGTCGCTTGCTGCTTGTGGCCATTGAATTGTTTCAGTAACACTGTATACACAACCACAATTGAGTATTTTTTTGTCTACAACTAAATCTAATCAGGTCCATTTAATTCAAACCTATGTTTGCATAACTTGATTAGCTGATATATATTCATTGTAAAAAAAAAAATGTACTTAGGATAAAGGATCACCTCTTAAGCACAGCCGGTGTTGCTGAGCGTCGTAAACCGCCGTGAACCTTAACTGCCACCTGTTTAAACTGCAACCGGACATGCTGCCTCTAGCTCTAGAGGAACTACAAGTACTGCAGCCAATCATGAGGGTCAATGGAGTCCAGCACACTAATCACTATATGATCAGTGAAATAAAATGTAAAAATATTTGTTAAAAAAATTTAAAAATAAAAAAGACCCCAGTGACATCATAGGGGGAATCATCCAGTTGAAGCAAAATATGTCCAAGAAATGTAAAAAATTAAGAAATAGAAATTAAATAAAAAAGTATTACCGTATTTCCTCGATTATAAGACGACCCTGATTATAAGACGACCCCCCCCCCAAAATCTGAATATTAACTTAGGAAAAAAAGAAAAAGCCTGAATATAAGACGACCCCAAAGGAAAAAGTTTTACCAGTAAATGTTAATTCATGTAAACTATTTTTTTTTTAATAAAAGCTATGATTGAGAAAAATATTTTTTTTGTTTTTATTTCTTGTATTTTCCAACCTGTCCCCCAGTTACGCACATCTGCCCCCATGCTTGCCACTCCAATATGGCACTGTGGCCCATGATATGCCTTTTAACCCTCTATATGCCACTGTGCCCCATGGTATGCCTTTTCACCCCCTATGTGCCACTCTGCCTCCAGAAATGCCTTATACCCCTATATCCCATTCTGGCACTTAGGGGGTTAAACTGCATATTATGGGGCAGAGTGGCATATAGGGAGGTATAAGGCATCTCAGGAGGCAGAGTGGCATTAAGGGAGTTAAAAGGCATTGTATAGAGCACTCTGCCTCCAGAAATGCCTTATACCCCTATATGCCACTCTGGCATTTAGGGGGTTAAAAGGCATATTATGGGGCAGAGTGGCATATAGGGAGGTATAAGGCATTTCAGGAGGCAGAGTGCTCTATTACATGCCCCCTTAACGCCACTCCCGAAATGCCCTATGCCCCCATTTAACACACACACACACACTCTCTCTCTCCCCCCCTCTCTCACCCCCCTTCCCCCTCTCTCACCCCTCTCTCCCCTCTCAGCCCTCTCTTACCGGTGCTTCCAGCCGGGGCAGCGGGTTGACGTCGCCTTCCGCTGCAGCCAGAAGGAGGTGGAGTTGGCAGCGGGGGTTTGTATGCGTCCGTCGCGTATACTTTCCCCGGCCGTCAGAGATCAGAGTTCCCCGCACCGGTGAATGGGTATCTAATGCTTTACAATCGGCTTTAAAAATTATTAATAAATCCTACTGATTTAGGCATAATTAAATACCATATTTAAACAAACATTCTAACCCATTCATCCATCAAGCAACCACCTGGGAAGGACCTAGAACATTCTATCAGGGCAAGTTAAATACAACAGTGAGATGAACTATTCGCCCAGGGAAAGGGATATAAGGAAGAGAAAGTCTATTTAGGAAAGGATTAGGACGTACTTTTTAGTTACCAGTTTCGTCTGAACCGGCTGCCAAAACTGCCTTCCATGGTTCCCAAACTTTATCAAATTTGGTGATCTTATTAGTTTTAAGAAAGTAACCTCTTTCCATTAAATATTGAAATTGTATTTGGTTAAATACTATATTCCAACTAATTGGTTCTTCTTTTCTCCACTGTCTGGCAATTATGATCTAAGCCGCTAAGAATACATGGGCAGTTAAGATCTTCTGTTTTAATGAGAATTTATCTAAATCCACATGAAACAAAAACATCTGGGGAGCCAATTGGAATTGAAAATGAAAAAGGGAGCCAATTAGAGACGATAATTTTTTCTTAAGATGAAAAAGTTGAGGACACTCCCACCATATATGAAGAAAGGTTCCAATATGTGCCGAGCATCGCCAGCAATTATCAGAATTTCTCATACTAATTTTCTTAAGTATACTTGGAACTAAATACCAGCGATATACTATCTTGATATAAAGCTCTATCAGGCTTAGCGAGTGGACATGCTTTTTCACCAGTTTAAAAGCGTGTCGACAATGTTCTAGTCCAATCTCGATATTAAGATCCCTTTCCCACTTAACAAGTGGTAGGTCTTTCTCGTCTACAAAGAGTCCGTGCATTAATGTAATTATGCTTGAAATTTGTTTTTGTTTTTTGTGTAATGCCATCCAGTGTTCTATATCAGGATTTATTTTTAGTTTTACCTGCTGCATAAAATTCTTAATTCTCATATAGGAGAAAAATTCAGAAATAGGTAAGGAATATTGATCTCTAATCAGCTGGAAGGACATAAGTGAATCTTGATTAAAGACATTTTCTAAACATCGAATTCCACCGTTAATCCATTTAGATAAATCAATATCCTGAATATAAAGTTGTAAGATTTCTATAGGAGTAGAGGGTGAAAAAGAAGAATTTAATTTTACTTTCTTCTTAAGTTTATCGATTGATTTTAATGTATCATAGATTATTGGGTTAGATTTAATTACCCCCTTTACATGAGAAATATCAGCCCAGAATAACGAATATAATTTACATTTCCTGATGTCTGCTTGCTCTATTTGTATCCATCTGGGGAGGTTATTTGAGCTATTGTCCCATGCCAGATAGTGAGTCAACATGGTAGCCTCATGAAGGTTAATAACATTTGGATAGGAAATTCCCCCCCTATTTAACTTTTTAGTTAAAATGCTATGGGCTATTCTGGGGGTTTTTTTATGCCAAATAAATTGGTCAATAGATTGTTGGAATTGTTTTAAAATTTGTGGATATACTCTCAAAGGGATTGTTCTAAAGAGGTATAGTAGTTTAGGAAGAAAATATCCATTAATCAAGTTTACTCGTCCGAGCCATGACATTTCATGATTTTTCCATACAGAAAATTGTGTCTTGGATTTTTCTTTTAATATTGTGTAATTATAATTTATGAGTGAAGAAAGATCTTTTGTTATCTTTATTCCTAAATAATCGATTTTTTGCCCTTGCCAGTCTAAATTATGCCGAGCTCTAAGTTCTGTTAAATCAACCTGAGAGAGGCCTGTCGTTATTATCTGTCTTCCCAAGGTTGATTTTATAATTAGAATATGAACTATATTGATTTATTAAATTAAATAATGAAGGAATAGAAGAGGATAAATTTGTCAAAGTCAAAAGGACGTCATCCGCATATAAAGAAATTTTGAAAGAGTCAGAATCTATTTCTATACCAGAGATGTCAGGCGTTTGCCTGATAATTTCTGCTAGAGGTTCAATACTTAAAGCATATAATAATGGGGCAAGAGGGCAGCCCTGTCTGGTTCCATTTTTAATATGGAACCAGACAGAGTCAAGCATGTGGCCCACCACTTTGGCAGTAGGGTTTGAATAAAGTGACATCACACAGTCACTGAAAAATCCCTCAATTCCAAATCTTCTTAATATAGCTTCTAAAAATCTCCAATTAACACGATCAAACGCCTTTTCGGTGTCTAATGCCATAAAGGCAGTTTTAGTTTGGTAGAGATTGGCCTTATATAGAAGGTTTAGAATTTTTCGAGTGTTATCCGACGCGCTTCTGCCCTCCACAAAGCCCGTCTGATCCTTATGGATGACATACGGGATGACTTTGTTCAGTCTTTGAGCAAGGATTTTAGAATAGATTTTAATATCAAGATTTATTAATGAGATTGGTCTATAGTTCAGCGTTAATGTAGGGTCCTTTCCCTCTTTCAAGATCGGTATTATTGCAGCTTGCAGAAGTTCTAAAGGGAGCTGATCTTTTAAAGATATAGATGTAAATAATCTCAATAATAATGGAGCTATAAGCTTCTGTAGCAAGACGTAAAATGGAGAAGAGAAACCGTCTGGACCTGGTGCTTTACCTGGCTTTAAGTCATTTATTGTTTTTGTTATTTCCGTTAGTGCAAAAGGTTAAATACCGTATTTGCTTGATTATAAGACGAGGTTTTTTTCAGAGCAAATGCTCTGAAAAATACCCCTCGTCTTATAATCGAGGTCATCTTCTAATTAGACCTCAAAAAAATGTCTGCTGGGGCCAGGCTGCTTACCAGTGTTTTGGTCCCGAGCAGCGTCTCTTCTATTAGCAGCAGGAAGCTAATTCTGCCTCCCCTTCCTTCCTCTGGGGGCGGGGCCAGAGAAGTTGCTCGCACAGCCGGGCCCCTGCAGAAGTCTGCGAGTGGGAGATCTGCAGTTCAGAACCTATCATCCCCAGGTTCCAGCATGTACTGGCTGCCTTGGCTTGATAGGAGTTTGATTGCTGTTAGCAGTTATATATATATATATATATATATATATATACCTCCAGAAATGCCTTTTAACCCCCTATATGCCACTCTGGCATATAGGGGTTAAAAGGCATATCATGGGGCAGAGTGGCATATAGGAGGCCATAAGACATCTCTGGAGGCAGAGTGGCATATAGAGGGTTAAAAGGCACATCATGGGGCAGAGTGGCAAATAAAGGGGGATTAAGGCATTTCTGGGGGCAGAGTGGCAACCTTGGGGGCAGATGTGCAAAACTGGGGGGGGCAGGTTGGCAAATAAAAGGAAATAAAAAAATATATATTTTTCTCAATCATAGCTTTTATTAAATATGAAAAAATTGTTTACATGAATTAATATTTACTAGTAAAACTTTTTTTCCTATAGTGTAGTCTTATATTCAGGCTTTTTGTTTTTTTCCTAAATTAATATTTAGAGTTTGGGGGGTCGTCTTATAATCAGGGTCTTTTTAAAATCGAGCAAATATGGTAATCCCTTTGGAGACTTGTAATCTGAGGGAGTCTTAACTTTTGTAAATATAGGTCTATCTCCTGCTCAGAATAAATAGTTTCGGGTAGATTATATAACGATTCGTAATAATTATCAAAACAATTCAAGATAGCTTTTGGGGTTAAGAACTGAGACTTTTCCACTATAATCTTCTTGATAATTTCAGATTTGCGTTTGGATTTCATCTTATTTGAAAGTGATTAGTGTAATACCATTTTTGTTTTAGCTTAAAAAGCGTCCAATTAATTTTATCCAGTTTCTTAGTATCTATTTCTTTCCTGACATTTTTTATCTCCAGAAGTATAGAAGGAGCTATGTTGTTTTTATTAGATATTTCTAGTTTAGCTAATTTAATATAGAGTTCCGACAGGGAAAGACCCCGTTGCTTTTTCTCTCTAGATCCCATTTTAATTATTATTCCTCTGATGTAAGCCTTGAATTCTAACACATTTAACATCTCTTCTAACCCCAATAATATATGAAATGACCATATATAATTATTAGTATAGGCAATAGTCAAAGATATGTAATCATTGGGCATAAATAAATGATAATTAAGATATATTAATAGGTTTCAATAATAGGCTTCAAGGTTTCCTTGACCTTAAATATGGAATGAAGGATTTGCTGAACATGCAGTCTATAGATAGGATAGTAACTTGTTAATGCATGGTATCAGGGCCGGCCCTATAATGGGGCAGACTGGGGCAATTGCCCCAGGCGGCACTTTAGTAGGGGCGGCACTTTGCCGCCCCAAGCGCTTTTTTTTTTGTTTTTTTTTCTGTTTTTTTTTTTTGAAGCGGAGGAGAGAGAGAGGGGCACCGAGTGGTTTTCGCTTACCCGCTCGGCGCCCCTCTCTCTCTCTCCTCTGCGGCGAGTCTCCCTGTTCAGTCCCGGTGCCGGCTTGTAATGCAGAGCGCCGGAAGTGACGTCAATTTCCGGCGCTCAGCATTACAAGCCGGCACCGTGGCAGAGCAGGGAGACTCGCCGCAGGACTGTTTAAAGGTAAGTACCGGGGGGGGGATCGTAGATTATGGCGTCGGCGAGGTTTAAAATGCAATCCCCCCCCCCCCGGCGTCGGCCGGGGGGGGGGGCGCGTTTTAAACTTCGCCCCAGGCGGCGTTAAGTCTTCGGCCGGCCCTGCATGGTATAGTTGAGACTGTAAAAGGGCATTACAGTATTCTTACAGTGACCACCTAAAATAGGGTTTAGACGTAAAGACCTTAGTGAGCATGTTTACCCAATTAGGTGAAGACCAATACACTGACATCACTATCCAATCCACATATAAGCTAGGCTTTTGTAAGACATGCAGAGGCATGGGAAGAGAGGTTGAGAGAAGATGTACTTGCCATCCACGGACTCTTCACGTCCCAACACTCCCTCCCTCCATCCTCAGGAATGCATAGGACAGATGTCATGAACTAAATTCCTCTCGAAGGTTTTGTAAAACTTGTTTCGTATTTTTGTTATCTTCTTTTTATATTCTTTGTCTCTTTTTGTTCGTATTAAATGTTTCACCTTTGTTTGCATCTAAGTGACTGCCTATTTTTGACGCACATACATATTTATGTGTTGTTCCCGATCGAAGTTTGTATTGGCCTTATATTTTTATTACATATCTGGCGTGCCAGCCCTGCGTATTTTTTCCTGACCTTTGCCCTCCAGCTTGCTCAGGGGGAAGGGCAGATATATCTGTACACTTTTTGCAAACTGTCGGGAGAAAATTAAGAAAAGGACCTTTGAGAATACAGACTTCCAGATTTTAATGGAACAACATGTGCTAAGAAACGCTACTGACGGCAGACGCAAGACAGCCATACAGCGTGATACAACAGCCACTCAAGGAGAGATCACTAAGCAGGGAAAGTCATGGATTTTATAAAAACTTATGCTAACAAAACCTTTCAATTTGATAATTGTCCTACTAATGCACAGTTATGGGCTAGTTTGTACAAACAATGTGAGCTTGAAATATGAAATTGGATAAGTAATTGTTTTGTATAGATAAACTTAAGAAGAAACTGCGGGGGCGTGGCTGGCTGGACTCCGAAATGGCTGTGCAGTGATTCTGCTCCTCCAAGCCGCCCTGTTTTAAGCACTTAAAAGCAGAGTTTCACCTGACATTTTCCAGCTTTTTTGGCAGGATTGTGTGTGGGAATGCCGGGAGGTGTCCGCAAGTCCGCTAAAAAGAAAGTTGTGCCGGACATTTTTCAGAAAAAGACGACTTACCTTGAAGCTCCCGCTCTTTCCCCAATGGCGGCCCAAAGTCAGGACCTGGATGGAGATGCTGTGGCCTGCTCGAAGCGTGACATAGATGAGCTCAAGGACCTCGTCCTGTCTGTTAAGCGGGATTTGATGGCCCACATCAGGGACGAGATCCGAGATCTGAAGAAGGACATCACTGATATTGGCACGCGTAGGGACCACCTGGAGAGGGCCCAATCTGCCATGCAGCGTGACAAGAGGGCAATGGAGGCTGACATAGACGCGCTGCGCCACGAGGTTCAGGACTTGCAGGAGGCACATGAGGACTTGGAGAACAGGTCGCGCAGAGCTAATTTTAGGATTCGTGGCGTTCCTGAAGCCTACCAAGATGCCGAGGTTGTGTTAGGCATTATCCTCCAACAACTCCTACCGAACAAGTCTACCGACGAGGTCATCGTAGATCGGGCTCATAGAGCTTTGAGGCCTAGGCCTAGGCCCTCCGACAAGCCTCGTGATATCATTGTGAAGCTCCGGGATTATGCGGTCAAGGAAGAGGTCATGAAAGCGGCCAGAGGCACCAAGCTCTCGATTGACAACCTGGAGGTTCAAATCTTTGCAGATCTGTCCCCGCGGACATTGATGCGGCGTAAGGCCCTGAAACCCCTCACGGACCACCTGCGGGCCCAGAGTATCACCTACCGTTGGCGGTTCCCCTTCGCCCTTCAAGCGGCAGCAGGTGACAAAAGCTACACTATTAAAGACATGTCGGAGGCTGGTGAGCTTTTACATTATCTGGATCTGCAGCCCTTACCTGTGAGCCGGAAGAGAAGCCGCCAGGACCCGGGATCCCTTCCAGCGGGAGAATGGTTCGAAGTTTCATCGACACCGAGGAGGCGCGAACAAGTCACCGCTCCCATGGACAGGTCACCGGACGACTAACTTTGGTTTTCGTGTTTTTATTATTTTTCTACGTTTTTGCACTCCGGATGTTTTGCCATGCCGCTTGGGTTTCGTTTGCCGGGACATCGTCTGTTTCTGCGGGACCCCGCGACCGTCGGCGACCTGGAACGCAAGGCGATCACCTCTTCACGGCAGCGGCTCCACCATGTTGAGGTTTTATAGTGTTGCTGTGCCTGGATCGCCGGGCCTGGCTTTGCCTGTGTGCCGTGCTGACCCCACCGCAGGGGTTCAGTAGATCTCCGTATAGACTCGTTCGGCTCTTTGTCCGCTCCGTTTCGCGTATTTTTCTTTTCTGCGTCGTTTATATTGTGTTTTCGCTATATCGGTACACCATCACACACGTTCTGTTATTTTGATTTATGATTTTATTTTTACACATGATGCCGCCTAGTTGGTCATTAAACTGGGCAACAGTTATGGAGCGTCTGGCTTATTTCCCCTGTTCCGCTCTGGCCACGGGCCATATAGAATTAGGCACTGACTAACTGCCCATGTCAGGTGACTCTACTCCCAGACGGGCTGGAGGTACCATTTTGAGGTTCCTTTCCTTACACCCCCCTTGACCTGAGTTGGTCCACGCTCTGCCTGACGTACACTTATGTTTTTCACACTTCACCATATGCTTAGTCAGAGCAGCGCTCCACTGGTTTTATATGCTTCCTATGGTACTTTTTCAGGAGACCAGTGTCTCTGTGTTCCATTATTATGTTGGTTGTGCGCTGTACATGTCTCTATGTCATGTCTTTCCCTTTCCCCTCCTACCCTCTCTTCGCTCTGCTTTCTCTCTCTTTCTCTTTTCTTCTTCTTTTTTTCTAGGACGCGACTGGCTGTGATCTCTCCACTCCTCTATAGCCTCATCATGCGGTGCCTCGATGTTAGCTGTCATGGCTAGTACTCTTCGGGTTATATCTCACAACGTCAACGGTTTGAATTCGCCCCAGAAGCGTAGAGCTGCGATGCGTTACTACCGTAAACTACACGGGGACATCTTGCTCCTTCAGGAAACTCACCTGCGTAGTGCTCACTTACCTGCCTACTGGGACAAGTCCTATGGATCCCACTTCCATGCCGTGCATCCAAGTCAAAAGAAAAATGGAGTCAGTGTGTTTTTTCGCTCCTCTCTGGGATTTCAAATGCAGTCTGTGCACAGAGACAAGTGGGGCAGATACATCCTGATCCTGGGGCTCCTTCACAATAATCCTACAGCCATTCTGAATGTCTATGCTCCCTCTACGGCGGCTGCTGACTTCTATTCACACATCACGGATCTCCTGTTGCCGTACCGCAAACACAATCTCATCGTTGGTGGGGACTTTAACAAGCTCTGGGATGGCTATCTGGACAGGAAGAGCGACTCTCCTCTCTCCCATGCCCCGCCAAACTCTGGTCGCCTTAAGGACTTTGCCAAGACAGTGGCGCTGGTTGACGTTTGGAGATTGCTACATCCTAAAGCTCTTGATTATTCTTTTTTTTCCCACCCCCATCGGACATATTCGAGGATAGATTATATTTTTGTTGGTCAACACATGGCTCGTTCCCTTCATGAGGCGCGGATCCATCCTATCATTTGGTCTGATCATGGTGCGGTTGAGTGTGTTCTGCAGCTCACAGATTGTCACAGAGGCGCAAGTCAGTGGCGGCTTGACGAGTTTTTGCTGACGGATCCGTCGGTGGTCTCGGAGATCACAAAGGACTTGTCGGAGTTTTTCGGCTTTAATGAGACCCCGGGTGTTGATCCTCTTTTAGTCTGGCAGACGCATAAAGCTTATATCAGAGGCTCCTTCCTCAAACTTAAAGCACGGCGCCGAAAACTGCGGCAAGCTGAGATTGAGTCCCTTACGTCTCAGCTGGAAGCCCTGGAAGCCCGGCACAAACAGCTGCTTGATAACTCGATACTGCATGATATAATACGGACAAGGGGGGAGCTGAACCTTCTGTTGAGCCAAGATGTTCTATATTCCCTGAATCTTACCAAACAAAAATTTTTTGACAAAGCGAACAAACCTGACGCCATGTTAGCTAGACGCCTGAGAGCTCAGCGGAAACTTCAGAACGTTTCCAGGATTATTGATTCCCATAAGAAATGTTGGGTGCACCCGAAAGACATCGCTGATCAATTTGCCTCCTTTTATCAGGACTTATATGATGGCAACAAGGCTCCTCGCAATCTCCGAGATCACCGTCCTCTGCACGGCTTCTTGGACTCGGTGGCGCTCCCGCGTCTCTCGCCTGCTCAACTTGAGATACTTAACGCTCCTATATCGGAGGGAGAAGTCCAAGCGCTGATCGCCACTCTCAAGTCCTCCAAGGCTCCGGGCCCCGATGGGCTCCCAGGTTCATATTATAAAAAGTTCCGGTCCCTGCTTACCCCTCGCCTGCTGGCACTCTTTCAGCGTTTCCTCAGAGGTGAACCCCCATCGACTGAAATGTTGCGAGCTAAAATTGTGGTCATACACAAGGATGGTAAAGACCCCTCTGCGTGTGGGAGCTATAGCCCCATCTCCCTCATTAATTTGGACATCAAACTCTACGCTAAATTGCTTTCATCCCGTTTAAGTTCGGTTATCTCCTCCCTAATCCACCCAGACCAGGTCGGTTTCATTCCAGGCAGAGAGGCCCCTGACAATATTCGGCGCACAATTGATTTGCTTGGGGCTGCCAAGGCCTCCGCTCAGGGATCTATGCTGTTGGCGTTGGACGCTGAGAAAGCCTTCGACAGAATTGACTGGACATATATGTGGGAGGTGATGCATCGATTTGGCTTTCAAGGCAGCTTTCTGGCTGGAGTCCGGGCACTCTACAGCTCTCCTACGGCGACGGTGGCCCTGATGGGTTGTGAGTCTTCAGTGCTGAATATCAAAAATGGCACGCGTCAGGGTTGCCCTTTGTCTCCGCTCCTGTTTGCCCTGTGCCTGGAACCTCTCGCGGCAGCGATTAGGGCCAGTCCAGATGTTCAAGGGATTGTGGTCCACGGAGTGCAGTATAAATTAAGTTTGTTTGCCGATGACATTTTGCTCACGTTAACGAATCCCCAGATTTCACTCCCCAACCTTTTTCGCCTTCTGACGGACTTTTCCCGCATCTCCGGGTACAAGATAAATGACGCTAAATGTGAGGCGCTGGATGTCAATTTAGAGCCTTCTGTTCAACAGCTCATTGCTGCTAATTTTAAATTTGCCTGGCAGCCGTCCTCCATCACTTACCTGGGCATACGTCTGACCAAGGATTTTGACACGCTGTATCATGCCAACTACCCGCCTCTCTTGAGAACGCTGCGAGCAGAGTTACGTGTGTGGTCCCGGAACAACATATCGTGGCTAGGGCGCATCTACGCCATCAAGATGAACTTATTACCCCGGCTTTTATATCTTTTTCGGGCGCTTCCCATTCCAGTTCTGAAGGATGAAATTGGGGCCTTTCAATCTGCTGTTTTTCAATTTGTTTGGGCCAATAGGAGGGCGCGTGTCAACAGGTCTACTATGTACAAGCCTAAACACCTTGGAGGTCTAGCTGTCCCGGACTTCTTCCTCTACTATGTGGCGTCTCGTGTGTCGCAATTGGAGGCTTGGTCATTACCTGCAAACACCCTCCCGTGGGTAGATATTGAGCGGTCGTACTTACCAAATCAGCCCCTCGATCAGATACTGTGGCAGGATAACCCGCTGGCACTTGGCTCTCCCACATCGGTAGTTGTGCTGGCAGCGCTCCGTCTCTGGCGGACCTGGAGATTCCGTCTTCGCCTAGCGGGGCCTCTGTCCCCTCTCACGCCGCTGTTGTCCAACCCCCTCTTCCCGGAGGGAATGCACCGGTTGTCGTTCCACTGGTGGTCGGAAGCGGGCTTAATTACTCTTGGGGACCTTGTGCGAGATGGTCGGATGCTTTCTTTTGCCACGCTCCAGGAATCCAAGCATATTCCTGTTGTGGAAACGTTTCGCTATCTTCAAGTTCGTCATTTTATCCGCTCCCTGCTGGCTAAAGGCAAGATATCGGCTCCTACAGTGTTTGAACGGCGCTTTATGGCTCGGAAACGACTTAAAGGATCGATTTCAGCGCTCTACTCCAGCTTTGTCTCTGTTACCTCCGCCTCTCCTCCTTTATATCGTTCCCAGTGGCATGCTGACCTGCTCTCTACTTACCCTGACGACGTCTGGGACTCGGCGGCGACGACTTTGCACAAACTCACGATCAACACGCTGGTTAAGGAACGGGCTTATAAAGTCGTTGCGAGATGGTACACTTCTCCCGTGCAACTGTCTCGTATGGTTAGAGGTTCAGGTGATTGCTGCTTTAGAGGCTGCGGCGAACGAGGCACTTATTTTCATGCGTGGTGGGCTTGTGGAGCAGTCCAACCTTTATGGTCTTCCTTTTCACTCCAGCTGTCGAGGGTGTTAGCTACCGATGTCCGCTTAACACCTGAGGTGGCGCTTCTTTTGATGGATGTTCCGGGAGACGCCTTGTCCGCTCCAAACCAGCAACTTATTCATAGGATCTGCGCTGCGATCAAACAAGCTATTGCCAGGAGGTGGAAGGGTGTCCCACCGACCTTTGGCGAAATCCAGGCTAATATTTGGCATCTCATCTGTATGGAGAAGATCACCGCCAAGCTCTGTGATACTGTTACCAAGTTCGAGTCCATTTGGCAGCCTTGGCTTTCTACGTTTCCGAGTTCCCGCCCGGTTCAAGCAATACTCCGATGGTAATCTGGCCTAGTCGGTCCTGCCTCTCTTCTTTCTCTCTGTTCTGTCTCTTTTGTCTCTTTCTTCTTTTTCTCTTCGTCCTTCCCGACCCCTTTTCCTTCCCTCTATTGTTTGAAGTGCTTGTCAGTAGGTTGCTAGCCTTGCCTTACCATGTGCTGGCTCACTGAATGCACCCGGTACCCCCTGGGGTCTGGGAGTCGGGTTCTGTATCCATTGATGCGTTTATGTGGCTTTAACCTGCATTTGCCTGCAGTTCTGTAACATGGTAATGGTGCACTGTTTATGCGTCTCTGTTTCCTGCTCAGTACTGCTGTTAACACTTTGGTTTTGCCATCTATTGCTCTGTTTTTTATTTGTGTTTAAATGCCAATAAATTACTTTAAACAAAAAAAAAGAAGAAACTGCAAAATGTCCTAAGCATGTTTAAAACGTTTAAAGACTTGATTGTGGAGGATTTACAGCCTAGACAAAGTATTTGCATGATCAACAAAGTTGTACCAGAATCTAACCCTGATGACAGTACTGACGACTTTAACAGCTGTCCCGACTGTTTTGTTTTAGCTCAACAATTAGAGAACTTGGAGAGAGATATGGACAGACAAACTAATTACTGTCCCATGCCACAAACTAATCCTACTACTTCTGAATAAGTTGATACTACTAACCAAAGGATGCTATAGGAGCTTAATTAAGTGTGACTAACAAAGCATTACCTATGACATCTAACTGACCTGTTTGTACGATTGTAGGTTTTAGTGGTAAAGGTAATACTTCAGCAACTTTGGTTACTGGTGTTTTGTTTGAGATTCCTGGCTATTTGTGTACTGAAATTGATATCTGGCATTGTCCTAGCTCAGAAAATATCTTAGGGGCTGATGTAATGAGAGAACGAGGTTGAGTCATTGACTTAGGGAATCAAGTGATTTGGAGAAGTAATAACCTTAAAGGGCCTGTAGTAATAGATCCAAGTGACTACAGTGTAGTGGCCGTCATCAATTTAATTGAGGAGGTATTCCCAAATCATGTTTGGCCACAAATGGATTTTAATGACTTGACTCTTGTAGAAATTATGCAGAAACATCCCTCATTATGGGCTCAGTCTAAGAATGAGGTAGGGACAATGAAAGATGTTGTTGTTAAAGTGGAAGGAACAGATCCCATAGCTCAGAAACAGTACCGATTGCCTCCAGATTCAATTGAGCCTTTGTCCAAAATTATTGAAGAACTACTTCAACAAGGCGTCATACGCAAATCAAATTCGGTGACAAATTATCCGTTATGGGCAGTTAAGAAACCAGACAATTCTTATAGAATGCTTCTAGATCTGTGTATGTTTAATAAATGTACCCCAAATGTGGCGCCAATTGTAGCAGATACCCCCGACATCATGTCTCGATTGAATGCTAATGCTAAAAAGTTTTTCTCGGTATTGGATATCAGTAATGCTTTTTTCAGTATTCAGATAGAAAGGAGTTGTCAATACAAATTTGCTTTTACTTTTCTGAATGAACAATATGTATTTTGCAGATTACCACAAGGGGCGCACATGTCACCTAGTCTGTTGATCAGGCATTGGCAAAAGTGTTATCAAAATTCTAAAGGCAAGATTGTATTCTACAGTATGTTGATGATATCTTGTTGGCAACAGAGAGTAGAGAGGAACATCTCACCTTGTTAGCAGAAGTGTTTGATCTGTTGTATGAGTCAGGATTGAAATTAAATTCAAGGAAGGTCCAATTATTGAAACAAGAGGTTCAGTACTTGGGAGACTTTGATAAGTCCGAATCACATGAGTGTGTTGAGATATTTCAGGGGGATTATCCATCTCTTTTTAGAAAAGAAGTAGAGGAAACTGATGAACCTGTATTTGTAGATTGTTCTAGATTTTGCTTGAAAGGATGAGCTATTCAGCATAGACTACCAGGACATTTTTCTGCCCAGAGAGCAGAAATTGAAGATGTTAAAACGGTATTGGAAATTAACGAGAAAGAAAGCAATGATCCTTTGGTAATCTATAGCGATAGTTCCTATGTCGTACGTTCACTAACAGACTACTTACCAGTGTGGAAAAAACGAGGTTTTGTGGATTCATCTAACAAAATCTTAAGTCATGTTGATAAATTGCAGACTATGTTTGAGCTTGCTTCTAAAAATCCTAACCGATATGCTATTGTCAAAGTACCAGGTCATAACAGAGGGACTAGTGATTTAGCTTTGGGAAATGAGAAAGCAGATTCTCTAGCAAAGGAAGCAGCTTTGACAGAAGAGATAGTGATGGAACTGGAACCGTTGGAAGTACTACCAGTAAAGAGTAAGGAAGCAAATTTACCTTCATTCATCGATGAAGATGAAAGATGCGTTCATTATAGAATGTAGGAATAAAATAACACCTCCCTTTGTTTGTGAAAATGGAGCGGTGTGTTATGAGATGCAAGGTAATTTACTTCCAGTTGTGCCTAAACACTTGCAGACGGAATTCACCCGCTATAAGATGTAAAGCTTAGGTCATGTGGGTCAGCAAAAGTTGCTGGAAAACTTCAAAGAGAAGTTTTATTGGGACAAAAAGGTGGACTCTGTACAAAATGTTGTTCAGTCATGTCTCATTTGTGCTCAAGTAAACCCCAGGCCTAAAGGACAAAAGTCTCCACTTCTAAGAATTGCACCTGCAGATGGTTCGTGGTCTATACTGCAGATTGACTACATAGGTCTCCTACTTTCAGGTAACCAAGGTCTCAGGTATGCATTGGTTTTGGTAAATGTATTTTCTAAGTGGGTAGAGTTGTAGCCTGTCAGGAATGATAATGCTTTGTCTACGGCAAAAGCATTTATGAATCATGTTTATACTTGGGGAATCCCAAGGATGATTGCATCTGACAGAAGGAGCCATTTTACTGGCAAAGTCATGCAGGCTGTTTGCGGAATCCTGGGGGTACGTCAACAATTTCATGTTCCATACCATCCTCAGTCCGCAGGTATTGTAGAAAGAATGAACAGAACGATTAAGTCTAGAATTGCAAAAATGTTACTTGATAAAGGAAATAGTTGGGTTGATGCAGTACCTCTGATATTGACGAGTATTAGGGGAACAAGCTCCTCAACTACCCAGTACACACCTTTTGAATTAATGACAGGAAGGAAAATGCCATTGATCTTTCCTTATGAACCGTTTTTCTCTACTCCACAGAAAGATGCCATTGCAAGAACTAAGTGGTTACAGATACTTCAGGAGAATTTAAAAACAATTCTTCCCCATGCAGCATCTAGAATGCAGTGTATGGTACCGCCTCACTCTTCTAAATTTGTGAGAGGAGCATCAGTAATGATTAAGACTTTTATGAAGGCGGGACCTTGGGAAAGCAATTGAGAAGGACCGTTTGAAATAATCGGCACAATGGGTCAAGATCCTTGTTCAAAGAACAGAAAAGACTGTGAAATATACCCGTAGGCAGCAGAAGCTGTGGGTACATGTTGACCAGTGTAAATTGTATGTTTCTAACTAAATTCTGTTCTTGCAGGAACACAGTTCTGCAAGAAAATGGAGAAACAAAGCAGTTAACTATTGGAAGGAGAACATTCTGAGAAACAGCAATACAAGAATCGTGACATCAAGATAGCATAGTTTTTTGATAGCTGTGTTGTTTGAACAGTACCAGAAGCCAATTGAAATTGATGATCAGGCAAAGGATTTACCACAGAAGACATTGTTATTGTATAAGATAAAAGAAGTTCGGGTGGATCGACTCCTGATATCAGACATTGATACGTCAAGAGATATTGTTGGACAAATTAGATTCATTATAATTTAAGATATACAGATTTTGTATTGGATGGGGAAAATCTGGAACAATTAGATGTTTCAGCTTGTCTTCATTTTGTTTCCAAAGTAATATGTCTTCCAGGGCAAGAAAATGTTGTCTATCATTCTTGTTTTCACAATCATTCATCATGTGAGGCCAGGATTGAAAGTGTTACATCTATGCATGAATTAATGACTCAAGTAAAGATAGGGAAAGTGTGTTTTCAAGTAATGAAGGAAGAGTCATTGGTCAGAGCATTCTTTTCAAATTGTATGCATAATGAAACTCTTCACAGAGGATTATATTGCATAGAAGGTGATTTGAAAAAGTTGGAGATAGATGGGACAAAGTTTAATGTCTCCACTATAGGCACAGAGCCTTTAAGAACACTACCTCTGCAATTTAATCTTACACAGATAGACCATTTTCCTTGGAAAACATGGACTGAGGAAATAAAGAAAGATAAGGGATTATTGGCCATATTAAAACAACAATTGAAAGATGCAGAAATTGTTTCCCAACATAAACAAGGAGAATTAGAACAAATTCAACATCAATGGAATGATATGTCTGGAGTTAGTTGGTGGTCAAATTTAAAAAAATCAGTGAATATGTGGTCACAATCTTCTGTAAAATTCGCAGCTGGGAATATATTGTAAAATCCAATTATTATTATAGCAATACTTGTTTTATTATGTATTGTCTATCAAAGTTTTCTTATGTGTAGAAAAAGTAAAATGTATAAACAAGTTAAGTATGAAGTAGATAAGGGAGATGGAATATTAAGGGAAATGATAAAAAGAGCACAATCCTCTCATTCCATAACAAACGTAGAGAAAAGGGTGTCTCATGCTAATGATTATCATATGGTCCCAGGAAAAGTGTGATGTGATTGTAGTATAAATGTGATACGGATGTGATACGAATGGTGAGTAAATGTGTATATTTGAAAATATATGATAAGGATATTATCCTATCATCAAGGGGAATTGTAAAAGATTCTAACACATTTAACATCTCTTCTAACCCCAATAATATATGAAAGGACCATATATAATTATTAGTATAGGCAATAGTCAAAGATATGTAATCATTGGGCATAAATAAATGATAATTAAGATAAATTAATAGGTTTCAATAATAGGCTTCAAGGTTTCCTTGACCTTAAATATGGAATGAAGGATTTGCTGAACATGCAGTCTATAGATAGGATAGTAACTTGTTAATGCATGGTATAGTTGAGACTGTAAAAGGGCATTACAGTATGCTTACAGTGACCACCTAAAATAGGGTTTAGACGTAAAGACCTTAGTGAGCATGTTTACCCAATTAGGTGAAGACCAATACACTGACATCACTATCCAATCCACATATAAGCTAGGCTTTTGTAAGACATGCAGAGGCATGGGAAGAGAGGTTGAGAGAAGATGTACTTGCCATCCACGGACTCTTCACGTCCCAACACTCCCTCCCTCTATCCTCAGGAATGCATAGGACAGATGTCATGAACTAAATTCCTCTCGAAGGTTTTGTAAAACTTGTTTCGTATTTTTGTTATCTTCTTTTTATATTATTTGTCTCTTTTTGTTCGTATTAAATGTTTCACCTTTGTATCTAAGTGACTGCCTATTTTTGACGCACATACATGTTTATGTGTTGTTCCCGATCGAAGTTTGTATTGGCCTTATATTTTTATTACAAATCACCAGCATTTTAAATACCTTGGGGTGTCTAGTTTTTAAAAAGATATGATTTGATGTGGTAAATTGAATTGGCTGATTTGAAAGTTGTCCCAAATCGGACATAGAAGCAAACTGATGTCATTTGAAACCAGATGTAAAGATAAAAGAAAAAAGTATTGTGCACCTCCCAAATGTGACTGTGACAGAGACTTGTACTTGGACTGAGTAGCTCTGCAGTAGAGATCTTCCTTGCCGCTGAAAGTTTAATTACTCAAGGGATTAACCCTTCATATTCCCCCAAGCACTAGCCGAGACTAAGTGTAAGGGTAAAACAGAACTCTCTTCATTGAGGACAGCACAAATATATATATGCAGCAAACATGATAGGCTTAAAGGTATAATCTCGTCAACCACCAAACGGCCCGGCGCCGCTATACAGTTCTATGGCCAGCAATGGCCACCTGACAGAGTCACTTTCAGGGTGATCCTGATGGAGTGGCCTCAATCCTGGGGTACCAATGGAGAGCTCAGGGTGCGAAGATGTTATGATTCAAAAAGCCGCTTGATCCGACGTCGGGAAAATCGGCGCAGTAGCCGGTAAACCCCAGTTATAAAAATTGGTAATAAAATCAGGGTTCCCCACCGAGTCTTGCCCACCACAAGCTTAATGTAACCTCAAAAGAGCGACATGGTGGGGCAAAGGGTCTCGGTAGCGACACTATTCCACAGTTCCAGGAATTTGCCGCTAGGTCACGGTCAGGTGCATCAAGTGTTTCCTGACTTGTAGAGCCCCCATAGCCAGCTAGTCCATGGGAGTCTGGTTCTGGCAGACCAGACACAGTTTCCCAGTCACCCTGTGCACAGGGTTACTTAGACATAAGAAGGGACTGGGCAGGCAGGTAAGGAGTCTCCCCAGAAATCCACTAGTGCCCCCCTCCCCAACTCAAACATACCCCCATGAGACCTATGCAATGTACTCAGGAGATGTTGGTGAACACATATTGGGGTGCTTGGAAGTGACATATACCAGGGACTATAAAGTCATATGCAAAGTACTATGTATGTTGAAAAAAAGAAACCAGAAATCACAAACTTTGACAAAGGCTGGTCTTAAAATGGTTAGTTTCATTGGGTAAATTGAATTGGCCAGGTTCAAAGGTGTACCAAATAGGGCGTGGGCACAGGATTACCAAATGTGCACCTCCAAAATGTGGTTGAAGCCCTGGGAAAGCACATCCGCAACATACTCCTCCATGGCCTGATTCCCTTACAGAACCCCTGGATGGGATGGCACCTGGTTGGAGGTCAATGGCAGAATCACATGACCTGTGGGGAGGTAGGACAACAGCTCGTACCTTATCAAACACGTCACTGTACACCTGGGCGACTTTGGGTAAAAGAGGTTGAGAGGAGGTACAACACAGTTTCTCCCGCCTACGGAGACAATTAGGCGCACACTGAGGAGACCAAAACAAAATATCAGTTGTATGCCTGTCAAAGCAGGAATTATGTCTTTGTAACCAAGGATAACCATGGACAACCAGGTGATGAGATAACGTTACATAGTACATAAGGTTGAAAAAAGTCCTAAGTGCATCAAGTTTAACCCTTCTACTTAACCTTCCTACTCTTGATCCAAAAGAAGGCAAAACCCCCTAATTAAGCTACTTTGAATTCTGCCATCAGGGGGAAAAATTTCTTCTTGACTCCAAAAGGCAATCAGATTTCTTCTTGGATCAAGAAGCTCTAAAATATTTATATCCCTGTTTGTCATGTCTTTATAAAAAAAAATCCAGGCCCTTTTGATGGCATCTAATGTATTTGATAACACCACTTCCCTTGGCAGCTTTAATAATATATTTATGTTGTTAGTGAATATTAGATATATCTTTAAGCTACAAGCTGTGCATTTTATACTTACCTACCCCATCCGTTGCTTTGCTGTCCATACTGTTCACCCTAAAGGGGGAGTGCTTCCCTAAGTCAACACAGTGCTGTTTACACCTGGAGCTAGGCCATCGGCTCCAGGCAAGGTGATAGCCCATTTTGGCCACCTTTTTCTGTTTATGCTGCTAAATATCATTGCTGTACTGCAATGAAGGCTTTTATCCATTGCAGATATCCACATTTCAGCTATAGATGAGTGTGTGATACCTATATCACACTACGCAACATAGATTGGAGTCACTCTTATTGACTCTAAAGAATACTATTTTAACCCTACAAGGGTGAGTTCTTATTTTACGCTCCACTCAGTGATGGTGGGTCTCACCACCATTACCTTTGTTTATATTATTGTTATCGTGGGATAGTGGGATTCCCATAGAGAGTTTGAGCCGAGGCTTGCCACATTGCCTCCCAGATATGCCTTATACCCCTATATGTCTTATACCCCCTGAAATGTCACTGTGCCCTCTGATATGCCTTATACCCCTGATATACCACTCTGCCCCCCAAGATATGCCTTATACCCCCCTCTATGCCATATGCCCCCAGATAAGCACATAGGCATTTGGCTATGTATTATGACTGTTAGAATATTCTTTGTCTTGAATATCTAAGCTTCTCCAGTGATCAAACAGCAATCAAGACCACAGCTTCTATGTCTTATTAATTAGGTTTATTCGATGACAAATTATCAATTCATACAATACCAATGCTGGAACAAATGTTGATAAAAGGTACTGTAGGCTAAGTATCTTGGTGAGATGAAGATGAGAGCGTGGAAAGAGCGTAGAAAGAGACCTTGTCTTTGTAGTCATGCCAATTTATACCCCTTTACATTTGGTTAGGGTATGCGTAAAGGAATCCTATTGGAACAGTCATATGATACACCGGCATTCCAAGACCCTCTAAGCTACGTCACTTAATTGATACCATATGTTCCTAGCACTCGAGTTGCATTCAGCCCTAAAATGTGCAGAACAAAATAAAAGTATAAAAATGATTTCTTACAATGACCACCGGTAAAACGGGCTCTTTGGGCACCAGTTCAATGCCCTTTCCGTCTGCAGCCGGCAGTATGTCCCAATCAGATTCACCGGCTGTTAACAAGTTCTGGATATGATGGGTGTACAATGAAGGACACTGCAAATGGGGCAATACCTGTTGTTTCAAACACGAGTGCACGGGCTGCGGCGGGTCTCATCCCCAGTCCCGATGCTTCAAGAGAGCAAAGGGGAAGTGAGCCGATGGTAAAGGGGAGAACATCAGTACAAATAAGAAAGATGCTTCTGTGGCTAGAGCGCTATCCTAATCGTGAGGGCATTCTGCTGCTGGAAGAAGGTTTTTGGGATGGGTTCACATTCCGTTGATGCCAGGAAAAAGTTTTGTTGCAAAATCTAGCCTCAGATCGCTGCGTGATAATTCTCAACTGACTAGGGACAAAATATTCTAAGAGGTACAATTAGGTAGAATTGCTGGTCCATTTTCCTAGCCCCCTTCGCCGGATTTCTGGGTTGCTCCTTTGGGGTTGGTCTCGAAGAAGGAACCTGGAAAAAATTGATTAATACATCATTTATCATATCCAAGGGGGACTCGGTGAATGATGGGATTGATCCTGAAGGATGCGATGTCTAGGTGTATGGGATCTTTCCATATGGAAATTATCTAATTTTGAGTGGGACTTGTTTACGGATTCGGCAGGTAGTATTGGTTTTGGTGCCTTTTTCATGAATCACTGGTGTGCCGACACATGGCCCGAATCATGACACACACAAGGATTCATGAAGAATTCTGTTCCAATCATATCAGTCGAGATTTGGGGCAGCCAACTCCACAATCGGGTGGTTACCGTATTTCCCCATGTATAAGATGCAATTTAGAAAAATGGTGGGTCTAAAAACTGGGTGCGTCTTATACAGTGGTGGTAGATTTTTTGTAAAAAAATTTTTACCGGAAAGGGAACCTGCTGCTTACCTCTCTGTTGCTCAGCAGCATTTCTTGATCCGTCAAGGCAACACAGGAACCCAGTGGAGTCACATGAATGTACATCACATCACACGGCACCAGAAGATCTGCAGTTCAGGTAAGGGTGGGGGCGTAAATGAATGAATGAATGTGTGTGTGATAGCATAGATCCGTGTGTAGGGGGCACAGGGAGGCTGAAAGTGATGTGCATGTACTGGCTGCCTGAGCATGATAGGAGTGTGATTGCTAACCATTGCTAGCAGCTAACCTCAATCACATCACAATACAGTACCTTTCATTCAGACAACATTGGGGTTGTTCAAGCTATCTCTAATCTCTCAGCCTCGTCTCCCCCTGTGCTTGCCCTTTTGCTTTATTTTGTTTTCCAATGACTTAAATGTAACATTTGGTTTAACATTGCTGACGCTCCGTCCCGTTGTAACTGGCAGAAATTACAGTCTTTGGCTTCCATGGAGGACAAGGAGGGGACCTCATTTATGGCTTCTAAAGCTCGCTGGGTAGCTGGCATGGTCTGGGTTCAGTAACCTCCGCTATGGGGGTTTTTGCATTGGTCGCTTGGAATCTTGTCATTACAAGTCTTATGTGCGCCCTCATCTGGTATTGTAAGTTTTGTCCTTAGGTGGTATACTGACCGAAATGTTATAAAAAAAAAATTACTAAAACTAAGGATTGTGATAGTTTCACTTCACATTCCTAATAGCCAAACATTTATGTCATATTGAATGTTCTCTATATTTCGTGATAGATGTGATTTGCTTCATTGTGGCAAGTATACTTTTCTGTTCTATTTTCCACTATATTCACGACTCTGTTCTCGTTTTCATACTAGTGATGACTGGTGTGTATTTTCTTCTAGATCCTAAGGAATGTGTGGTTTTCGTCATGGGACACACCTATATGCACTAAGTGGCTAAGAGAGCAAGTACCCTCTCCTACGGACGACAGCTTGTTTTTTCTCATGATTATATGTATGTTCATTGGTTGGGTGCCCATCATATGTCATGGGGTGACTTGTTACCTCAAATGTTTAAAGTCCGTGGTTTTGGTCCCGTTATGGTAGCTTATCTAGGGGGCAACGACTTGGGTAACTTGCCCATGCACACACTTATTCAGACTATGAAAATGGACATTCTGACCTGGCTCCTTTTATTTTCAGACCTACTCTTTGTCTGGTATAAAATAGTTCCCCGACTATTGCTCGCAACATGCTCGCTCCCAGGATGACATTAACCAAGCCTACATAAAAATTAACAGGGCCATTTCTCAGTTCATACAGAATCGGGGTGGTATAGCAGTTAGGCACACGTTGCTTGAAGATACCCTGCAAATTTTTATGTCTGATGGCGTACATCTTTCCAACATAGGCTTGGATATTTGGAATCCTGCTATTCAGGATGGCATGGAATTGCCATATGGGTTGTGGAGGAGATTTATCTCATAAGTGGTCATAAGCTAAGTCTATGGTCTGATGATCCCTGACATGTATGTTAAAAAAGAGGAATTTTGTAATGCCATATGTAATGTTGTTATTTCTCTAAGGACATGGTTCCTGGGAAATGTGTTTGATGTTTAAACAGGTTTCCCCAAAGCACTCCTCGAGTTGGGTTGGTTTTTAAACGGCTGACGTGGATGCGGGTCTGGTCTAGCCTCAGCCTCCCTGTGCTCCCCCCACTTACACATCCGTGCTATCATACACATTTTCATTAATTCACTCATTCACAAACACTCATTCATTCACTCATTTACAGATACTCATTTATTCACTCATTCACAGATACTCATTCATTCTCTCATTTACAGATACTAATCATTCACAGACACTCATTCATTCCCTCAATCTCACATACTCATTCATACACCCTCCCCCACACCCTTACCTGAACTGCAGATTTCCCGGTGCCGCTCGCAGACTTCCGCAGGGGCTGCTGCTTCCCCCTGCGTTGCTCGCGCTCAGCTTCTCTTGTCTCGCCCAGGAATGGAACAGAGTCTTGTGATGTAATGTTACTTTACGTGACTCCGCTGGGTTCCTGCTTCCCCTGAGCGGCACAAGAGACACTGTGTGTGAAAGCAATGCTCCTGCCCACAACACACGGAATACCGCCCACACCCGCAAGTTTTTTGGACGGGTCCCATTGGACCCGCATCTCAGTGCAGTCCTCTAGCCTGGACCCTATTTTGCTACACCCATGCAGTGTAACTACAAACTGTAAATACATTCCTTTTGAAACAAAATAAGTAAGAGGCTTTTCTGGCCAGGACATCAGTAAACAGCTGGAGATGTGAAATTTTCACAGGAAATTCAGCTGGACTATGGTACACATTTTACTGGACAAAAGGTGAGACGATGGGTGAAGAAAAATTACCTGCACTGGGTGCCCCACCTTCCCTGTCACCCACATCCTGTGTGACTTATAGAGTCTATGGATGGTCTGCTGAACGAACGCAAATTGATATTGACATATACCAAGAGGTGGTGGGATTGTGTGAGTTATACATGACCACTCACCCTTTCATAAAAGAATAGGGTCATAAACATTGCCCACTGATTTAGTCTCTGCAGTAGTATTAAGAACTAGAATGGCATTGAATAGGCTGGGACTGAAAATACATGCGTCAAAAAATGAAAGAATGAATACAGGTCCTGGACATGGGAGCTAAAGTGAAATTCCCAGCTTAGCAGACAGACAAAAGACTTACACGATACAGGAAGTAGTTGCTTGAGGACAGACCTGGACTGGGACAAAAAAATAGGCCCGGGCATTTCAGACTGAGCAGCCCATTTTTATGAAAAAACATATATGTACATACATATACATAATACTTGGTCTTTCAACATGGGAAGCCTGAAGCCACAATTTAGTGCGACTAATCCTTGAGATAAATATTATAGAGTAAATAACACAATACCTTATCTTTTCCACTAAATGATTTCAGGCCCCTGAAGTCACTACAAATTCAGGAGGGCATTTTATCTCTGGATAAGTAAAAATGAAATAGTTCCTACTGTAGATAACCAGAAACAGATAACCAAACACACACACCAGGGCAGGCTTTTCCACACCAACACCCAGACACACACACACCAGGACAGGCTCTGCCACACCGACATCCAAACACACACACACACCAGGACAGGCTCTTCCACACCGACATCCAAATACACACACACCAGGACAGGCTCTGCCACACCGACAGCCAAACACACACACACACCAGGACAGTTAAAAAATGAAGAAATGGTTCAGCACTCAACTCCCAGGAAGCTGGGAGCTAGCAGGAAAAAAGGGCAAAACAAAAACAGAAAGCATAACAAAAATAGCAACGTTTCGGCCAAACAGGGCCTTTTGAGCTTGACAAAGGCCCTGTTTGGATGAAACGTTGCTTTTTTGTTTTGCTTTCTTTGAATAAAGTAACCAGTAGCGTACCTAGCGGGGGGCGGGGGGGGCGGTTCGCACCGGGTGCCGCTCATCAGGGGTGTGCCAACTTGCCGGCACCCCTCCAGAGACGGACAGTAATGTCCGTCACTGGAGGAGCAGGCTCGCAAGAGAGTGGTATCGGAGGTCTTTAACAGACCTCCGGCTCCCTTGAGTGATTTTAAGCCGGTTCCCTTGAACCGGCTTAAAATCACTCAAGGGAGCCGGAGGTCTGTTAAAGACCTCCGATACTGCTCCCTTGCGATCTGTGCGGCAACTGCTGCTGTGCAGAGGGCACTGTGGGCGCTGCTTCAGTGCTGCCGGGATCTGACAACAAACCCCGGTGGCACTGAAGCCGCCCCCACAGTGCCCTCTGACCCGGAAGAAGACAGAAGAAGAGGAGCGAAGAGGAAGACTGCTGTAAAAAGAAAAGACTGCTGTAAGAAGAAAAGAGGTAGAAAAGAAAGTAGGAAATCATTCAGTAAGACTGAGTGACAGTGAGAGTGGATTGGTATGTGTGGAATCTGTGGATTGGTATATGTGTGGATTGGTATATGTGTGGATTGGTATGTGTGGAATCTGTGGATTGGTATATGTGTGGATTGGTATGTGTGGAATCTGTGGATTGGTATATGTGTGGATTGGTATATGTGTGGATTGGTATGTGTGGAATGTGTGGATTGGTATGTGTGAATTGGTATGTGTGGAATGTGTGGATTGGTATGTGTGGAATGTGTGGATTGGTATGTGTGGAATCTGTGGATTGGTATGTGTGGAATCTGTGGATTGGTAAGTGTGGATTGGTAAGTGTGGATTGGTAAATGTGTGAGAGTGATGGGTGTTATGCTGTACCATTTCCAATGTCTTTTTCATTATAATTATGCTCTAAAGTACATCATAACTCCCATCACTCTATACTGTTCCATACAGTGGCAGAGCTGGGAGACAGAGGCCTTGCACCCCCACCGCAGGACTCCTGAAAGGTAAGTGAACTTCAAAGGGGGCAGAGGGTAGATAGTTAGGAGGGGGTAGATAGGGAGAAGGGAGTGAGACAGGGGGGATAGGGGGTAGATAGGGAGAAGGGAGTGAGAAGGGGTAGATAGGGCAGAAGGGGGTGAGAATGGGTAGATAGGGAGAAAGGAGGGTAGCACGAATATTGAAATAAAGAGTCAGAATGAGAGAGAGAAAATGAATGGATTAATATGTGGATGAATTGTGTGAATGAGTGAGAGAATTAATGAATTTGTGAGAATGCATCAATGAATATGTGTAAATAATTTGTGTGAAAGAATAAATGATTGTGTGAATGAAAGTGAATTAGTGAGTGACTGTAAAAGTGTTTGTGTTAATCATAGGTTTATAGTTGATTTGTCAAAAAGGCAAAGATGGTATAAGCAGGGTGTTTATGTGACAAAAATGGCACTGGCAGGGTGTTTATGGGACAAAGATGGCACAGGTAGCGCGTTTATGGGACAAAGATGGCGTACACTCGGCTGTTTGGGAACAATGCTGACTCATGCTGGGCTGTTTGGGGACAAAGATGGCACATCCTATGTGTGTGTAATTTGGGTGCTGGTCGGGTTCTATGTGGGCAATGTGGACGCTGGCTTTGGGGTGTGCAATCTGTGATCTATGCCTGTAATTTAGGGTGTTTATCTATAACTTTAATGTTGAGTTTTTATGTGAATTCAAATTGATCAATACCTGCAAAGCTGGGTTTGTGTGTTAATGTGTTGGTCTATATCTGCTATGCTATGTTTCTATACATTATTTATGTTTACCAGCAAATACAGGATTTGTATGTCTTATTCAGTTGATCAATACCTGGGGTGCTGTTTCCATGTGTTGTTTATTTGATCTATACCTTCAGTGCTGAGTTTACATGTGATTTCCAGTTGAGCTACACCTGCAATGCTGGGTTTGCGTGTTCTGTTGATTTATACCTGCAATGCTATGTTTCCATACATTATTTATGTATACCTGTAAATACAGGATATTTATGTCTTATTCAGTTGCACGTGCTGTTTCCATGTGTTCTTTATTTGATCTATACCTGAACTACAGGGAGTAATTAAAAGAGAGTTGTGGTTTAGTGACGTAGGGGACAAAGGGACTTTGGGGATGATTACGGGGAGAGGACCTCCCAATGTCACGGTGCAGTCAGAAGAAGGGAAGGCTGTACTGACTCTCACAGTCTTCCCCTGATCTGCAGTTGAGGGCAGTACAGCATAATCCCTATCACTATACATCGATCCAGACATTTACAATAATGCAGCATAACCCCTACCACTATGTACTAAGCCAGACACTAAAGTGGTAGGCCTACACCATATCAATGTTTGGCTTTGTATATAGTGATATGGGTTATGCTGCATTATTGTAAATGTCAGGCTCAATGTATAGTGATATGGATTACGCTGCCCCACCGTCAATGTGTGCTCAGTATAAAGTGATAGGTGTTATCCTGTATCACCGGCATTGTGGGCCTCAGTATATAATAACAGTTATGTTGTACCACCGTCAGCGCGTGCCTCAGTATATAATGGAAACAGTTATGTTGCACTACTGTCAGCGCGTGCCTCAGTATATAATGATAGCAGTTGTGCTGCACAACTGTCAATGTCTGCCTCAGTGTAAAATGATAGTTATGTTGTACTACTATAAGTGTCTAGCTCAGTATATAAAGATAGCGGTTATGCTGTACCACCATCAATATCTGGCTCAGTTATAGGTGTTATGCTGTCCCACTGCAGTATCTGGCTCAGTGTATAGTGATAGGAGTTATGCTGTTTCACTGTAATGTTTGCCTCAATATATAATGAAATTACTTAAGCTGCACCACCGTCAATGTCTGTCTCAGTATAGAGTGATAGGCATTATGCTGTACCACCGTCACTGCCTGGCTCAGTATATAGTGATAGGTGTCATGCTATACCACAGTCAGTGTCTGGTTCATATGGTATATATAATCATGAGTAGACATGGCAACACCACTATATATGCAAATGCTTAAATGAAAAGAGAACAATGTTATGGTGACTCCTGATTATAATATCAGATTTTTTTTTTAGTTTATAGTGTCTTTAGCTGCTTAGCCAGTACTTAATTTGTAATGTTTGTCACTCATTTGTTAGGTCTTCTTAGAAACTTTTTCAGTTAAAATGAATCTATGTAGGAGAAATATAGGACAGATCCCCTTGAATGACCCTACAACAGAAATATATTATAATTTTTTTCAGAAAATACCAATATGAAGAGAAATCGACCAAGTGGGTTTCAGCAACGAAAAATGAAGAAGGCGAGAGAAAAGTCAGCTGAGGCAATGTCTGGATCAATTTTAAAATATGTGGTACCCTCAACATCTACCGAAGTAGGAGAAGATACTGAAGACATTCAATCTAGTGAAACACCAGAAGTATCTTCTCAAGGTTTATATAAAAATATACAAGAATTGGAGGAGGGAGATGCTAGCAAAAGTTTGCACCAGGAAGACTTTGTTGAAGAGGAAGAGGAAGAAGAAGAGGAGGAGGAGGAGGAGGAGGAGGAGGAGGGAGATGCCAGCAAAAGTTTGCACCAGGAAGACTTTTCTGAAGAGGAAGAGGAAGAAGAGGAAGAACAGGAAGAGGAGACTGGTAAACTATCAGTTTATTCTGATATTGCTGCTTGGCCAGTCCCAGTTCCAGATGACTTAAAAGTGGACCTCATTAAAAGGGGAAGTGAACCTTTCCAAAATAGGGATGGGCCTTTCAGTGTGGTTCAAAGGCAAGGAGAGAAATCAAAAGGGACGAGTCGACAGCTGACCACATCATGGTTCTATAAAGCTCTGCCAAATGGAGAGAAAGTTCTTAGAACGTGGATGGTGTACTCTCCTTCAAAAGAAAGTTTGTTTTGTTTTTGCTGCAGACTTTTTGCTCTTAATGAAGACACAACCAGAACTTCCAGTTTTGTCACTGGGTTTCAAGTGTGGTGGAAACTGAACCCAAGGGTGCCTGATCATGAGGCTTCTGAACTGCATCTTACATGCTTGGAGAAATGGAAGACCTTGAGAGCAGGATTGAAGCTACATAAATGCATTGATCAAGTCCATCAAACAACTATGGACAAAATGAAAAAGACATGGAGGGATATTTTGCATCGCCTCTTGGATGTAACTTTGTTTCTGGCTCGCCAGAATCTACTTTTTCGTGGTCATAGAGAAACCTTGGCATCATCAAACAAAGGAAACTTCCTGGAATTGGTAGGCTTGCTCTCAAATTATGATCCAGTTTTAAAGGAACATTTCATAAGACTTAAACATTCTATTACATCTGGGAAGAGAATGTACTCCTATTTGTCTCCAAAAATTCAGAACGAATTCATTTGTCTCCTGGGGAATCACGTGAAAGAGAAAATAGTGGCTGACATCAAGAAAGCAAAGTACTTTGGGATTCTTTTTGACTGCACCCCTGATGTGTCCCACACTGATCAGATGTGTGAGGTGATTAGATATGTCCACACTGAAGGTGACCATGTTGAAGTAAAGGAATCTTTCTTGGGCTTCTTCCCTATTGCTGGAAAAACTGCTGCTGACCCCACAGAAAATATCCTAAAACATCTGGAGAAAGATGGATTGGACATAAGCCTTTGCGTGGTCAAGGATACGACAATGCTGCAACTATGGCAGGAATTCATGGTGGTGTTCAGGCAAAGATAAAATAGATTAATCCAAAGGCTTTTTTTGTGCCTTGTGCAAACCATTCTCTGAACCTTTGTGGGATGCACTCATTTGGAAGTGTTGCTTCCTGTGTGACTTTTTTTTGGAACATTGGAGAGATTGTATTCCTTCTTTTCATTTTCCACTCATCGTTGGGAACTGCTGATGGAGAATGTAGGCATGACAGTGAAAAGACTTTCCCAGACAAGATGGTGTGCACATTATGATGCTGTGAAACCTGTGAGGGCAAATTTTTAAAAATTGACTTCAGCCCTTGAAATCCTGCGTAATCCCCAAGAAAATGTGGACACAAGAGGATCAGCTCAGACGTTGCTGGCTGCTGTATGTGATTTTTCATTTTTGTGTTACCTTTCTTTCTGTTGTGAAGTTCTGGAAGAAACTAATATCACACAAAAGTATTTACAAACAGTGGGAATTACTCTTGAAAAGTCAGTTGTAAAGCTACAAGCACTGAAATTGTTTCTTGCAAATCAAAGAAATGAAATTGTGGAGAGGGCCATTTGTTATGCAACTACAATGTGTGAGGAAATGAACATTTCTATGGAGAGAAGAGGGAGAGTAAAGCTCAGGAAAACAATGCCAGGCGAGAAGGCAAAAGATGCTGGTCTCACATTGCCAGAGGAAAATAAAAGAGCTATGTTTGAGTGCCTTGATAGGTTTCATCAGGAGTTGATAATTCGTTCTAAGGCAATGGAAAAAATCCTTTCAATCTTTGGGATTATTCAGCCAAACTCTTTGGTTGTTACAACAGAAAAGGATCTTTGGAATTATACTCCAAAATTGAGTGAGATTTTTGACGAATTTTCAGATGAAGACATCTATGTGGAAATTGAACGCCTTCGGAGGCATTTGGAAGCTGCCAAAATCAGCTTTGAAGAAGCAACGAAATGGACAACATTGCAGATTTTTGTGAATCTCTGCCAAACTTGTCCCTGTGTCTACGATTCTTTTTGACTCTCTGTGTATCCATTGCTTCATGTGAAAGAAGTTTTTCGAAATTAAAATTGATAAAAAATTTCTTCCGTTCCACCATGAGTGAGACAAGGTTGACAAATCTTGCCATACTTTCAATTGAACATGAATATGCAATGAAGATTAGCTTTGATGATGTCATTGATCAGTTTGCAGAAATGAAGGCTCGAAGGAACAGGATGTAAATCCATTTAACTTTGCAAAATCGAGTAGTCACTTTGGACCTGTGTTTGTTGTTTTTTTTGGGGGGGGTTATTAAAGAAAGCACTATTATATGTTCAGTAAATGTTATTTAAACATATTTATTTTACTTATAAGTTATTCATTTATTTTTTCAGATTTCTTGTTGTTTACAGTTGACATACAGTTTACAAATTTGTGCAATAAATATTCTTGCCAACATAATTTTGTAGATGTCTTTACATTTGGGGGGGGGTGCCACTTACAGGATCCGCCGGGGTGCCAAATACTCTAGGTACGCCCCTGAAAGTAACCTAAGGATTGGAAGCTGATTGGAGTGCTGGGGTTCTTTTCTGTGTTCGTACACACACCAGGACAGGCTCTGCCACACCAACACCCAAACACACATCCCAGGACAGGATCTGACACCCAGACACACCCGGACATACTCTGACACCCAGACACACACACCAGGACAGGCTCTGGACAGGCACACCGACACCCAAACACACACACACCAGGACAGGCTCTGGGCAGGCACACCGACACCCAAACACAAACACACACCAGGACAGGCTCTGCTACACTGACACACACACACACCAGGACAGGCTCTGCCACACCGACACCCATACACACACACAACAGGACAGGCTCTGCCACACTGACACCCATACACACACACAACAGGACAGGCTCTGCCACACTGACACCCAATCACAAACACCAGGACAGGCTTTGCCACACTGACACCTGCATCCGGAGGGTTTCCCCGGACGGTTTCACTCAGCCTGCCTGTGGCATCTTTGCCTCTAAAACAGCCTCCCTGTGGCAACTTTGCCACCAAAACAGCCTGCCTGTGGCATCTTTGCCACCAAAACAGCCTGCCTGTGGCATCTTTGCCAACAAAACAGCCTGCCTGTTGCTTCTTTGCCCCCCCTTACACATCCATGCTATCACACACACACATATTCATTCACTCATTCACAAATATTTATTCACTGATTCACAGATAATCATTCACTCATTCAGATATTAATTCATACATTGATACTCATTAATTCCCTCATTCAGATACTCATTAATTCCCTCATTCAGATACTCATTTACATATACTCATTCACAAACATTCATTCACTCACTCCTTCACAGATACTCATTAATTCACTCTTTCATTCAATCTCACATACTCCATAAAGCCTCCCTCACCCCCTTACCTGAACTGATGAAGTACACGCCACTTGCAGACTTCCGCGGATCTGCACAGGGGAAGCAGACGCGCAGCAGGGTCATGTGACGTACGTGACATACGTCACATGGCTCCGTTGTATTCCTGCTTCCCCCCGGCGGTAGAAGAGACGTTGCTCGCGCGCGTCTGCCAGGTAAGTAGCGGGCCCGCTGCTACAGTTGCGGGCCCGGTCGCAGTTGCTTTCTTAAATATGCCCATATGCAGTTCTTGTGTAACAAAGGAAATAGCACAATAAAAATGTATTCCCAAAAAAAGACAATATTAAGTTTTCTCTGAGAATCAGATTTTCCCACAATGTACTGTACTTTTTAACTTTATCTTTTCTCAAGTTTCTATACAAATTTAATTTTAGAAATAATTTACTGTACCCCAAGTGTAATAAGAAAAAAAAACGGTAGATGCAAGTAGATAATGCTTGAAAGTCTTTATTTAGAAGGTGTGACACATTCAGTAAATGACAAATCCATCAGCAATTTCACCCTGCGAAAAAATAGTACAGTAAGTGGATGCATTTAATATATTTAGCATTTTATGCATGTATAATTATCTATCTATCTATTTATCTTGCACTGCTTACCTTTTATATATACGTATATATACATTAAGTTGCAGAGGCTGCTGATCAGTCTTTCACCAATAAACATCACTCATTACATGTAAATCAACATCACTCATTACATGTAAATCACTCATCACGCATTCCGTCTTCCGGAAAGGGAAGGGCAAATGGTGGGTCATGAGGACTCCATCGGTTGTGAGACAGTCCCTTGACTGCTGCTTTACTCATGATGTTCCATGCACATTTTTGAGCACTTGTTTTCATTACGGCATGGAACATTATGAGGGCTTTAAGGTGTTAAATAACTTTGTTTTCAGTAATTTATTTAAAGCTTGAAAATAGTTAATGTCATACTTAAAATAATTTGCGTTATTCGGATTATACCAGTGCTCTCCCAGTTGGTCTCAACCAATAACATGGTGTCATAAGGCACAGTAATATTTTGAACTATGTGTTTTTGTATCTTATTTTTGACTGATGTGTTTCCCAAATATACTTTATAAATGCATAGTTTGTCCTTATTCGGACCCCCCCCAAAACAAAAAAAAATTGGGGTCGTGTGCGCATTAATGGCAGTGTGAATTATTTCCAGGGCGCTTTTTTTCCGGCCCTGTGACTAAACTGTAGAATCTTTTACCTCCCCCGGGTTAGCCCCCCCATATTAAATTTTTTTTACAAAAGATCATGGCATTTGTTAGATCTTTGTTAGATCAGGTTTGATCAACTGTTTTTTTTCGTTAGATCTACTCTAAAATAGGCAATATTAACAATCTTTTGTTGGCCCCCCCTCAACTGAAATTTGGATTTTTTTGAATGGATCATGGTAGATATTCGTTAGATCAGGTTAGATCAACTGTTTTTTTCGTTAGATCTACCACGCAGGAGGCGGTATTCACAATCCTATTTTGTGTGCGGGGGATGGGTACACATAGGGTCTGGCCCCCCCCAACTGAAATTTTGATTTTTTTTTATGGATCTTGGTAGATACTCGTTAGATCAGGTTAGATCAACAGTTTTTTTCGTTAGATCTACCACGCAGGAGGCGGTATTCACAATCCTATTTTGTGTGCGGGGGATGGGTACACATACGGTCTGGCCCCCCCTCAACTGAAATTTTTTTTTTTTTTTTATGGATCATGGTAGATATTCGTTAGATCAGGTTAGATCAACAGTTTTTTCCGTTAGATCTACTACGCAGGAGGCGGTATTCACAATCCTATTTTGTGTGCGGGTAATGGGTATACATACGGGCTGGCCCCCCTCAACTGAAATTTGTTTTTTTTTTTAATGGATCTTGGTAGATATTCGTTAGATCCGGTTAGATCAACTGTTTTTTTCGTTAGATCTATCTACTCACAATCTTCTTTTGATTTTACATATCCGTGCCTGTTCATTTGCACATCAAGCCACAGGTGCATACCTCTCAACTGTCTTGATTAATGCAGTACAGTCATGATTTGGAGGCTCTGTCCCGCTGAGCTCTACCTCTGTTCCATGGTGTTCTGGGTCACCAGAAAACGACTACTGGACATGCTCAGCATTGTACGCATGCGCAGTAACACTGCCAGCTTCAGTGACAGCACTAGCGCGCATGCGCGGTAACGCTGACACTCTGATCTTCACAGTTTAGGAAGAGTGATGGCAGCAATGCACATGCGCGCCAGCGTCCCAATTTGCCAAGATGTTGGGAGCTATGAGGTGATGTCATAAATAACAGACTCCACAGACACATTTAAAACACATTTTTCTCTGAATTTAGGCATTTTCTTGCAGTTTGCCTAACAGAAAGTATAGATAACTTTCAATATTTTTTTATTCTCTGCATTCACAGTATGTGTACCCATCCCCCGCACACAAAATAGGATTGTGAATACCGCCTCCTGCGAGGTAGATCTAACGAAAAAAACTGTTGATCTAACCAGATCTAACAAATATCTACCAAGATCCATAAAAAAAAACAAATTTCAGTTGAGGGGGGCCAGCCCCTATGTATACCCTTCCCCCGCACACAAAATAGGATTGTGAATACCGCCTCCTGCGTGGTAGATCTAATGAAAAAAACTGTTGATCTAACCTGATCTAACGAATATCTACCAAGATCCATTAAAAAAAACCAAAATTTCAGTTGAGGGGGGGCCAGCCCCTATGTATACCCATCCCCCGCACACAAAATAGGATTGTGAATACCGCCTCCTGCGTGGTAGATCTAATGGAAAAAACTGTTGATCTAACTGGATCTAACGAATATCTACCAAGATCCATAAAAAAAATCAAAATTTCAGTTGAGGGGGGGCCAGACCGTATGTGTACCCATCCCCCGCACACAAAATAGGATTGTGAATACCGCCTCCTGCGTGGTAGATCTAACGAAAAAAACTGTTGATCTAACCTGATCTAACGAATATCTACCAAGATCCATTAAAAAAATCCACATTTCAGTCGAGGGGGGGCCAGCCCCCCTCATTAAATATGCAATATCTCAGTAATTAGACTAGATCTAACAAAAATTTTGTCTGATCAAACCTGATCTAACATAGAGCTATCATAATCAGTAACATTTTGTTGAAATTTTTGTTGAGGGGGGGCTGGCTACGGGTTAGCCCCCCTGAAAAAGATTGTTAATATTGCCTATTTTAGAGTAGATCTAACGAAAAAAACAGTTGATCAAACCTGATCTAACAAAGATCTAACAAATGCCATGATCTTTTGTAAAAAAATTTAATATGGGGGGGCTAACCCGGGGGAGGTGAATCTTTTATGTTTTCAAGTTTGTGACTGTAAGTCTAATTTAGAAAATCTTTTAATTTATTTTTTAATTTAAATATGTATATATATTTTAAATTGTTATATAATCTAATGTATTTTTCACCGATTTCTATAATTGTGCAATATATTTGCTCACTAGTTCTACCACTGTTGCTGATGTTTATTTTTGCTTGACTGCACATGTGTGTTATTGGTTCTTGTGTTCAATTCATTTAGTTTAGTCTGATCTAGTGGACAAAATATTTGATAAACAGGCAAAAATACATCCATTATAGATGCTCAGACAAACTGCAAACCTCATTGAATAGGTTAATGAATTGCTCACTGAGTTTTTTCTCACTGTTGAGATCAATTAAAGTTTAGTCAGGTCACTGACATTGAACCAACATGGTGTCAGTTCAGGGGCGAATATAGGTTTCAGTTTCATCACCATATAAATGCTAATACACGTCACAAAATGAATTAGAGTGAAAGTAAAGAAAGAACAATATGGTGGTTATGAGAAAAAAGCTATGCACTTGTGTGGAAGGATGAGTGGTGATGTGGGACTGTGGAGGCAATTACAAATATCAGAAAAGATTGGAAATCACAAATGTCTGCTCAAAATGATGTATGGTTACAGTCATGTTGAAAAATATGGGTCTGTCTTTAAGACAGGAAAAAAAAGTGGCTGTAGGGGATGTAGCAGGTGACCCTCACCATGACTTGAGGCTGGTATTTGCTTCACTGGGGGATGTTAACAAATACCTTTTTGGTCGAAATAAAACTATAACAGAATGTACTAACCAGATCAATAGCAATTTCAGCTACTATTTCCTTTAAGTCAATGCCACATTCATTTTTTTTTAGAAGTGAGCCCTGCAAACATATAAGAAATAATAATAAAAAAGTTTTCTATAACCTATTCCACAAAATTAAATCTGCAAATCAGTCTTGTATTGGTTTCAAAATTTATATTATGGCAAACATTTAGAAATTAAAAGGTTAGCGTTATTGAATACTCCCATATAGCATCTGTAAGTAATAAATATTTTTTGTGACGATTAAATGAAACATTAGAAACATCATTTTTTGTATTAGTGTTCCAAACCAGCAGTCACTGGTTTTAGAAGTTTAAAAAGCTGCTTAAATATCCCTGTATCATTTTGTTTAACGTGAGTAAACCTTCAGATACAAGTCTACATTGACAGATCTGCTAATGTTAGTACCCATGCCAGAGAGGGAAATGAATGTTTCTTCTAAGTGGAGTAACACATTTAAGGCAAATTATGAAAATCTCCTCCCCGAGATAACAGAGAAAAAAAACCATTTTTGCTGAAATTTGCATTGCTCGCTCATAAATAAGCATATGAAAAACACTTTACCCCATAATTAATTGCTCCTCCACAAATGTTAACTGCATCATTGCCTTCTATGATCTCAGCAACTTCATCAGCAGTTCTGAAAGGAAATGATAATAAGTGTGATTCATAAAGCAATGTGGAAATGTATTCGTCCTCCTAATGCATTCTCCCCTTCTGGCAGGTATCAGTTTTTAAACCTGGTAACACCACCTAGCACAATGGTGCACTAGCTTTCTATGTGAGCTAACAGGCCCTCATGTAAGGAGTTACGCTTCTTACAGTGTTTTTCAAAAAAAAATATAATGAAAAGTTTAGTTTCCCAAATCATAGAATAGTGGTGACTTATACGATGCCACACAATTCTTTCTGATCTTAGTTTTCTTTTTGAGTTCACTATATCCCAATATAGCCTCTTGATGTCACATTTTACTATGAAGCATTACCCTCTTTTTTGATTTATTTATGTATTTATTTACTTACCTTGACTGCATTCTCCCATTTTACCTTGTCTTTTATCACAAGGGTGATACCCACAGAGGCACAGTGAGCAACCTATTTGCAAACAAAAATAAACAATTTATTATAATTGAAGCGTGTTCTTTACTTTAACATCATATGTTAAGAATGATTGTTAAAGATGGCAGTATTTAAGTGTAAATACTTTCATAGACATTAAAACTAATAAAGTTTTCTTTTTATAACAGAGATAGTTTGCAAGAAAAGAAAAAGAAAACTATAGAAACAACCAAACACACTTTTGCACATACAATTTGGCAAGTACCCTTAATACAATTCAATTTTAATATTGTATGCTTTCTAGTGTTTTGCATTATTATGACAGAAACTAAATATACCGCTTACCAGATCACTTTTGACATCGTTTGCTGCACAACCCTTGTAATCGGCTGTTAGATGCTGAAATAAATGAATGTAGATTATTTGTGAGAGCTCTGAAACAATCCTTTCTGGGTACATAAAGGTAAGCAGGCAATGCAACAAAACAGGGTGCTGCGTTGTATAGTTTCTATATTAGAACTTTCAAACATCACCAGGCCCGGACTGGCCATCGGGCACACCGGGCATTTGCCCGGTGGGCCGGGCCATGGCAGGGCCACATTGACTTAGGGGCTGATGGAGCTGCAGCTCCAGGCCCCTACCCTACCTACGGCCGCATTAACGCAGGGCATAAGGGGCACCTGCCCCTTAAGCCCGCCGCAACTGCGACCGGGTCCGCCACTCTAAGGGGCCGGGAAGTCCCCACCAAGGCCGGCCTTATGGGTCTGCGGCCGCACAGGGTTTAAATTAAAACATCGGGGTTTTTTAACTTTATTTAAATGGAGGATGTTAAATAAAGTTTAAAAAAACCCCCGATGTTTTAATTTAAACCCTGTGCGGCCGCAGACCCCTAAGGCCGGCCCTGGTGGGGGCTTCCCGGCCCCTTAGGGCAGGGCCAACCTTTGGGGTGTGCGACCGCACAGGGCGCCACACTCCAGGGGGCGGCGGCGGGGGGCGGTCCGCATCGGGTGCCGCTCATCAGGGGGTGCCAACTTGCAGCACCCGGCACCCCTCCAGAGACGGACAGTAATGTCCGCCGCTGGAGGAGCAGGCTCGCAAGGGAGCGGTATCGGAGGTCTTTAACAGACCTCCGGTTCCCTTGAGTGATTTTAAGCCGGGTTCAACCCGGCTTAAAATCACTCAAGGGAGCCGGAGGTCTGTTAAAGACCTCCGATACCGCTCCCTTGTGATCAGCGCGGCAACAGCTGCTGTGCGCCGGGGTTTGTTGTCAGATCCTGGCGCACAGCACTGAAGCCGCGCCCACCGCTGTCCGTGCCCTCTGACCCAGAAGAAGACAGAGAAGACAGAAGAACTGAAGAAGAGGAAAAGAAGCTGAAAGAAGAAAGGAAAGGTAGGAAAGCATTAAGTGAGAGTGGATTGGTATATGTGTGGATTAGTGTATATATGTGTGGATTGGTATATGTGTGGATTGGTATATATGTGTGGATTGGTATATGTGTGTGGATTGGTATATGTGTGTGGATTGGTATATGTGTGTGGATTGGTATATGTGTGTGGATTGGTTTATGTGTGTTGATTGGTGTATGTGTGTGGATTGGTATATGTGTGTGGATTGGTATATGTGTGTGGATTGGTGTATGTGTGTTGATTGGTGTATGTGTGTGGATTGGTGTATGTGTGTGGATTGGTGTATGTGTGTGGATTGGTATATGTGTGTGGATTGGTATATGTGTGTGGATTGGTATATGTGTGTGGATTGGTTTATGTGTTCATTGGTAAGAGTGTGAGAGTGATGGGTGTTATGCTGTACCATTTCCAATGTCTTTTTCATGATCTAATTATGCTCTAAAAGTACATCATAACTCCCATCACTCTATACTGTTCCATATGGTGGCAGAGGCCTTCCACTCCCACCACAGGACTCCTGAAAGGTAAGTGAACTTCAAAGAGGGAGAGGGTAGATAGTTAGGAGGGGGTAGTTGCGGCGGGCTTAAGGGGCTCTGCGTTAATGCGGCCATATAGGACCAGTCAGTCCGGTCCTGACTGGGCCTATTTTAAGGTGGGGGCCTGGAGCCACAGCTCCATCAGCCCCTAAGTCAATCCTGCCCTGCCACAGGCGTGGTCGCAGTTGCTGCTTGCTCCGGCAACAAGATAAGTAGGGGGAGGGAGGGGGGTGCAGTGAGAAGGGGCAGAGGGGGGTTAGATAGTGAGAAAGGGGGAGAGGGGATAGATAGAGGCGGTACATATTGAGAAGTGGGGAAGGGGGTTACATAGTGAGAAGGGGCAGATAAGATGAAGAGAGGGGGTAGTGTGAATGCGTATGAGAATGAATGAATAAATGTGTGGAGGAGTTGTGTGAATGCGTATGACAATTAATGAATTCATGTGAGGATGAATTGCTTGAATGATTTGTGAGACTGCATTAATGAATGTGTTAATGATTTGTCTGAATGATTAAATGCAAAGATGGTACATGAAGGGTGGGCTTTAACAATAAATAAATAAATAAATAAATATGGGCTGCTCAGGCTTAAATGCCCGGGCCTATTTTTTGTCCCAGTCCGGGCCTGAACATCACAAATAGTTTATTGTAGAGGCAGCATTACTAAGGATCAGACCAACTTGTAGCCAAACAAAAAGAATGTGTTTAAAATTGTCACATCTACATGGAACCGATTTCATGTAGAACCAAATATAGTGTACACCTCAAACACACCCCAATGGTAGCCTTTCCCTATCCATAAAGTAAATACATGATGACCTGCAACATATATCTAGCAGTGTTATTAGTAATGTTTCCATTGTCTACCACAACCAAAGGTGTAGGATTTATGCTTTGTCTTGACGTTCTAGAAGTATTCTTCTTGGTAGTGCTCATGCACCAGTTATGAGTGCAGAAACCAATGTTTAGGTGATGTGGATCGTTCCCCAGGATTCCTCTAGACAGAGAACCAATACCGGCACTTCCAAATGCAGATTACTTAATATGACCACATGACAAAGCCTTTCAAAATTTATAGGACTCCATATCCCTGCTTATAGTTGTCGGCATAGCGTCAGTGAAAAAAGTTGTGATACATATCAACAGCTTTTATGACATTGGAAATATAAAACTGCTTTTTACCAGGATTTTGAAAACAGCATTAAGGATATTTTTTACAACATCACCAGAGCACCCACAATCCTATGGAAAAAATAATAAACAAATTATATTATTATACAGAGGTATTAAGTTAAATATCATACATTTTTTCACAAGAATACCATTTTTTGCACGCCTAGTCCACTGTCTCCATGTTTTATTTTATATTTATGTTTTTTTTTTATTTAATTTGTTTAGATTTTTGTTGGGGAAGGGGTTTAGAGTGGGGGCGTTTGTCTGTTATGTCATGTTAGCAAAATGTTTTCCCCCAACATGGTAGCCAGATGATCTATTTTTTTAAATAGTAGGTTACCATGGGTAGCATGCAGCCATATTAGGTCTTCACAGTGGACCATTCAGTGTCTAATGGCAGTAACTGAATGTTACTGTTAATGTGTATAATTAGATAAGCTGCCAATAAATAATGGGAATTAACTATTCACATGTAAAGTTAGGTTATCCTTTCACTACAGCAAATGATTTTCTGAGATGGCTTTTAGCCTTAAAGGAGCCTTGGTGTCATCCTTGTCTGTCTGTTGAAAATCAGCTCAGCCATACATGGATCACATCTTCGCCAGGCCGAATATAAGAAAAAGGAAGCCTTTCCAGAAAAATAACACAACAAGCACTCCCAGGCTTCTCCTGTTTGACTGGTTTTCTAATCTTTACCTACCTATTAGATTCCAATGTTTCTATGAGCAGTTCCTCATCGTAGCACAACTCTGGCTATAGAACATTTCAAATGTTTAAAGGCCAAATAAAATACTGTATAAGCCTTCAAATGCCATGCCAATTCTGTGTGTAAGTGGGCCATGCATTGCCCCTTTGCAGGCTATAAAAAAACAAACAAACAAATATTTGTGTGAAATTTTAAAAGAAGATGTTTATCACTTTTCATCTATCTCTGTAGCTAATGAGAAGGGAAGAAGAAATTGTAAAATTATAGAGAGAACAAAAAATAAAAAAAAATAAAACTTCTTAAGTAGGAAAAGGAAATAATGGTAGTTTCAGTGCATCCATTCATTATAGTTAGCTTGATTATGCTTGATTATGATTATGATTATGATTATGGTTAGCTTGGTCAGACACAGTAGTACCTAGCACAAAGGGCTGTGGGCAAGCTGTAGCCTTGGGCACCAGAAGGTAAGTGTTACTTACCTAATGGCTTCTCTATACACTTTGTTGCAAAGATATTTTAAATATTAATAATAATTACATTATTTGCTTCTTACCGGAATCACACCTTTACATGCTTTCTGAGAAGAAACTGGATAAGAAGAAATGGAAAAAAAGAATGTTACATGATTTAGGATTTAGCTATTTTGGCATTTGGGTTAACAGCTGAAGTAGAAGTGGAACCATTTGTTAAAAGATCAGTGTTGGCAATAGAGTGCGAGGGATCTGTCCCGCATGTGTAGTGTACCTGATAGATTATGGTATTGCTATGTGAAGTTGTCCTGTCTCCTTAGCAGAAATGTTTTCACCTCCATGTTTGATGGTGGGGATGATGTTCTTGGGGTCATAGGCAGCAATCTTCCTCCTCCAAACACGGCAAGTTGAGTTGATGCCAAATAGCTCGATTTTGGTCTCATGTGACCACAACACTTGTGGTCTCTCAGTTCTGTGAATCATTCAGATGTTCACTGGCAAACTTCAGACGGGCCTGTACATGTGCTATCTTGAGCAGGGAGACAATGCGGGCACTGCAGGATTTCAGTCCTTCACGGCATAGTTGTGTTACCAATTGTTTTCTTGGTGACTATGGTCCCAGCCGCCTTGAGATCATTGACAGGATCCTCCCGTGTAGTTCTGGGCTGATTCCTCACCGTTCTCATGATCATTAAAATTCCACGAGGTCAGATCTTGCATGGAGCCCCAGACCGAGGGAGATTGAACGTTATTTTGTGTTTCTTCCATTTGCGAATAATCGCACCAACTGTTGTCTCCTTCTCACCAAGCTGCTTGGGGATGGTCTTGTAGCCCATTCCAGCCTTGTGTAGGTCTACAATCTTGTCCCTGATATCCTTGGACAGCTCTGTGGTCTTGGCCAATTTTTTTCTTCACTGTAAGGGTATTTATGAACACTTATGGATACAGAGGTTGTAATGCCCTTTTTATCTTTTCATTGTACCATGTTGCACTTTTTGTTTTTTTACATACAATATATCTATATAGGGGCTGAAACAACGAATCGATAAAATTGATAATTATTGATAACGGAAACCTCCTCCACGATCGTTTCTCCGTTTCTGCTACGCGCTCTGCAGTCTCCGCCTTCAATGAGCTACGTTACCTCGCTGAGCGCCGGATGTGACGCGGATGTTGGAACAAGTCCATAGCTGAGGTAAGTGAATGTCTATGTGTGAGGCAAAGTGGGAGTGTGGGTGCGGGGCAGAGTGGGAGTGCAGGGCAGAGTGGGAGTGCAGGGCAGAGTGTGGGAGTGCACGGCAGAGTGTGAGTGGGAGTGCAGGGCAGAGTGTGGGTGCAGGGCAGAGTGTGGGTGTGGGTGCAGGGCAGAGTGGGAGTGCAAGGCAGAGTGGGAGTGTGAGTGCAGGGCAGAGTGGGAATGCAGGGCAGAGTGGGAGTGTGAGTGCAGGGCAGAGTGGGAGTGTGAGTGCAGGGCAAAGTGTGGGTGTGGATACAGGGCAGAGTGTAGGTGTGAGTGCAGGGCAGAGTGTAGGTGTGAGTGCAGGGCAGAGTGTTTGTGTTGGTGCATGGCAGAGTGTGAGACTGAGTGCATGGCAGAGTGTGAGACTGGGTGCAGGGCAGAGTGTGGGTGCTGGGGCAAAGTGCCGGCGGCAGGGCAAAGTGTCGGGTGCAGGGCAGGGTGCAGTGTGGAGTGCAGAGCAAAGTGCTGGGGCAAATTTGTCAAGCCTTGGTATAAGGCATTTCTGGGGCAGAGTGGCAAGCTGGGGGTGAGATGTACAGGTTGGCAAATAAAAGAAAAAAATAGTTTACATGAATATGTAAACTTTTTTGGTATTAAAACTTAGTTTGAGAAATAATGTGTTTTGGGTTCTTGTACCTTAAAATGTATCTTTAATTATTATGTCAGTAAAATAAGAAGGCGGATAGAGAAATACCATTGTGATAAAGAGATAAGTGTTAATGACACATCTTAATGTAAATTATACTTTTTTATTTTAAATAAATGAAAAATTTGCATATTGAGTATTTTTATCCGATTAATCGAAAAAATAATCGGCCAACTAATCGATTATGAAAATAATCCTTAGTTGCAGTCCTAATATATATATATATATATATATATATATATATATATATATGTAGCCATTTCACTGTTGTATGTTACGTTAGACTTAAGGTTATATCATTGGTTATAATGTTTTTTGTTATCGTTTACCATCGTTTACTATGAATTTATGTATGCTCAGTTCAGGTGAAAGATCTAAATTCACATCCTTAGAAGATCTCTGCGCTGTTGAAAAAAACAAGAGCTGGTTACTGGTTAGGCATCTGAGTCCATCATGGCAGTGATCACTAGGGGGCGCTCGTGTATACCGGTTGAAAAGGAGTTGTAAAAAAACCAAAACAATAGAAAAAAATGATTGTGTAGTAATATGCACAAATTTAAGTACTGTATGGCTATATAATGCACTCACAATCTTAATATGTGTTCAGGCCTCATAAACATCCCCTCCTCCAGGTGGATATGCAATATATGCAAAGAAAGCAGAAACAACAGGGGACTCCAATGGTGTTATATCAGACAAATCTTGTGGTACGCAAACGTGGAAAAACACTTACACTTTTTGACGGGGTGTAATACCCGTATGCATCAAGTGATTTTTCTCTGCTTCTCCAATAGTTCTGTATCCACTGGATCCCAGTGGTCTGCTAGTGTGGAGCATGTACTCAGTGTGTTAAAAAATAATATAAATCCACAATATAGTGGGATAAAATATGCTATTTATTTAAGGCTATATGCCAAAATAAAAAATTGTTAACACTCATCCACCAAGGGATGTTTTAACAAGTAAAAAGTCCAGTAAAAATATTTAAAAAGAGGTCTGTCAAGTCCTCAACGCGTTTCGCCGTCCTTGTGGCTTCATCAGGAGTGTTTTTCATATTGGTGTATGTTCCTTTTAAACCTTATCGGGCGCCATCTTAATCCACCGGCGTCTGACGTCAATACGTCCATCATCGTCATTCCGTTTGTTTATGTATTATCAGATCTTCCGTGGAGGCTCCGAAAAAAAGGTAAGAGAACATCTTTATTTGTTTGTTTGTTTTGATTATTATGCGGTGGTCTACTAATCGGGTATAGGTAATTATTTGTCCGATAACCTTCCGTATTATGAAAATATCCATCCACCCCATAATAAGTATGTCACCGTGTACGGAGAAGCTCCGTGTGATTTTAGAACCGAGGTGCCGATCCGTTATCATCGCGTCTATTTCCCATATTTAATCAAGAAGGGGCCACCCGAGTATGGCTATATTTAACCAGTTCTCCCCGTGATATGGAGTGTGGGCTTGATCGAAAAAACATATTTTTAACAGATCGTGTGTAATGAATGAGTTAAGTGATTGGGTTGTATGTAGGTAATGAATGAATGAAGTGATCAGGTGCTGATCTGGGGCTTGGGTCCGGGGAGTAAATGTCTCCATCCTGTAAAGAGTTTTATGGCTATATTCTAATACTACTGTTTTGTCTCTTGTCTTCCATTAGGATACAAATATTCGTCTCTACCGGGGCATAGTGTGTATTTCATCATGTATGTGCCCTCCCATGGGAACTTAGCTACAAAACGATGTATATTTAGTTTGCTCTTGACCAGATGTTAATACTGCCTATAATGTTTAAACAAATAGAGGACAGAAGAAAAAGTTTTTCTTTTGTAAAATCATGCATGACTTCTATTGTCTATATTATCAATATCCTGTACTTAAATGAATTTTCAATAAAATGATTTTAAATGAAAATAGATTTTTCCCTCCGAAAACAAATGGTCTATGATCGTGTATAGAGATGAAACGTCCATTGTGGCCCAGAACCACCCTGGGGACCATGTGATATCTTTTAACGTATTCAAAAGATGTGTGGTATCTTTGAGGTACGCTGGAATTTTTGGTACGTATTTTTGAAGGAAGAAATCAACATACTCTGATGTGTTGCACGTAATGGAGTCTATACCACTGATGATGGGTCTACCCGGTGGCTCCTTTAAATCTTTATGGATTTTAGGAAGAAAATAGAAGACTGGAAATCCTAAATAAAAAAGAGTTTGATTATCTAAGAAAAGAACATCCAAGACTTCCAGTCTTCTATTTTCTTCCTAAAATCCATTATTATTTTTTTCTCTATACACCCTAATTCACACTGGTTTCACACTTTTTTCTTTCCATCATGGCAGTGTACTGGTAACCAGCATGTTTTTGTGTATTTTGACTTGAGCTGGATCTCACTGCACATTTTGTTTGTGATTGCATTCGAAATAAATATTTTATAACGGTTTTTACATAATGCACTGTTTTGCTGTGTTCCTTTCTCATTCTATATGTGCACCCTAGACGGTACACCCTATTGTTATATAAACTTTCTGTCTAGCTTTTTGCAAGATTTAGTGCCGTTTTAAGTTATGACCATAATGCTAGTAACTGCGCTCATTCTAACCCTCCATTACATTTTTATTTAAATCAACTAGGTTGCCATAGAGGTAGGGAATGACGTAATGTTCATAGGATATTAGATCTAGTGTACTATACAGTGCAAATGATGACTTCATTACGACACCATATATGATCATTTTCCTGTTCTAAAATCTGCCTAAATTGGTTCTAATGTACATTAGTAAATAATGCCTCACAATAATTGAGAACTATAAAAGCTCCAACTGGCATATTTCAACTTACATCCCCAATAAAATGACTCCCAAGCCCTTCACCTGAATAAATGTAACTGTAAGCCGAGGAAGAAAAAACCCCTAAATACCTAAGGTATGTGTTTACATAAATATGATTGTTTCCATACCTAGATCTATGTAGATCAAAGGTGGAATTCTGATTAATTTAATGTGGACCTTTAACCAGATGCAATTCTAAATTATTCATCTGTTTTCCAGACATGGAAAATAATATGTGATACATTTGTAGATTGTAGCAGTTTGTCATGCTTACCTACGTAAAACACTTAATTGGAAATTCATTAGAAAGAAAGAACTTCCTTTGAAATCAATAGAAGCACTCAGTATTCAATTATGTTGGTCGTATTAGACCACCTGGATGTCTCACCAAAGCCAGGGGTAAACCTGGTGTTCGGCTGAATGTACCTTCTGCAAGCCAAGGAGCTGTAGCAGGGGATACAAAATGCATAGTAGGGATTCTGATGAAACCCTCCATATGTTTGCAAAGAGGAGAACAAATTCCCATGAATGAAGATAACAGCTATCATATATATTTAATGGCTAGATTATTCTTTTAATGTTTCTATTTATCATTAAGTTTGCTTTAGGAAACTGTTGCAAGTGGAAAATGTTATATCGGTTTGTCTTAGTCTGTCAATTTATGTCTTGTCAAACCCCTTGAATATATGTATTGTATTAAGCGCTGCGTAAACTGTTGGCATTATATAAATATAACATAATAATAATATCTTTTATCTTAACTATGAATTATGCAGACTCTGCCTTGATGACCTGAAAGGAGAAACTGTATTTAATGGTCCATCATAATGCAGCAGATAATACAATTTAATCCAGGACTGAAGCATCGATCACCTGATTTATCATAAGTGATACTTAATGTTCATTTTAAAATTCTTCAGATTCCTAGTTTTGCAAATGTGTGGCATCACATCTCTCAATACTAAAGGCATATCGCTATATGCAAATGTCCTTCACTTCCCATAGTCCTTCAATGAAGAACATAAAACAACGGTCAGTAGCGACTTTGAACACATGTGTGTATGGGCTATGAAGGCAATTCTTTGGAGCAAAAGCTAACTGAGGTTGGCCTTACGTGATGTAAAATGAAGAAAAAAGTGAAATTAAACTGCAAATGCTCCTGCTATCAAAGCCAGATCATGTAGTTTTGGGGCCTGGAGAATTTATAAAAGAATGGTCTCTAATTTCTTATGCCCAACAGTTTTTCAACATTAGCATAACTTAATTTTATTTTTACTCCAATACAAAATAACATCTATTGTGCAGTTACAAAATAAAAAAAATATTTTGACTCTTTCATGCTTCTTTGTTTTTCTAAACTTTAGCAACTTTTTTTTTCACTCGTCTTTTGTCTACCTCTTTGGCTTTTTCTTATTGTTTTTGCACCTCGTTTGCAGACTTATTATATATGTTTCTCTCTTTCCTTGCTCCCACTTGTACATTTTCTTCCCTTTGATCCAATTTGTCCTGTCTCTTATGCAGTATGTTGTATTGTTTTGCTCATGTCTACTTGTTGTTGTCTCCTTTTTCTCATTATTACTTTTCCTTCAAAGTTCTGCTTTTGCTGTAAATGGATATTTCTGAACTGCAATAAAAAAAATGGGGTGTGCTCCCAAAAACAGAAATATGAGGGCTGTGCACAAGGGAATTTTAGTCTATTCTATTGAATAGTCATAGTCTATTGAATGCTTGCTTTTCCTCTGTGGTCCATTATATTTTAACTGGACCTCTTGCCTTTGTATTTTAAAGACAGTGTCAGAGTTAGCACCTCATAGCGAGCCACACCAGAAGATCTGCAGTTCAGGTAAGGGTGGGGGAGTAAATGAGTGAATATACGTGTGTGTGTGTGTGTGATAGCATGGATCCGTGTGTAGGGGGCACAGGGAGGGGGCACAGGGAGGCTGAAAGTGATGTGCATGTACTGGCTGCCTGTGCATGATAGGAGTGTGATTGCTAACAATTGCTAGCAGCTAACAACAATCACACTCATATCATACCCAGGCAGCCAGTTCAATAACTTTATATATTTTTTTAAATTTCGCGCCCCAAAATTAAGGTGCGTCTTATATGTGGGAGCGTCTTATACTTGGGGAAATACAGTACCTTTCATTCAGACAACATTGGGGTTGTTCAAGCTATCTCTAATCTCTCAGCATCTTCTCCCCCCTGTGCTTGCCCTTTTCCAACGTCATAAATTTAACATTTGGTTTAACATTGCTGACGCTCTGTCCCGTTGTAACTGGCAGAAATTACGGTCTTTGGCTCCCATGGAGGACACCCCATTTAGCGCTCGTTGAGTAGCTGGCATGGTCCGGGGTTCAGTAGCCGCCGCTATGGGGGTTTTCTATACTAAGATATGGGCTGAATGGCTCACATTGTTAGCCAAATCTGGGTCCACTGGTGCCCAGGAATCTTACGCTAATATTTTCCTTTGGTTTCTGTCAGTATTACACGAACAGGGTATTGCCCCTTCAGGACTGTCACGCAAAGATTCGCCTATGGCCTTTTTGTTCAAATTACTTAGTTATCAGGATTATACAAAAGAGTTTATTATCAGTCAAACACTAAAAGCCATGAATACATGTTTTAAGAAACCTGATACTAGGCAGCCAGTTTCATTTGCCCTACTGTCAGATGTATTTTCTGTTTTCCATTCCATTTGTTCCTCACCTTACAAGGTTCTACTGTTTCAACTAGCATTTTCTCTTGCATTTTATGGGACAATGCATATTGGGGGACTAAATAGGGTTAAAAAGATGGGTGGTCCTTTTATTGAAGATATTAACCTACTGAGGGATTCACTGCATTTCATTACCCCATGTCAAAAACTGATCAATCTGGTATGGGTTTTACCGTTACTCTTTACACCATGCGCGGCCTGGTGACCTGCCCCGTGACATGCTGTTGCCATTTTCTGAATTCCCGTCACCAAACATCTGTGTTTCTGTTGCTAATACAGAGTGATTCCTCTTTTTGTCTATGTTTCAATTTATACATTGTTTTCAGAAAGTGTTTGTGAATTTTGCCTTTCAATTCATTTGGCACTCATTCATTCAGGATCGATGCCGCAACTGAAGCTTCCCGCTGTGGTCTATCGATCAAAACGGTAAAACGCATTGGTCACTGAGAATCTTGTCATTCCAAGTGTTATGTGCGACCCTCATCTGGTATTGTAAGTTTTGTCCTTAGGTGGGATATTGACCCAAAATGTTGTAAAAAAAAATACTAAAACTAAGGATTGTGATAGTTTCACTTCACATTCCTGATCGCCAAACATTTATGTCATATTGAATGTTCTTTATATTTCATGATGGATGCGATTTGCTTCGTTGTGGCAAGTATACTTTTCTGTTCTATTTTCCACTATATTTACGACTCTGTTCTCGTTTTCATACTATGACTGGTGATGGCTGGTGTGTATTTTCTTCTAGATCCTAAAGAATGTGTGGTTTTCGTCATGGGACACTCCCATGTGCACTGGGCGGCTAAGAGAGCAAGCACCCTCTCCTATGGACGACAGCATGTTTTTTCTCATGATTATATATATGTTCATCGGTTGGGTACCAGTGGTATATCATGGGATGACTTGTTACCTCATGTGTTTAAAGTCTGTGGGGGTCTAGGGGGCAACGACTTGGATAACTTCCCCATGCGCACACTTATTCAGACCATGAAAAGGGACATTCTGACCTTGCTCCTTTTATTTTCAGACCTACTCCTTGTCTGGTCCAAAATAGTTCCCTGACTTGTTTGGCAACATGCTCGCTCCCAGGATGACATTAGCCACGTCTGCATAAAAATCAACAGGGCCATTTCTAAGTTTGTACAGAATCGGGGTGGTATAGCAGTTAGGCACACGTTGCTTGAAGATACCCTGCAACTTCTTATGTCTGATAGCATACACCTTACCAACATAGGCTTGGATATTTGGAATCCTGCCATTCAGGATGGCATGGAATTGGCGTATTGGCTGTTTAGGAAACTTATATCATAAGTGGTCATAAGCTAAGTTCATGGTCTGATGATCCCTGACATGTATGTTAAAAAAAGAGGAACTTTGTTATGCCATATGTAATGTTGTTATTTCTCGCGCTCCTCGAGTTGGGTTGGTTTTTAAACGGCTGAGGTGGATGCGGATCTTGTCTAGCCTCAGCCTCCCTGTGCTCTCCCCCAGTTACACATCCGTGCTATCACACACATATTCATTATTTGTGTTCTCTTGTCCCGCCCAGGAATCGAGCAGAGTCATGTGACGTAATGTAACTTTACGTGACTCCGCTGGGTTCCTACTTCCCCTGGGCAGAACAAGAGACACTGTGTGTGCGAGCAACGCGAAGGCAGTCTTGCGGTAGTGAGTGGGATTACCGGGACTCGCAGGTGTATCGTGTGACCTCCTGCCCACAACACACGGAATACCACCCACACCCGCAAGTTTTTTGGACGGGTCCCATTGGACCCGCATCCCGATGCAGTCATCTAGCCTGGGCCCTATTTTGCTACACCCATACAGCGTAACTACAAACTGTAAATACATTCCTTTTGAAACAAAATAAGTAACAGGATTTTCTGGCCAGGACTCTGCCGACATCAGTAAACAGCTGGTTATGTGAACTTTGGATTTTTACAGGAAATTCAGCTGGACTGTGGTACACAACAGAGTTATACATGGTCATTTACCCTTTCAGAGAAGCATAGGGTCATAAACATTGCCCACTGATTTAGTGTCTGCAGTAGTATTAAGAACTAGAATGGGATTGAATAGGCTGGGACAGAAAATACATGTGTCAAAAAATGAAAGAATGAATACAGGTCCTGGACATGGGAGCTAAAGTGAAATTCCCAGTTTAGCAGACAGACAAAATACTTACACAATAGGGGAAATAGTTGCTTGAGGATACGGTGCTGGAAGGAGGGTCTCTGTCTTTACTGTGGTAAAGTAGGGCACCTGTTGCGAACTTGCCCTACATGTCCGGGGAGATATCCAGATATCCAGTAAGATAAACTTCTAGTCTCGGTGGGTCTCACTTGGGGCAAGATTTCCGTCATGTCAGAGGCACTCATTGACTCGGGAGCAGCGGGTCTTTTTATTGACAGTACCTTTGCCCAGAAGCACTCTATCCCGTTACAGCTTCGGACTGCTCCACTTGCCATTGAGGCGATCGATGGTAAACCGTTACAGCCACCGCAGGTCACCCATGAAACCGCTCCTTTATCTATGGCTGTTGGGGCTCTTTGTTGCCTGAGGAGTATCAAGAGTTTATATAGAAGAAGTCACCAATTCAGTGAATTGAAGTGAAAAGAAAATATAAAGTGAAATAATATAAGTGATAATTAGAAAAAATCTCCTCACAAATATTCAAAACAAGATAAACTTCACAGGATTGGGGCGCAAGTACATGTGGAGAAAAACAAAAAACTACAATAATAGTGCAGTAAGAAATGTACACTTAATAGTGTAAATGTGCAGTGCACTCACAAGTGTAGCAGTATAGGAAGCTCATCAAAAAAGACCAAAAGGCTTGTAATCTTCTTTCAGTCTGGAAATGTACAAACAGAGACCCAAATGGTGCAGAATCTTTTATCCAACGTTTTAATAAAGTAGAATAAAACTTACAAAATTGGTGGCATAACTCAAATGACGTTATGCTAAATCAGCCATACAGTGTAAAAATCCTGAGAATGGAACAGAAGATCAAACGTCCACAGGTAAGTCAGGATCCGAGAGTAACAGCATATAAAGCAATATACTCAAATAAAATAAATTCTCAACGCGTTTCGCCGTGTTAAAACCAGCTTCCTCAGGAGAAAAAGTAAAGTGAAAACAGTCCGGAAAGAAAGTCCGTTTTAAAGGCACTTCCTTATAGCGTGATGACGTCGTTCAGTTGCGTCGTCCCGTAGCCGCGTCAAAACTCAGTCTTCCGTTTCGGCTAAATAAAATAAATATATATTTTTTATTTTTTTTATATTTATATATATTAAATATCTTTAATATATAAATATAAATAAAGATATATTTAAATAAATGTTAAAATATCAAAATCTACATTAAGACCATCTTTTTTAATAGTCTGAAATTTAAAAATCCACTCTGTTTCTTTCTTTGATAAAAACTCTTTTATATCTCCACCACGCCAATACCTTATCAATTCCTATCATTTTAAAACTAGAAAAAGATAATTTTTGACAATTTATGCAATGTCTGGGTACGCTGTGTTTTGTATTTTTCTTTCTTATACCTCCTAGATGTTCCAGACCACGTATTTTTAGTTCCCTGGATGTTCTTCCTATATATTGTATCCCGCATTTACATTCAAGTAAATAGATTACATTTTTTGATTTACAATGAATGAAATGTCGGATTTCATACTCTTTTTTCGTGCATTTAAACGAATTTGTTTTTTTCTTCTGTAAAGTACATGTGTTACAAAATTTGCATCTACCATATCTGAAAAAAACAGAAGGTTTATATGGTAAAAAAGATTCATTTCTGGTAGGATTTTTTTTTGGAACAGCACTGGGAGCTAAAATAGTTTTCAAATTATGTAATTTCTTATAAATTATAATAATAAAAAATAATTTATAAGAAATTACATAATTTGAAAATTTGAATTCATGTGGGTACTATGTGCTGCGGAATGCTATAAAACTGCTGACCGTGAGTTGCTGGCGATAATACTCGCTCTCAAAGAATGGAGGCATTTGCTCGAGTCCAGTCTGCGTGCAGACTAAATCACCCCGTCACCTTCCAGTGGGACTTCTCCAACCCATACCTAATGGTGAGAGGCCATGGCCACACCTTCCGCTGTCTAATTGTAACACAGTTATCCTCATGGTTGTCGGTTTTCGAAAATGATACACTGCATACCATTCAAAAAGCTCCCTTCCGCTAAGGAATTGGCTATGGTTTTTATCAAGTAGATCTATCGGCTACTTTCTGACCGGGGTAGCCAGTTTGTCTCGAGATTTTGGAAGGCCTTCTGTGCGCAACTAGGTATCCAACTCTCCTTCTCCTTGGCCTACCACCCACAATCAAATGGGTCTGCGGAAAGGGCAAATCAGGCCTTGGCGCAAATCCTGCAGTGCTATATCTCGGACCAACAGAGTAACTGGTCGGATCTGCTACCCTGGGCGGAATTTGCTCATAATGGTGCTGTCTCGAGCTCCACCCGGTTCTCCCCTTTCATGGTGAATTATGGGTATCAGCCATCCATTATTCCCGATAATTTCACTTCCCAGGGAATTCCGGCACTAGAGGATCATCTCCAGCAGATCCGTTCCAAATGGGTGCAGGTCCTGGAGGCACTATGCCGCTCACAACAGTGTCAGGAGCACCAGGCTAATCGTAAATGCCTACCCGCACCTTCCTATCAGGTCGGGGAAAGAGTCTGGTTATCCTCTAGAAATCTCCAGCTCCGGGTACCCTCCCAGAAACTGGCTCCCCGGTATGTGGGGCCTTTCCGTATACTCCGACGGGTAAACCCTGTGGCCTGTGCCCTGGATCTTCCTTCCAACATGCACATCCACAATGTGTTCCATATCTCGCTGTTGAAACCTCTGATCTGTAATCGTTTCACTACAGTTGCTCCTCGTCCCCGCTCGGTGATTGTTGACAACTATGAGGAGTTCAAGCTCTGCTCAATAGTCGACTCTCGTTGGTTCCGTGGGAAGCTTTCTGCTGCATTGCTGGAAGCTATTACAGTCTGGCTGGGTTGCCATGGCTACACTCCTGTCACTCCTGTGACTCAGCCCATTGTCCAGCCCACAGCCAGCCCCTTTTGGCTATTTAAGCAGCTACACTTCACTTCCTCCTTGCCCTTGTGTTCTTTCCGGCTGCAAGTGCTATCTCTGTGTTTCTGAATTCCTGTGCATGACCTGGCTTTCTCTGACGTCCCTCACGGCTCCTGATTCCTGGCTTGATCCTGACTTCGCTGATCTCCATATTCCTGACCCAGGCTTGTCTGAGTACCCGTCTTGGTTCCTGACCCCGGCTTGTCTTTTGGTATATGGTTTTGGATCACGATTTGGCTTTGTTCGCTTTTGTTATTACAATAAAGGTTTTTACGTTTCGTGTCTGTCTGGTTCCTGGTCCCAAACACACGATATGGGAAATAGTTGCTTGATGATAAGGATTTGTTTAAAAAAATAGAGCAACCTAGCAGATTACTATGTTATGTACGTTGAGACAGACCGACCAGGGACCTCAGGTTGTCCCTCTCCGCCAAGAGCGACTTCTCCCTTCAGGACAATAATTCCCCGCAATCCGTAGGCAATATCCCGTAGGCGCTCTCCACCAAGAGCGACTTCTTCCACTAGGATGACAAACTACCGCAATCCGTCGCCAATATCACCAAAGTAAAGGGATTGCGATATCCCTTTACTTTTCTTGGGGATATTGATGACGGATTGCGGTGGTTTGTCGTCCTGGCGGGAGAAGTCGCTCCGTCACACACGTTGATACTCAGCACATAATATTGAAAGAAAACTATCTTATGTGCATGGTCATATAAATTATCTGCATAAGAGAAAATGAGAGAACACTGGTTGAGAGACTCAAGAGTGGTAACAGACAACTTTCTTAAGTATATGGATGCTTTACTATTGTCTATCTGCCCATATGCAGTTCTTGTGTAACAAAGGAAATACCACAATAAAAAGGTATTCCCAAAAAAAAGACAATACTAAGTTTTCTCTGAAAATCTGATTTTCCCACAATTTACTGTACATTTTAACTTTATCTTTTCTCTAGGTTCTATAAATATTTTATCTTTACTGTACCCCAAGTGTAATAAGAAAAAAAACTGTAGATGCAAGTAGATAATGCTTGAAAGTCTTTATTTAGAAGGTGTGACACATTCAGTAAATCAAGTTCTCATAATGATAAGAAAGAAAGAAGAAAATCATAAGGTCCAAAGCAGAAATATCCTCTATAAGAGAAAAAGTGTATTTGTTGTAGAGTCATACTTCAAAGATAGATCTGATCTGAAAAGAAAACAAAAAAAATCATAAAATGCAGGTTTATGGTAGACAATGGCAACTCATTTTTAAAACAAAAGAACAAATACACGTTTTATATCATATTTATACAAAGATGCGTGAGTAACTCATTGATAAGTATTAGAAGTTTAAACAGAACAAAAATAAATTATACATTTATGTAATTCCAGCTTAATTTATAAAGAGTCTGTCCTATATGGAAAAGGTACAATTCAGTATTTTGTGTGAGCACCAAGTATCTTCTTACATATAAAATTAGATTTGCTGAGGGGGGCGTGGCCAGCCGTCGGAAAAGATGGACGCTTAGGAGAAGAGCTCCGCTGCGGCCCTAACCATTAATAGCCATCTATAGCCATCCTGCATCATGGGCAGAAATAAAAAGTTGCCTGAAGAGCCAGAGACCCCCAAGGGCAAAGGCAAACCGTCTTCCGCCTCCTTGCGGGAATACTTTCAGACGCCACGAGACCTGGCCACGCTGCCTCCTGAGGGCCTTGGGGTCCCTTCGCCTGCGAGCACGGAGGGTACGGAAGACAGCCGACAGAGTTGCAGTGACGATGTCCCTGCCGATATCCGAAGCCAGGAGACTGTACACCGTCTGTTTTCCTCGGCCCCATGGAAGGAAGACTTCGGTACCCTGATCACAGAACTTAAGCACGCGGTGAAGGAAGAAGTGGCGACGCTGCGAGCTGATCTATTAGGCCTTGACAAGCGCCTTACCACTCAAGAACAGGAATCTACACGTCTCACGCATAACCTTAAGAACGTGGCAAAGGTTTCTGCTCAACATACTCTTTACCTGGCGGATTATAGACGGCGGTTGGAAGATCTCGACAACCGAGGCCGGAGGCATAATATCAGGGTCCGAGGCTTACCTGAGGCGCTGCCCCAAGAGGGTGAGGACTTGTTCCGGATACTTACCGTCTTGTTCAACGCACTACTCAACCGACCCCCGGAGACGGCTATCTGTATGGGCCGAGCCCATAGGGCTTTACGACCGCGTGGTCCACCGTCGGCACCCCCCCGGGATATCATCATTGACCTCAGACCGCATGGATCACCTTTCCCGCCGCCGCCGTGAGACGTCCAGACCCCGAAGCCCTCCGAGACAACCGGATTTGGCTCCTGTCCCTCGTCGTCCTGCTGATCCTCCAGGTCGATTCACGCGAGAGGAGTGAGGATTTTCTCGGTTTGTGAATAGTCCCCTACGGGGCATCGTTGTTTGCGACTCTGTGTCCTGTTTTTGGGCTCCCGTTTTGAGCCCTCTACTTCTTCGACTTTCACCTTTGGCGGCTGCGGATGGCCCTTGGGGGCGCTCTACTGGACTTAATATTAACCAACAGACCTGACAGAGTAACTAATGTGCAGGTCAGAGGGCACCTAGGAAATAGTGATCACAATATAATACATTATAACTTGTCGTTAGAGGAGCCACAAGAACTATGAACTTTAGGAAGGCAAAGTTTGATCAACTAAGAGAAGCCCTTGACACTGTAAATTGGGAAAATGTCCTCAAAAACAAAAGCACAGACACTAAATGGGAGATTTTTAAAAATATCTTAAATTCTCACTGTGAAAAGTACATACCGTATGGGAATAAAAGAGTCAGGAACAAGAGAAAACCAATGTGGATAAATAAAAATGTAAAGGTGGCAATAAATGGCAAAAAAAGGCATTTAAGCTACTAAAGCAGGAAGGCAGTGAGGAAGCACTAAGAAGCTATCGGGAAAAAAATAAAATATGTAAAAATCAGATAAAAGCAGCAAAAGTGGAGACAGAAAGACTCATTGCCAAAGAGAGTAAAACAAACCCCAAAATGTTCTTTAACTATATAAATAGTAAAAAGGTTCAAAATGAAAGCGTTGGCCCCTTAAAAAGTAATGAGAGAGAAGTTATAGACGGGGATCAGGAAAAAGCTAATCTATTAAATATATTCTTCTCTGCTGTATTCACAGAGGAAAATGAAATGCCAGGTAATATACAGCAGGATGAGATAAATGCCCCAGTACATGTCGCCTGTCTAACCCAGGAAGAAGTGCAGTGCCGCCTAAAAAAAATCAAAATAGACAAATCACCAGGTGCAGATGGCATTCACCCCCGAGTTCTAAGGGAGTTAAGTAATGTAATAGACAGACCCCTATTTCTAATATTCAAGGACTCTATAGTGACAGGGTCTGTTCCCCAGGACTGGCGCATAGCAAATGTTGTGCCAATATTCAAAAAGGGGACAAAAAGTGACCCGGGGAATTATAGGCCTGTTCGTTTAACTTCTGTTGTATGTAAACTGTTTGAGTCTTTCCTATGAGATGCTATTTTGGAGAATCTCAATGAAAATAAATGTATGACTCCATATCAGCATGGGTTTACAAGGGATCGGTCCTGTCAAACTAACCTGATCAGCTTTTATGAGGAGGTGAGCTCAAGACTGGATCGGGGTGAATCGCTGGATGTCATATATCTTGATTTTTCCAAAGCATTTGATACGGTGCCACATAAAAGGCTGGTACATAAAATGAGAATGCTTGGGCTGGGGGAGAATGTGTGTATGTGGGTAAGTAACTGACTCAGTGATAGGAAACAGAGGGTGGTTATTAATGGTACATACTCTGAGTGGGTGACTGTTACTAGTGGGGTACCACTGGGGTCAGTTTTGGGTCCTATTCTTTTTAATATATTTATTAATGACCTTGTAGAGGGATTGTATAGTAAAGTATCAATCTTTGCAGACAATACTAAGCTCTGTAAGGTGGTTAACACTGTAGAGGACAGTGCACGATTACAAATGGATCTGCATAGGTTGGAGGCTTGGGCTGGGATGTGGCAGATGAGGTTCAACACAGATAAATGTAAGGTTATGCACATGGGGAAGAAAAATCCAGGCTGGGAATATGTATTAAATGGGAAAACACTGGGGACGACTGACATGGAAAAGTACTTAGGAGTCTTGGTTAACAGTAAATTTACCTGTAGCGACCAGTGTCAGGCAGCTGCTGCTAAGGCAAATAAAATCATGGGGTGCATCAAAAGGGGCATAGATGCCCACGACAAGGAAATAATTCTACCATTGTACAAGTCACTAGTCAGACCACACATGGAATACTGTGTACAGTACTGGGCACCAGTGTACAAGAAAGATATAGTGGAGCTGGAGAGGGTTCAAAGACGGGCAACCAGAGTAATAAGGGGAATGGAAGGACTACAGTACCCAGAAAGATTATCAGAATTAGGGTTATTTAGTTTGGAAAAAAGACGGCTTAGGGGGGACTTAATAACTATGTATAAATATATAAGGGGGCAGTACAGAGATCACTCCCAGGACCTATTTATACCCAGGACTGTATCTATAACAAGGGGACATCCTCTACGGCTGGAGGAAAGAAGGTTTCTACACCAGCACAGACGGGGGTTCTTTACAGTAAGAGCGGTGAGACTATGGAACTCTCTGCCAGAGGAAGTGGTAATGGTAAACTCAATAAAAGAGTTTAAAAGGAGCCTGGACGTGTTTCTTGAAAGCAATAATGTTACAAGTTATGTATATTAGATTAATAGGGACAGAACGTTGATCCAGGGATTTATTCTGATTGCCATATTTGGAGTCGGGAAGGAATTTTCCCCCTGGTATGGGGCAATTGGCATCTGCTTCATAAGGGTTTTTTGCCTTCCTCTGGATCAACACAGTAGGGACACAATATGTATATAGGTTGAACTTGATGGACTTTGGTCTTTTTTCAACCTTATGAACTATGTTACTATGTAGTATTGCCCCATGAAGACATGTTTGGGCCTTGCCACGTGGTTTTCGCCTGCTACATCATGGCGTAGAGACTGTGCACCTGGGACTTCCTTTTTCGCCATCTATACTGCCTTCTATGCCTGCGAGTATCTGGGGTCGCCGGCCATGTGCTCCTCTCTCTGGCCCCCTCGGTGGTCATGTCCCTTACCTGAGCTGGCCAGTCCTTCGTGACTTCAACACTGTAGATGTCTTCGGAACCGGGCTGTTTTGATTTGGATTTTGATTTTGGTTTGTGTGTTATGGTGTTCTACTGTATTGTGTGGTACACTATGCGAGCCATGTTATTGCTGTTTTCTTGCCGATGTCTGTGTGACCATGCCACCATGATCTCTATGTATGTATTTGCGGGGGGGGGTTGATTTGGGACGGGGGGGTTGTTTTTTTTTTTTTTTATATATATGTCTACACCTGTGGTTAAGTACTGCCCTTGCAGTCTTTGCCCGTTACACTTGACACTACGCCCCCGTGTGGTCTATCTTGCTCATATGCTCGCACTGTACGTTATATGCATTCACATCACACTTAGCTATTCATGTTGTTGATTATGTGTGCACCTGTGGACGGACCCTGTCGTTTTCGGTGGGCCCTTATGACCTCGCTATTGCCCTAGCTTATTGAGGCCGCTCCTAGGCAGTCCCGTTCTGTCGATCTATTCCCATCACACATTTTCTCGATGAGGGAGTTCCCCCTCCCTCTCCGTGTACATTTTGTGTAGCTGTATGGGGATGCTTTGGGTCTACTTCCACACACATTACTCTTATTATTATTTCAGGGGATATGGGGGGGTTGGGTTTGGGCGGGTTGCTTTGGGGTGTTAGGGGATTTTTTTTTTTTTTTTTTATTATTTAACACCTGTGGTCAGGCATCACAGTTAGAATTTGCCCTGCAGCCCTCCCTCGACGTTACACTTCACACTACATTCATGTGACATTGCTGTTCTGGGCTTGATCCGGTTGCTCATTAACTCTATCTGTGCGTTCGCATTATACATGGCGTGCACTCACACCACGTTTTGTTGTTTTTGCATATACTTCTGCCTGGGTTCTATCGTCCCGGTGTTTGCTCTATGGCCCTTTTTTTTTTTTTTTTTTTTTCTTCCTGCCTTAATTGGGGCCCTACACGCCTGTGCAATCGCTGTTCAGTTCTGTCTATCTGCCCTCATCACAAATCATAAATTTGTTTTTTCACATACAGGGTTGCTACCTCTCTGCCTCTATGAATGCGCACTTTAACCTGGACACACGGGGGAGGGGTTTGTGGGGGTGTTTCTTCATGTGTACCCTGTAATGTGCTATTCTGGTCTAGACGCGGAGTTGCGCCGTGGATGTTTTCTTCGCTTATCGCACCTCCCAGATGCACCACACATATTTGTGCTTTATTTCTTTATGGGGGGGGGGATTTTCTTAATTTAATTATTGTTTTTCTTTTTCACACCTCCTTGCGGTCATGGTAGGCCGCCAGGATACCCCCTCCACGGGTGTGCCTTTTGCCTCCCTCACACTAGATTTCTTGCCCCATGGGGTTGTTCTCTGGGATGCGACTCCGTGTCTGGACTGGATTATATATTTTATGTTTTTTTTTTTTGTTATATATATATTTTCAATGTTGTACATCTGTATTTGCTCTGTGACCTGGTCCGGTGCATTGCGTGCTCTGACGGCCACCTTCTGCTGCCCTTTATTGGGAACCCGCCACTACATGATGTATGCTGTTCGTACTTGTTTTCTTGCGGTCTCTCGCTCGGTTTTCCTCTAGTATCGAATGTTTTATGATTCCTTATTGGAATCCTTCACAGATTACTATTAGTAAAAGAGGTATCACACTGATGTTTCTCTCTTTGGATCTTTGGTAATTCCTGCGGGATATAGAAATACTGCTGATGGTTCGGGGCGGCGGCGGCTGCCTTCCGCACCAGTGTTATTTTGTTTTTATTCCCTTAGTTATACAGTTTTCAGTGCACCTGCTTCCCCTCTGGACGGGTGACGCTTACCCCCTCATTGGGAGTGTTTAACGTTACTGAGGTGGTTACGGCTGCCGTCCTTCCTTGTTAGGGAGGCCGCGTTCCACTATCCAGTAGTCACTCCAGGTGGTTTTTGTGTCCCTTCCTCCTTTCTGCCCTACCCTGCCCTTTCCCTTCCCTCCTCAGCCCCTCCACCCCCTTTTTTCTTCTTCTTCTTCTTCTACTTCTTTCTCTTCTTTTCTCTCTTTCCTCTCTTCTCTCTTTTGCTTCTCTCATGGCCTCTGCTGTGGCGCCCTGGCGTCCTCCCTGTGTTCCTTGTGACCTGCGCTATCACAAAGCCTCTGTTGTCTACCTTCAGGAGACCCATTTTAAGGCATCCAAGCCGCCTACGTTGCTCAATGCTTCCTACCCATTGGGGTTTTTTAGTAATAATGTTACCTCTAAATCTAAGGGCACGGCGATTCTTTTTGACAAACATACCCCATTTCTTGAGAAGGCTACTCTGACGGATCCAGGTGGTAGATTTGCGGACTCCCTGTACACTTTCGCTAATGTTTATCTGTCTAACAGGCAGCTAGGATTCTTGAGTTGCTAGGTCCTTTCAGGAAGGTCTGTTGGTCCTCGGAGAGGATTTTAATGTGGCTCTGGAGCCTGCGGTGGATACTTCTGCTGGGCACTCCTGCACCCCCCCATGTCCTCCACCGGTTGAAATCCTTACTCCATGATTTCCAACTAGTGGACTATTGGAGGGCGCTACATCCTTGCGACAGGGACTATAGGTTTGTCTCCACTCCTAGGGGGCTCTACACTAGAATTGACTATTTCTTTATGCCGTACTATCATCTGCACTCGTTGAGGGCGGCGCGATATGGTTCGATTACCTGGTCGGACCATGCACCGCTGATAATGGACTTGACTTCGACGTTGACCAGGCCGACTTCCTCATCATGGAGACTTAATGAAACGCTCTTTTCTGACCCTGTGCTTCTGGCCGACACTTGGACGTTCTTGACTAATTACTTCTTAGAAAATTCAACGCCTGACGTTTCCCCGCTGACTGTTTGGGAAGCTCATAAGTGTGTGGTCCGCGGGCATCTAATTAAGATTGGCGGACTCGGCTGCCCTTGGGAAATTGTATCAGGAAATAGCGACTATTGAACAGGTTCATAAGGACACTCTCACGGACGCAATGTTCCAGCGGTTGGACCTTCTTAGGAAGGATTTATCCTCCCTGCTTGCTGCTAAAGCGAGGCATTCCTTTTTAAAATTGAGGGCGATATACTATGAACACGAGGATAAACCCGACAAATTTCTCGCACGGGCACTGCGTGGTCGCCGGCGACTCTCTTACATTCCTAAAGTACGTTCTTCGTCTGGGGCCCCCTGTAGGCTCCCCCAGGAGATTATGACAGCTTTTACGGAGTATTACTCCAGTCTCTATAACCTTTCTGATCCTCTCCCCCCAAGCTGTGCGGTCATCCAAAATATCTGCGTACCTCGATAGAACTTTGAGGAGAAAATTGTCTGTGGCGGAGGCGGAGAGTATGGAAACTCCCATCACCTTGTCTGAATTGGGGGCTGCCATTAAAAGTTCAAAGCTGGGGAAATGCCCTGGTCCTGACGGGCTTCCCTTGCTCTATTATAAAAAGTTGTTGGACGTCTTGGGTCCGCAGCTGGTGCTCTCTCTTAACGCTATCCTAGACAGCAGGGCTATCCATCCGCACACCCTGATGGCTACTATCTCCTTAATTCCCAAGGAGGGCAAAGATTTGGAACAATGTAGCAGCTTTCGGCCCATTTCTCTGCTTAATGCAGATCTTAAATTATTTTCTAAAATCCTTGCTTCTAGAATGCAGTGTTTCATTCCGGTCCTGGTTCATCCTGACCAAACGGGTTTTGTACCGGGACAGGAGTCCAGGGATAGCACGATCCGGGCCCTGAATTTGATACATTACGCGCTCCAATCTCGGACTGAGACTATCCTCCTGTCGACGGACACTGAAAAGGCGTTCGACAGGTTGGATTGGTCGTTTATGTTTGCGGTCCTGGAGCGAATGGGTTTTGGTCCCAACATGCGACGTTGGGTGGCATCCTTGTATTCCGGCCCGTCCGCCAGGATTCGGGTCAATGGGATGCTTACTGAATCCTTTCCCATCACGAACGGAACTAGGCAGGGCTGTCCGCTGTCTCCTCTGCTTTTTATATTGTCCCTGGAGCCCTTTTTGGAATCTGTACGGTGGAACACTGATATTCGGGGACTCCGGGTTGGAACGACCACGCACAAAATTTTGGGCTATGCGGACGATTTGCTCTTTGCGATTACGCAACCGCAGTTGTCTCTCCCGATTATTCTCCGGGAATTCCGGGAATATGGAGAACTGGCGAATTTAAGAATCAATAACTCCAAGTCTGAAATCCTAAATATAAATCTCTCTGCCGCAATTGCTACACTCTTGAGATCTAGTTTCCCCTTCAGGTGGTGTACAGAGAAGATGCGTTATCTGTGTATCTGGCTCGCAAATGATATGTCCGCTCTCTAGCGCCATAATTTCGCACCGCTACTGGTTGCGATCCAAAAAGACCTGAATGGGTGGGCCCCCCAGCATATCCCGTGGTTCGGGAGAATCAACGCGATTAAGATGAATATCATGCCTCGGCTTCTATTCCTTTTTCAGTCGCTCCCGATTGCGATTCCCTTGGCCTTTTTTTACCTCTGTGAGGTCCATGTTTCTAAGATTCATCTGGATGCGGAAGCAGTCCAGAATCAAATTTACCACCCTGTGTAGGACGAAACGATGTGGCGGCGCTGGTCTTCCTAACCCTCGCTTGTATTACCAGGCGTGTCATCTTCTCAGGGCTTTGGAGTGGTCCCATCGACCTCTCCATAAACTTTGGGTGGATATTGAGTCCGCGGCGATTACACTGCCGCTGCATCACCTTTTATGGCTGCCTCGCCATCATTCCCGAGCTCAAGCCCGCGGCCACCCATTTGTGTCCGCTACACTGCAAGTTTTGCATTCTTTACACTTGACACACGCTTTAACGACGTATCCTTCACCCTTGTTGCCGATTCGGAACAACCCTGACTTTCCCCCGGGACAGGGGGCCGGGCCCCTTTCTCTCGACTTTGCTGACAGATAAAGCCCAGATCTCTATGTTTTTGGTTGACGGCAAGTTGCGGCCCCTGACGGACATTGTGGTGGACAGACTACCTACCGCCTTAGATAAATTTCATTACCTTCAACTGAAGAGTTATCTTGCTACGATCCCTCGGAGGTGGACTCTGACTAGGGAACTTACTTGCTTTGAACTCCTCTGTACTGGGTCTTCCCTGCCTGCCCATGGCATCTCGCTGTTGTATCAGCTCCTATTACAGCCTATGACCGCCGTCCCTCTGCACTTTCAGGGCTATTGGGAACAGGCTTTGCAGGTTTCTTTGAGCCCCCAGGAGTGGGAAAAGATTTTCCTTCTTACACACAAATGCTCGCGTAGTACGAAGTTGCTGGAGACTTCATATAAACTTCTTGCTTGCTGGTACCGGACCCCTGTGGCGATTCATGGCGCCTTCCCAGACGTGCCCGATACCTGTTGGAGATGCATGGCGGGGGTGGGTACGCTGCTTCATATTTGGTGGGAGTGTCCGAGGATAGTTCCCTTCTGGCGACAGATTCACGCACTTCTGCCGAGATTCACGGATTGCTCAATTCCGTTTTCCCCTGCCACCTTCCTTCTACATAACACCTCCAGTTCGATCTCCAGTTATAGGAAGTCGGTAGTGCCTCATCTTTTTAATGCTGCGAAAGCTTTAATACCCCTTCATTGGAAGGACCCCGTACTTCCTTCCTTCAAGGAATGGATTGTGAAAGTGGAAAGCATTAGAACATTGGAGGAACTAACTATGTCCTCTGATGATCAGACTGTGAAGTATAATAGGACGTGGTATTACTGGTTGGAGTACGTTGCAAGCCCTGATGCTCGGTCCATACTGGGTATCTAGGTGTGGGCATGGTGCTTGGGGTGCTGTTGGAGAGGCTCCCCCCTCCCCCCCTTTTTTTTTTTTGTTTTTTTCTCTTCTCTTCTTTCTTCCCTTTCTTTTCTTCTCTCTTTACCTAATCTTCCGCTACTCCATACTACCCTGTTTCCCTGTTCCTTTCCCTTCCCTGTAGCCCCTTGTCCTACCCTTTTTGTTTCCCGTTTGTGCTGCCCTTTACGATGGTCAAATCACTCCATGCTGCTGCCAGTTTCGGGTGGTACTTTGATTACAGATGCAGACACGCACTGTTGAAGTTTTGTACATGTGCTTTTAGTACTTTCTGTGACAGTATTATATTCTGCCAGTTCCGCTGCGTCGGGACTTATGTTTCCCTTCCCCTTCCCTTTTATGGTGTGTTGTATGTCTCCTCTACCCTCTCCCCATTTCCTGTTCTACTTGTATGAAAAATTACTAAAAATTAATAAAAATATATTTACAAAAAAAAATAAAATTAGATTTGCTTATCTGGAATGCTGAAGTTTTACCTTTTTTAACCAATGAGACCAGTAAGAAGACCTCCTAAGACACTGGAAATAGCAACAAGAAGACCCCAACCAGATCAACTAATCCATCAACAATTGCGCCCTGCGAAAAAATAGTAAGGTAAGTGCATGCATTTAATATATTTAGCATTTTATGCATGTATCATTATCTATCTATCTATCTATCTATCTTATTAACTGCACTGCTTACCTTTTATAAATATATATATATATATATATATATATATGTACATTAAGTTTCTGAGGCTGCTGATCAGTCTTTGACCAATCAACATCACTCATTACATGTAAATCACTCATCACGCATTCCTTCTTCCGGAAAGGGAAGCGCAAATGGTGGCTCACGAGGACTTCATCGGTTGTGAGACAGTCCCTTGCACCGATTTATTCATGATGTTCCATGCACATTTTTGAGCACTTGTTTTCATTACGGCATGGAACATTATGAAGGCTTTAAGGTGTTAAATAACTTTGTTTTCAGTAATTTATTTAAAGCTTGAAAATAGTTAATGTCATACTTAAAATAACCGATGTGTTTCCCAAATATACTTTATAAATGCATAAATTGTCCCTATTCTGAACCCCTGTGACTAAACTGTATAATCTTTTATGCTTTCAAGTTTGTGACTGTTTAGTCTAATTTAGAAAATCTTTTTATTTATTTTTGAATTTAAATATGTATGTATATTTTAAATTGTTTAGTCTGATCTAGTGGACAAAATATATGATAAACAGGCAAAAATATATCCATTATGGATGCTCAGACAAACTGCAAACCTCATTGAATAGGTTAATGAATTGCTCACTGAGTTTTTTTCACTGTTGAGATCAATTAAAGTTTAGTCAGGTCAGTTCAGGGGTGAATATAGGTTTAAGTTTCATCACCATATAAATGGTAATAATACACTTCACAAAATGAATTAGATTGTCAAGAGTGAAAGTAAAGAAAGAACAATATGGTGGTTATGAGAAAAAAGCTATGCACTTGTGTGGAAGGATGAGTGGTGATGTGGGACTGTGGAGGCAATTACAAATATCAGAAAAGATTGGAAATCACAAATGTCTGATCAAAATGATGTATGGTTACAGTCATGTTGAAAAATATGGGTCTGTCTTTAACCCCTTAAGGACAATAGGGGTTTTTACTCGTAGTATATTGCGGGACAATGGCTCTTTTAACGTTTTTCAGTGTTACTGTTTAGCTGTGATTTTCTTCTCTCTCATTTCATGCTCCCACACATATTATATATTGTTTTTTTCAGGATAAACAGGGCTTTCTTTAGATACCATTTATCATATCATATCATCTAATTTACTATAAAAAAAATGATAAAATATGGGGATTTTTTGTTAAAAAATTACTTTTTCTCACTTTTTAAACAGAAAACTTTTACTCATCTGCAAAAACTAATGAAAAAACCTGCTAAATAGATTCTACTATTTGTCCTGAGTTTAGAAATACCCAATGTTTTTATGTTTTTTTGCTTTTTTCTACACATTATGGGGCAATAAGTACAGGTAGCGTTTTGCCATTTCAAAACGTTTTTTTCCAAATCTGGTCATTATTCCCCCCATGTGCCATTTCGGGTATCTTTGAAGCCGGCCAATGCAATTTACCCCATCAAATCATATATTTTTAAAAACTAGACACCCCAAGGTATTTGAAATGCTGGTATTTTAACCCTTTCAATGCACTAATTTTACCACTACCCTTTGTGAAACTTTATGGTAGTAATTCTTTTTGTATTTTTTTCACACATGTTGTACTTCAGTTATAAATTTATCGCTCCTGGTATATGTCCGTGTCACACAACACCCCAATATGTGTTCAGTAACATCTCCTGAGCGCAGCGATACCCCCCATGCATGGGTTTGTAGGGTTATTTGGGAGGTAAAAGGCCGCCTTTGTGAGGTGTGTATTTTTTTGCCATTTACACATCTGCCCCATGTCCCATATTTGGGACATCTTTGAACCCGGCCAATTCAATTTACCCCATCAAATCATATATTTTTTAATACTAGACACCCTATGGGCATTTGTAATGCCAATATTTTAACTCTTTCCATGATGGAATTTTTGTAAAGATAAAAAATTTTAGGACTTGCTTATTAAAAACTTTTTTTTTTTTTGCTGACAGTGGGGATTTTTACATGTTACCATATTTTGACCATTTTTTTTAAAACATTTTTGACCATTTTTTTTTTAATTTTTTTTTTAATTTTTTTTTTTTTTTTTTTTTTTTACACTAGTCACTCATTAGTGAGCTGGGCTCCATTGACCTTGCATGGTTGGATGCAGTACCTGCATTCAACCTGCAGGAGGAGCTCGAGAGTTCTCAAGAGGGTCTGGATAGACCCTCTGTGAACTCAAATCTCTTGTTAATGCCATCCTGTGAATGACGGCAACGTCATTCACAGGATGGCACTTGTGGTTGCTCCTCGGAGCAATCACAAGGCGATCGGGGGTCAGGGGGGTTGTGTTGCTACATGCCTCGATACTGAGGCATGTCAGCAACACAGTTTATGCTTAGGAAGCGATTCCGATCGCTTCCTAAGCAGTTTTAGCCGGGCGCCGCCGCGATCTTTGATGATCGGTGCGGCGGCGGCCATTTTTCCTCCGGGGAGGGCTGCCGAGGGCTGCCCTCCCCGGATCCACGGTCAGCCTCACTTGTGAGGCTTCCGTGGATGCTGCAAAGCCGCCGATCGCGGCGAAAACGCCGCGATCGCGGCGATGCAGCTATTTAACGGCAGCCCGTACATGTACGGGCATTGTCGTTAACCCGTTGCACGGCAACCCCGTACATGTACGGGGATTGTCGTTAAGGGGTTAAGACAGGAAAAAATAAGTGGCTGACCAAGACAATGCATTCTTCCTGAGTGGACACACAGTAGATCACTTATACAACGGCAGTGATTAGAGTGCTTCCCAGTATGTTTTCAAAGTACTGTATATAAAATGTTATATGCATTTTGTTACATGCATTTTGATTGTAGCAGCTACCAATATAAAAAAAGGGATGTAGCACGTGCTGTACAGGTGACCCTCGCCATGATTTGAGGCTGGTATTTGCTTCACTGTGGGATGTTAACATATACCTTTTTGGTCGAAATAAAACTATAACAGAATGTACTAACCACATCAAGAGCAATTTCCTCGACTATAGCCTTTAAGTCAATGTCACATTCATTTTTTAGGAGTGAGCCCTGCAAACATATAAGAAATAATTTCCACAAAATTAAATCAGCAAATCAGTCTTGTATTGGTTTCAAAATGTACATTTTGGCAAACATTTAGAAATTAAAAGGTTAGCGTTATTGAATACTCCCATATAGCATCTGTAAGTTATAAATATTTTTGGGAAGATTAAAGCAAATTATGATGAAATAATACTTTAATCATTTAAAGTTTGTGCTGGGAAGACTTAAGTGACACATAAGCAGTCACTGGTTTTAGAAGTTTAAAAAGCTGCTTAAATATCCCTGTATCGTTTTTTTTAACGTGAGTAAACCTTCAGATACAAGTCTACATTGACAGATCTGCTAATGTTAGTACCCATGCCAGAGAGGGAAATGAATGTTTCTTCTAAGTGGAGCAACACATTTAAGGCAAATTATGAAAATCTCCTCCCTGAGATAACAGAGAATTTTTTTTTATATATATATATAAATAAGTATATGAAAAACACTTTACCTCATAATTAATTGTTCCTCCACAAATGTTAACTGCATCTTCGTCTTCTATGATCTCAGCAACTTCATCACCTTTACAGTTCTGAAAGGAAATTATAATAAGTGTGATTCATAAGGCAATGTGGACATGGATTCTTCCTCCTAATGCATTCTCCCCTTCTGGCAGGTATCAGTTTTTAAACCTGGTAACACCACCTAGCACAATGGTGCACTAGCTTTCTATGTGAGCTAACAGGCCCTCATGTTAGGAGTTACGCTTCTTACAGTGTTTTTCAAAAAAATTATAGTGAAAAGTTTAGTTTCCCAAATCATAGAATAGAGGTGACTTATATGATGTCACACCATTCTTTCTGATCTTAGTTTTCTTTTTGAGTTCACTATATCCCAATATAGCCTCTTGACTTACCTTGACTCCATTCTCCCATTTTACCTTGTCTTCTACCACAAGGTTGATACCCACAGAGGAACAGTGAGCAACCTATTTGCAAACAAAAATAAACAATGTATTATAATTGAAGCGTGTTCTTTACTTTAACATCATATGTTAAGAATGATTATTAAAGATGGCAATATTTAAGTATAAATACTTTTATAGACATTAAAACTAATAACGTTTGCTTTTTATAACAGAGACAGTTTGCAAGAAAAGAAAAAGAAAACTATAGAAACAACCAAACACACTTTTGCACATACACTTTGGCAAGTACCCTTAATACACTTCAATTTTAATATTGTATGCTTTCTAGTGTTTTGCATTATTATAACAGAAACTAAATATACCGCTTACCAGATCACTTATGACATCGTTTGCTGTACAACTCTTGTAATGGGCTGTTAGATGCTGAAATAAATGAATGTAGATTATTTGTGAGAGCTCTGAAACAATAATTTCTGGGTACATAAAGGTAAGCAGGCAATGCAACAAAACAGGGTGCTGCGTTGTATAGTTTCTATATTAGAACTTTCAAACATCACAAAGAGTTTATTATAGAGGCAGCATTACTAAGGATCAGACCAACTTGTAGCCAAACAAAAAGAATGTGTTTAAAATTGTCAACTCTACATGGAAAAGAGTTTATGGAGAACCAAATATAGTGTACACCTCAAACACACCCCAATGGTAGCCTTTCCCTATCCATAAAGTAAATACATGATGACCTGCAACATATATCTAGTAGTGTTTGTAGTAATGTTTCCATTCTCTACCACAACCAAAGGTGTAGGATTTATGCTTTGTCTTGACGTTCTAGAAACATGTCCATTGCATGTACATATTAACCTCTAACAAATCAATAAAATAACCACAGACACAGAAATGTAAATTGGATAAAATTGGCCGTAGCTTTATTTAAAAGGGTATAAGAGGCATTAACAACAAAAACCATTTAACGTAATAACCAAATAACTTCTTATATATAATACACCAAATACAATCCGCCCCTTTGTCAGCCAGATTGTGTAACACCAAGCCTCTGTCCACCTCAACACAGAGGCGACTTTTACCCCTTATAAAACTACGACAATATAACATATTACATGCCTTAAATTTACAACAAAAGGGGGGGGGGGACGTTTGCTCAGCAAAAGCTCCTTGCAGATTTTTCTTGAGGTGACTTTAATCTCCCTGCGCGCAGCTATTTATTTATTTTACAGTTGCCTCACGCTGTGAGCACAGCTGACTGCACCAATCAGCTGAGCTTATTTTTCCCGCCGCACAGAATGCCCACTCAAACCTCGTGCTGCAGCACAGCTGATTAACCAATCAGCTGCGCTAAATAAACTGCCTGCCCAGTAACCTAGAATTAGATCTAGCTAGCCTAGCCCACCAAAACTTTATGCCTTAACTATCCTGACCTTTTAGTGACCCTTATTATATAACTAATGTCCAGCAATGGACAATTAGCGCGCCGCTTAGGCAGCTTGCGCTTTCAATTCTTCTTGGTAGTGCTCATGCAGTAGTTATGAGTGCAGAAACCAATGTTTAGGTGATGTGGATAGTTCCCCAGGATTCCTCTAGATAGAGAACCAATACCAGCACTTCCAAATGCAGATTACTTAATATGACCAAATGACGAAGCCTTTCAACATTTATAGGACACCATATCCCTGCTTATAGTTGTCGGCATAGCATTAGTGAAAAAAGTTGTGATACATATCAACAGCTTTTATGACATTGGAAAAATAAGATTGCTTTTTACCAGGATTTTGAAAGCAGGATTAAGGATATTTTTTACATGACATTTTCCTTTTACAACATCACCAGAGCACCCGCAATCCTATGGAAAAAATAATAAACAAATTATATTATTATACAGAGGTATTAAGTTAAATATCATACATTTTTTCACAAGAATGCCATTTTTTGCATGCCTAGTCCACTGTCTCCATGTTTTAATTTATATTTATGTTTTTGTTTTTTTAATTTAATTTGTTTAGATTTTTGTTGGGGAAGGGGTTTAGAGTGGGGGCGTTTGTCTGTTATGTCATGTTAGCAAAATGTTTTCCCCCAACATGATAGCCAGATGATCTATTTTTTTAAATAGTAGGTTACCGTGGGTAGCATGCAGCCATATTAGGTCTTCACAATGGACCATTCAGTGTCTAAAGGCAGTAACTGAATGTTACTGTTAATGTGTATAATTAGATAAGCTGCCAATAAATAATGGAAATTAACTATTCACATGTAAAGTTAGGTTATCCTTAGACTGCAGCAAATGATTTTCTGAGATGGCTTTTAGCCTTAAAGGAGCCTTGGTGTCACCCTGGTCTGTCTGCCGTATATAAGAAAAAGGAAGCCTTTTCAGAAAAATAACACAACAAGCACTCCCAGGCTTCTCCTGTTTGACTGGTTTTCTAATCTTTACCTACCTATTAGTTTCTATGAGCAGTTCCTCATCATAGCACAACCCTGGCTAAAGAATATTTCAAATGTTTAAAGGCCAAATAAAATACCTTATAAGCCTTCAAACGCCATGCCAATTCTGCGTTTAAGTGGGCCATGTATTTCCCCTTTGCAGGCTATAAACAAAATCAAAACAATGAAAACAAGAGAAATGTCACTTTTCATCTATTTCTGTAGCCAATGAGAAGGGGAGAAGAAATGGTATAATTATAGAGAGAACACAAAAAAATAAAACTTCATAAGTAGGTAAAGGAAATAATGGTAGTTATGATTATGGTTAGCTTGGTCAGACACAGTAGTACCTAGCACAAAGGGCTGTGGGCAAGCTGTAGCCTTGGGCACCAGAAGGTATGTTTTACTTACCTAAAGGCTTCTCTACAAACTTTGTAGCAAAGATATTTTAAATATTAATAATAAAGAAATACATTAATTGCTTCTTACCGGAATCACACCTTTACATGCTTTCTCAGAAGAAACTGGATAAGAAAAAATGGAAAAAGGAATGTTACATGAATTAAGATTTTGCTTTTTTGGCATTCGGGTAAATTGGGCTAACAGTTGAAGGAGAAGTGGAACCAGTTGTCCCACATGTGTAGTGTACCTGATACATTATGGCATTGCTATGTGCCATATGCTTACATTTTTTTTCTATTAGTTACAAGGTTGTAAGGCCTAGAGGCCTTTGTTTCTTTCTGTGGTAAACTGTCATGTTTGGTGTGATATAAAGGTTTGTTATTATTTAACCTTGTTATTTTTTATGTATACAAAGTGAGTATTTTCCTATGTGAACCTTAAAAAATTCCATTATAAATTATTTTGAGGTGATGTCAATTTTGGCACCATACTTTCAACTACATTACGTATTATTTATAGAGCACCATCGTATTCTGTAGCTATTAAACATTTAGTAAACAATTTAGTTTCAAATAAAAGGAAATCATATATATTAAGACAGAATTTAGTAGTTTGTCTATAAATTAGGCATGTAATCACCTGTCACCTATATCAGCATGATTAGTGCTTGAAAAATTCAGTTTTGGCAACCAATTATCAAAAACATCACATATGTTTTAGATAGTTGTACAGAAATGTACACTGAAAGTATCAGTATCACAAAATAAAAATTGTAATCGTCACTTATTCGCCTACATAAAGTCCTTTTAACATAGCATAACAGCTCAGTGGAAAACATAAGAACCAAGAAGACTGATAAAAAGATCTTACCAGCAGAGATGCCAAGTCCCAGGAGAAGGAAGACAACCGCACTCTTCATGGTTGAAACAGGTTGTAATAATGTGCAGAAGTGCAAGTTTCAATTTGAAACTGATTTGAAGTCTGCTATAGGAGACTCTGTATTTATAAGGCAAAAGAATAGCTTGAGGGTAATGAAGTAATCTTCCTTATTGAGATTGGCAAAGGATAAAAATGTTTTTCAATGCCATTTCCAATAAATGTACAGCTGTCGCCTATTTATTTTTCTCATGGTAGAATGATACAATTTTGTATCAATGCAATTGGGGTCATTACTAACCAGACTAAGTTTATAGCAAGTGGACTTAGAAGTAAAGAAGAGAGACCAGGATAGAGAGCGGAAACAAGATACAGTGAATGAAAAAAATATTTGATCCCCTGCTGCTTTTGTATGTTTGCCCACTGACAAAGACATGACCAGTCGATAATTTTAATGGTAGTTTTTTTGAACAGTGAGAGACAGAATAACAAACAAATCCAGAATAACACATTTCAAATAAGTTATACATTGATTTGCATTTTACTCAGTGAAATAAGTATGACCCCTTTGCAAAACATGACTGAGTACTTGGTGGAAAAACTCTTGTTGGCAATCACAGAGGTCAGACGTTTCTTGTAGTTGGTCACCAGGTTTGCCCCACTCCTCTTTGCAGATCCTCTCCAGGTCATTAAGGTTTAGAGGCTCACGTTCGGCAACTCGAACCTTCAGCTCCCTCCACAGATGTTCTATGGGATGAAGGTCTGGAGACTGGCTAGTCCACTCCAGGACCTTAATGTGCTTTTTCTTGAGCCACTCCTTTGTTTCCTTGGCCGTGTGGTTTGAGTCATTGCAATGCTGGAATACCAATGACCTGGCTGAGGGAAGGAGGTTCTCAGCCAAGATTTGACGGTACATGGCCCCGTCCATCGTCCCTTTCATGCGGTAAAGTTGTCCTGTCCCCTTAGCAGAATGTTTTTACCTCCATGTTTGATGGCGGGGATGGTGTTCTTGGGGTCATAGGCAGCATTTCTCCTCCTCCAAATAGGGCAAGTTGAGTTGATGCCAAATAGCTTGATTTTGGTCTCACGTGACTGCAGGATTTCAGTCCTTTACGGCATAGATGTGTTACCAATTGTTTTCTTGGTGACTATGGTCCCAGCTGCCTTGAGATCATTGACAGGATCCTCCCGTGTAGTTCTGGGCTGATTCCTCACCGTTCTCATGATCATTAAAATTCCACGAGGTCAGATCTTGCATGGAGCCCCAGACCGAGGGAGATTGAACGTTATTTTGTGTTTCTTCCATTTGCAAATAATCGCACCAACTGTTGTCTCCTTCTCACCAAGCTTCTTGGGGATGGTCTTGTAGCCCATTCCAGCCTTGTGTAGGTCTACAATCTTGGACAGCTCTGTGGTCTTGGCCATGGTGGAGAATTTGGATTGATTGATTGATTCTAATTGATTGATTGCCTCTATGGATAGGTGTCTTTTATACAGGTAACAAGCTGAGACCAGGAGGACTCCCTTTAAGAGAGTTCTCCTAATCTCAGTTTGTTACCTGTATAAAAGACACCTGGGAGCCAGACATCTTGCTGATTGATAGAGGATCAAATACTTATTTCACTGAGTAAAATGCAAATCAGTTTATAACTTATTTGAAATGCGTTATTCTGGATTTTTTGCTGTTCAAATAAACCTACCATTAAAATTATAGCTCAAATAATTTTTTCCTTCACTGTAAGGGTATTTATGAACACTTATGGATACAGAGGTTGTAATGCCCTTTTTATCTTTTCATTGTACCATGTTGCACTTTTTTTTTTACATACAATAAATATATATATATAAGGGCTGAAACAACGAATCGATAAAATCGATAATAATTGATAAAGGAAACCTCCTCCACGTTCGTTTCTCCGCTTCTGCTACGCGCTCTGCAGTCTCCGCCTTCAATGAGCTACGTTACCTCGCTGAGCGCCGGATGTGACGCAGATGTTGGAACAAGTCCACAGCTGAGGTAAGTGAGTGTCTATGTGCGAGGCAAAGTGGGAGTGGGGGTGCAGGGCAGAGTGGGAGTGGGAGTGTGGGTGCGGGGCAGAGTGGGAGTGCAGGGCAGAGTGGGAGTGTGGGTGCAGGGCAGAGTGAGAGTGCAGGGCAGAGTGTGGGAGTGCACGGCAGAGTGGGAGTGTGAGTGGGAGTGCAGGGCAGAGTGGGGGTGTGAGTGCAGGGCAGAGTGTGGGTGCAGGGCAGAGTGGGCAACTGGGTGCAGGGCAGAGTGTGGGTGTGGGTGCAGGGCAGAGTGTGAGTGTGGGTGCAGGGCAGAGTGGGAGTGCAGGGCAGAGTGGACGTGTGAGTGCAGGGCAGAGTGTAGGTGTGTGTAGGGCAGGGTGGGAGTGCAGGGCAGAGTTGGAGTGTGAGTGCAGGGCAGAGTGGGAGTGTGAGTGCAGGGCAGAGTGTGGGTGTGAGTGCAGGGCAGAGTGTGGGTGTGAGTGCAGGGCAGAGTGTGGGTGTGAGTGCAGGGCAGAGTGTGGGTGTGAGTGCAGGGCAAAGTGTGTGTGTGAGTGCAGGGCAGAGTGTGGGTGTGGGTACAGGGCAGAGTGTAGGTGTGAGTGCAGGGCAGAGTGTTTGTGTTGGTGCATGGCAGAGTGTGAGACTGGGTGCATGGCAGAGTGTGAGACAGGGTGCAGGGCAGAGTGTGGGTGCTGGGGCAAAGTGCCGGCGGCAGGGCAGGGTGCAGTGTGGAGTGCATGGCAAAGTGTGAGACTGTGAGTGCTGGGCAAAGTGTGGGTGCAGAGCAAAGTGCTGGGGCGGGTGAGATTTACAGGTTGGCAAATAAAAGAAAACAATACATGAATATGTAAAACTTTTTTTGGTATTAAAACTTAGTTTGAGAAATAATATGTTTTGGGTTCTTGTACCTTAAAATTTAGCTTTAACCCCTTCGTGACAAAGGCTGATTTTACTTTTTGTACCCTTCGTGACAATGGCCGTTGTAACATTTCTGCGCTGCTTGTGTTTAGCTGTAATTTTCTTCTTTCCCGTTTACTGAACCCACACATTAGATATTGTTTTTTTCAGGACAAGAAGGGCTTTCTTTAGATGACATTGTTTTGATTGTATCATATTATTTACTATTAAAAAAAGTATAAAATATGGTGAAACATTTAGAAAAAAATGACTGTTTCTAACTTTTAGTTGAAAAATCTTTTACTCATCTATAAAAGGTAATAAAAAAACCTGCTAAATAGATTCTACTATTTGTCCTGAGTTTAGAAATACCCAATGTTTTTATGTTCTTTTGCTTTTTTCTACACATTATGGGGCAATAAGTACAGGTAGCGTTTTGCTATTTCAAAGCCATTTTTTCCAAATCTGGTAATTCTTCCCCCATGTGCCATTTCGGGTATCTTTGAACCTGGCCAATGCAATTTACCCCATCAAGTCATATATTTTTGAAAACTAGACAGCTCAGGGTATTCAAAATGCTAGTATTTTAACCCTTTCCAAGCACTTATTCTACTATCAGCCTTTGTCAAACTTTGTGGTAGTCATTTTTTTGCATTTGTTTTGTCACATACATTTTACTTCTTCAGGTATGAATTAAAAGGTTCTCGTATATGTCACTATCACAAAACACCCCAATATGTGTTCAACAACATCTCCTGAGTACAGCGATACCTCACATGAATGGTTTTGCCTGGCTGTTTGGGGGCAAAAGGGCCACATTTGGGGCATGCGCATTTTTCAATGTTGAACTTTGGCGTTTGGGGATCCACTGCCCATGCCCTATTTGGTACATCTTGGAGCCGGGCCATTTCAGTGTGCCCAATAAACCCATATATTTTTGAAAACTAGACACCCCAGGGTATTTCAAATGCTAGTATTTTAACTCTTTCCATGCACCATATCTACCACCAGTCTTTGTCAAACTTTGTGGTAGTCATTTTTTTGCATTTGTTTTGTCACACACATTTTACTTCAGGTATGAATTAAAAGGTTCTCGTGTATGTCACTATCACAAAACACCCCAATATGTGTTCAGCAACATCTCCTGAGTACAGCGATACCTCACATGAATGATTTTGCCTGGCTGTTTGAGGGGAAAAGGGCCACATTTGGGGCAAAGTTTCAATGTTGAACTTTGGCATTTGGGGATCCACTGCCCATGCCCTATTTGGTACACCTTTGAGCCGGGCCATTTCAGTGTGCCCAATAAACCCATATATTTTTGAAAACTAGACACCCCAGGATATTTTAAAAGCTGGTATTTTAACTCTTTGCATGCACACATTTTACCACCAGCATTTTTTCAAAGTTTGCAGTAGTATTTTTGTGTGTGTATTTTTCCCACACACACCTACTTTATGTATGAATTTACAGCTCCTGGTATATGTCGCTGCCACAAGACACCCCAATATGTGTTCAGCAACATCTCCTGAGTGCAGTGATACCCCACATGCATGGGTTTGTCATTTTTTGGGGGAACTAAAAGGCCACATTTGGTACGTGTGCATTTTTCTAATTGGAAATTAGATGTGTGGCCATCCTTCCCCCCCGTGTTAATTGGGACATTGTTGAACCTGGCCAATTCAATTTACCCCATCAAATCATACATTTTTTAAAAGTAGACACCCCATGGGCATTTAATATGCCAGTATTTTAACTCTTTCCATGCGAGAATTGTTTTAAACTAATATGCTCATTTTAGGACTTGCTCACAAAAATATTTTTTTGTATATATATATTATTTTTTTGCCTTTGTTATTTTTTTTTTAACATTTTTTTCAACTTGAAGGTTCCCCTGACATCAGTGGGAAATTATTTTTACATTTTACTGTTTTTTTACTTTTTTTTTAATTATTATTAATTTTATTTTATTTTTAATTTATTTTTACTAATCACACTGTGATTAGAAAGCTGGGCTCCATTGACTTGCATGGTTGAATGCAGTACCTGTATTCAACCTGCAAGTGGAGCCAGAGTTCTCTAGAGGGTCTGGAGACCATCTAGCGAACTTTTTCACCTTTATTGTTTTATTTCCCGGGCCGCCGCCATCTTGCTGATGGCGAAGATCACCGGCGGCTGTGACCGCTCTCCGCAGCGGTCACAGCCCACCCAGAGGTAAGTGTTTGGTGTCGCTGGATGCCTCCTGATCGAGGCATTCCAGCGACACCATTTAGTAGATCGCTTTCTGCACCCGTTTAAAGACGTGCCGGTCCTGCACATGTTTTTCCGTGGCGTGCCAGGACCGGCAATTGTCATCAAGGGGTTAATTATTATGTCAGTAAAATAAGAAGTTGGATAGTGAAATGCCATTGTGATAAAGAGATAAGTGGTAATGACACATCTTAATGTAAATTATACTTTTTTATTTTAAATAAATGAAAAATTAGCATATTGAGCCATTTCACTGTTGTATGTTATGTTAGACTTAAGGTTATATCATTGGTTATATTGTTTATTGTTATCGTTTACTATCGTTTACTATGAATTTATGTATGCTCAGTTCAGGCAAAAGAGCTAAATTCACATCCTTAGAAGATCTCTGCGCTGTTTCTGGCTCCCATTTACCCAATGATGGAAAAAAACAAGAGCTGGTTACTGGTTAGGCATCTGAGTCCATCGTGGCAGTGTACTGGTAACCAGCATGTTTTTGTGTATTTTGCACTTGAGCTGGATCTCACTGCACATTTTGTTTGTGATTGCATTCAAAATAAATATTTTATAACGGTTTTTACATTATGCACTGTTTTGCTGTGTTCCTTTCTATATGTGCACCCTGGATGGTACACCCTATTGTTATATAAACTTTCTGTCTAGCTTTTTGCAAGATTTAGTGCCGTTTTAAGTTATGACCATAATGCTAGTAACTGCGCTCATTCCAACCCTCCATTACATTTTTATTTAAATCAACTAGGTTGCCATAGAGGTAGGGAATGACGTAATGTTCATAGGATATTAGATCTAGTGTACTATACAGTGCAAATGATGACTTCATTACGACACCATATATGATCATTTTCCTGTTCTAAAATCTGCCTAAATTGGTTCTAATGTACATTAGTAAATAATGCCTCACAATAATTGAGAACTATAAAAGCTCCAACTGGCATATTTCAACTTACATCCCCAATAAAATGACTCCCAAGCCCTTCACCTGAATAAATGTAACTGTAAGCCGAGGAAGAAAAAACCCCTAAATAGGTGTGTGTTTACATAAATATGATTGTTTTCATACCTAGATCTATGTAAGATTGACTTAAATATTTATATATATTTATATATATATATATATATATATATAAATATATATATACCGTATTGGCTCGGATATAGGCCGCCCCCGTATATAGGCCGCACCCTAAAAGTTTGGTGCTTTTTTAAAGAAAAAGTTTTTTTTCTTTAAAAAAGCACCAAAAAAAACATGCTGCCACTCTGTCCCCCCCCCGAGATACGCTGCCACTGTCCTCCCTCCCCGAGATACGCTGCCGCTGTCCTCCCTCCCCGAGATCCGCTGCCGCTGTCCTCCCTCCCCGAGATCCGCTGCCGCTGTCCTCCCTCCCCGAGATCCGCTGCCGCTGTCCTCCCTCCCCGCGATACGCTGCCGCTGTCCTCCCTCCCCGCGATACGCTGCCGCTGTCCTCCCTCCCCGCGATACGCTGCCGCTGTCCTCCCTCCCCGCGATACGCTGCCGCTGTCGCTGTCCTCCTCTGCCCCCCCCTCCTCGACTTACCGGAGCAGACTCCCGGGTGTCTTGCGGGGCCGGCGAGGGACATCTACGCAATACGCGTATGCAACTTCCGGTACCGGAAGTTGCATGCGCGTATTGCGTAAATGTCTCCCGCCGGCCCCGCAAGACACCCGGGAGTCTGCTCCGGTAAGTCGAGGAGGGGGGGGCAGAGGTAAAACGCTTAGATAACCTCCCGTGCCGGCACCCCCCCCCCGTGGGAAGTGCTGGCAGGGGAGGCTGTCTGAGCGTATCGGGGAGAAGGATGCAGGTCCCCTGCACCGCTGCGGGGGATCTGTATCTTAACCCCGCTGCCTGCCCGGCGCCTGGGACTGCATGTCCCGGGCGTCGGGCGCTAGAGCCCGAATATAGGCCGCACCCCCACTTTAAAAACTTAAAGGGGGGGAAAAAAGTGCGGCCTATATTCGAGCCAATACGGTATATATGTGTGTGAGATCATGGATGTGTACTTGTGCATGTGATCATGGATGTGTACTTGTGTGTGATCATGAATGTGTACTTGTATATGTTTGATCATGGATGTCTTCTTGTGTGTGTGTTTTTGAGCATGGATGTGCACTTGTGTGTGGGCATAGATGTGCACTTGTGTGTGATTATGGATGTGCACTTGTGTGTGTGATTATGGACCTCTGTGGTCCATTATATTTTTTTTTTTTGAAACTGAATTTTTATTGAGATCAGACATAAAAATAACACAAGTATCCACCATGTAATGCATAGGAGTAAATACATAAAGAAAAAGAACAGAAAAAACAATGCGCATTACAATTGGACATTACTACAAGTATACCGCCATACAATGCGGAAAAACAGTGTAAAAATATCATATGGGTATAATATGTATACAATATGTCACACAGATCTCGGATTTTACATTTTTAGGAACAGGGAAGGGGAAGGGACGGGGGAGGGAAGGGGAAGGGACGGGGGAGGGATGGGGAGGGAAGGGGAGGGGACGGGGGAGGGATGGGGAGGGGATGGGGGAGGAAGGAGAGAGAAAGAGAAACAAAAAAAAAAAAAAAAAGAGAAACGAAAAAAAAAAAAAAAAAAAAAAAAAAAAAAAAAAAAAAAAAAAAAGGGAATGAGGAAAGAGCGAGAAGAAGAAAGCAGTAGAAGAAAGAGAAGAAGCCCAAAGGTAATCAAGATGCCAGAGTCGCCTTCCGATACCAAACAGTCCGCAAATCCTTCAGGATATAACCACTAGGCATAGGGCAGAATGTAGCAGTATAATACTCATCCCAGGCCGCCCAAGTGTCATGGAAAATATGTGGAGTGTTAGAGGCGGAATGCGCCATCTGTTCATAAGTACGGGTTGTAGTAAGCGCATACAAGACGTCCTGAATCGTGGGAGGGAGTGGGTCCTTCCACTTACGCGCAATGCAAACCTTGGCTGCGATCAAGACATGACCCAGTAGTTTTCGCAATGGGGAGGCTAATGACGGGGGAAACATATCTAACAACGCAATCTCCACCTCGGCCGCTATTGGAATATGCAACAATTCCACTATGAGATGAAAAACAGCCGTCCAGTAGGGTTTAAGCACAGGACAGCCCCACCATACATGGAGCATGGAGCCCACTTCCCCGCACTGTCTCCAGCACAATGGGGAGGAGGAGGGGAACATTTTAGCTAGCCTGGAAGGAACATAATACCACCGAAATAGAACCTTCCTATTGGTTTCGAAGTGAGTAGCATTCTTTGAGACCCCCTGAAACGAGGAGAGGGCATGGTACCAAGTTTGAACATCATATTCCCTGCCAAGTTCCCTCTCCCACTGTAGCATAAATGGAAGTTTGTCATCAGACCCGTGACCCAATAGAGCGGTATAACAAACCGAGATGGCCCCCGGAACACAAGGGGCTTTCAGGCAAAGCCGAACGATCGGGGAGTCAGGACAGGAGGCAGGGAGGTCCCTCAGATGCTGCGAAAGGACGTGCCGAACCTGTAGATACTTAAAGAAATCACGACTGGGCAGGGAAAAAGTACTCTGCAGGTCCTGGAAAGAACGTAGACGACCCCCGGAGAGCAAGTGGGATACCGAAGTGACACCACAACGTATCCAATTATCTAAGTGGACATGAGGGATAACGGGTTTCAACGAAGACAATGGGGCGTGCCCGAGAAGGTGATCAGGAAACCGCAACATGGATTTATGTTTGTCCCACACTGCCAACGAGAGCGAGGTCGTGGGTAAGGCATCCGGCAGTGGAGGTCTAGAATTCTTAGGAAGCCACAGAAGATCTCGTAACAAAAATGGGGAAGTAAACAAGGATTCATGGTCCACCCAGGCCACCCTAGATGGATCTGAAAAGAGAAGAAGGGTTTGAGCCAGGTTGGAGGCAAGATAATAGAGCCTGAGATTAGGAATACCCAAACCACCAAGTAATTTAGAGCGCTGTAAAATATGATACGGAAGCCGGGGCCGTTTGTGGAGCCAAAAAAATTTAGACAGTCTGGTTTGCATCGTGCGAAAAAATCCAGAAGGCAAAGCTATGGGCAAAGTCCGATAGAGATAAAGCAATTTGGGGAGGGAATTCATTTTGAAAGAGACAATACGGCCAAGCCAGGAAATCTCCAGTTTTGACCATCTGTGTAAATCGTCACAGATTTTATTCCAAAGCGGTAGAAAGTTGGATTTAAATAAGGAACCAGCCGACTTAGTAATGCGGACCCCCAAATATGTAATAAAGTCCGTACGCCAAGAATAATGAAAAGTCCCGGACACGGCGCCAATCACCGAAGTCTCGTATCCTATATTAAGAGCCTGCGTTTTATGCCAATTAATTTTGTAGTACGAGAGATTACCAAAAGTAGACAATAACGCATGTAAATTTGGAAGAGAAATCGTTGGATTAGTGAGTGTCAGGAGGACATCATCAGCGTACAGACAAATTTTAGAGTCAACGGAACGAATGGGAAATCCCGCAATATCGGGGTGATCTCTGATGGCAATCGCCAGCGGTTCCATGGCTAGAGCAAACAAAAGCGGCGAGAGCGGGCATCCCTGGCGGGTACCATTGCTAATAGCGAAGGGCTCCGAAAGAAAGCCAGAGGTATAGACTCGCGCACGGGGCTGGTCGTAGAGAACAGAAACTGCGGTAACGAATTTCTCTGGTAAGCCAAAAGCCCTCAACGTAGAGAGCAGATACCCCCAATGAATGCGGTCGAAAGCTTTCTCCGCATCCAAAGAAAGCATCACACAAGGTGTATTAGTAGATTTCGCGAGATGGGTAATATTAATAATGCGCCTCGTATTATCAGACGGTTGACGACCTAAGATAAAACCGACCTGATCATTGCGGATCAAGGTAGGAAGCAAGGTATTCAAACGGTTAGCAAGCAATTTGGAATAAAGCTTAAGATCCGTGTTTAACAGGGATATAGGTCTATAATTTTCACAAGCCGAAGGGGACTTCCCGGGTTTAGGGATGGTGACTACATAGGCTTCAGACATTTCACCAGGGAGGGGTGTAGACTCCAAGAAACAGGAAAAGAGATCACTTAAGCGAGGAGCCAAAATAGATTTAAATTTTTGATAATAAAGATTGGAGAAGCCGTCTGGACCTGGGGCTTTATGAGACTTCAAGCCGGCAATGGTACGCTCTACTTCATCAGGTAAGGGCGGCGCCACCAAAGCCTCCCACTGATCTGCAGGAAGCCGAGGGATTGAAAGAGAGGAGAGGAAATCAGCAATCGCCACCGAACGCGGTTGCGGTAAGTCCGCCTGTAGACGGAGGTTATATAAGGAGTCATAATATTTCGCAAACAGATCAGCGATGTCTTTTGGATTATACACCCTCCCACCCTGAGAAGTCTGCAAATAATGGGTAGTACAGGCAGACGTCTGGAGTCGGAGCCTGCGAGCCAACAAGGAATCAGCTCTATTCCCCTTTGCATAATACTGCAGGTGAAGCCGACGTAACGCGAATTCCGTGTAATGTAGTTGAAGTTTATGTAATTCAGCTTTAATCTCTCGTATCTGATCCTGAGTGTCTTTGGACCAAGATGCTTTATTGGTAAGCTCCAAGGACACCAGACGGTCAGTAAGTTCTGAGATCATGCGTAATCTCTGCTTCTTTTGAGCAGACGCAATTTTAATAAGATGACCCCGTATGACTGCCTTATGGGCAAGCCAGAGGGTAGAGGGCGAAATCTCCGGAGTGGCATTGGTCCGAAAATACTCGGCAAGCGCGTCCGCAACATCCACGCATACCTCCGTCTGTTGCAAGAGACTTTCATTAAGGCGCCATCGGGCTGATGGTGACAAGGAGGGACCGTTGACCAGGGAAATCCACACAGGAGCGTGGTCAGACCACGATATATGACCTATCTCTGCGCTTTGAATCAACTGCAAGACCTCACCATCTACCAAGAGCATATCAATTCTGGAATAACTTGAATGAACATTCGAGTAAAAAGAAAAGTCCCTACCTAAAGGGTGTACCACCCGCCAAGCGTCAAAAAGGGAGTGTTGATGAAGCAAATCTTGGAATCTTTTACCTTGGTCCGTCAGTGTCTTCAAATATCTAGTAGACAATTTGGCGGAAGAGTCCAAGGAGGGAGTAGAAACGAGATTAAAATCTCCTCCAGCAATCACTCTACCCTGCCTCAGCCTGTGTAGTTTAGTAAATACATGATCACAGAAAGCGGTCTGACCGGAATTAGGGGCATAAAGATTAAGGATAGTATAAGTAGTACCGTCAATGCAACCCCGGACAATAAGGTAGCGACCCTTCGGGTCACGGGTCTGAGACAACAACTGAAAGTGAACTTGTCTACTAATAAGTATAGCTACACCCATAGTCTTGTTGGCAGCGCGCGCATGATATTCTAGGGGATAATATTTGGACGCCAGTAATCGTGCTTGGGATTTAGCGAGGTGGGTCTCCTGAATCAACACCACCGTAGCCTTACGCGTTTTGAGCTCCTGAAACAGCATCCGACGCTTATGTGGGGTATTTAATCCCCGAGCATTAATAGAAAGGAAGGTAATTTGCATCTTGGTACAGTAGCAGTGGCAACTGGATAACGACCGACTGACCTAAGTGGCAAAGAGAAGAAAAAATAGAAAGAGAGAAGAGAAGGAGAGAAAAGAAGAGAAAAAAAAAAAAAAAAAAAAAAAAAAAAAAAGGAAAACCAACAACAAATAAATGAATAAATAAATAAAAAAAAGGGGGTGGGGGAGGAAGAGGGGGAGGCAAGAAGGGAAGGAAACAAAGGAATTGATAAGAAAAGCAAAAGCACTTCAAGAAACACACAATTTGCGCACAACCTCAATGGTTATACAGAACGATGTGCTCAAGAAATACAGTGAACCGTATGTGGGGGCAAAAAACCAGCAGTGGCTAGGACTAGCTGGCACACAGGCGAGACAATGTTAAGAAAACGAAACATTTCTCCGGGCATCCGGAAGACAGTATAAGGGAAATAATCAGAAGAAAGAAACCCCGAACAATAAAAGGCATGAGAACCAAAACAATGCATTTATACAGAATCGTAAGATTCCCACGGAAATGAACAGGCAGCAAGTACAACCAGGTGTAAAAGCATGCATAGAAACACAAAACCTTAAAGTATAACGTGTGAGACCCCCCCTGCCAGAGGGAAAAGGAAAAAAAAAAAAAAAAAAAAAAAAAAAAAAAAAAATACATAACCCAGCAGGGAATAAACATGTGTGTGTGCATGTGTGGTACATAAGCGCCGCTAAGAGGAATCACGTGCTACAGAACTCAGAAAGCCTGTTCGAGGCATGTAGCACATTAAATATGGATACGAAGACATTCGAAATGAGCGGAACAAACAAAAAAAAAAAAAAAAAAAAAAAAAAAAAAAAAAAAAAAAAAAAAAAAAAACCCCCGCAGGGAATAAACATGTGTATGTGTATGTGTGGTGCAGAAGTGCCGCTAAGAGAAATCACTTGCGACAGAACTCTGAAAGCCTGCTCGAGGCATGCAGCACAGTAAATAGGGATACAATGGTATTCAAAATGAGCGGAACGAAAAAAAAAAAAAAAAAAAAAAAAAAAAAAAAAAAAAATTAAAAATAAATAAATAAATAAATAAGGAATGAACCTATGTGTGTGTGTGTGTGGTGCATAAGCGCCGCCAAAATAAATCCCGTGCGGCATAACTCAAAAAGCCTACTCGAGGCACGTAGAAATAGATACGAATAGGAAATAAACGTGTGTGTGGGTGTGATGCATATGCGACGCAAACAAAAATCTCGCGCGGCATAACGTAGAAAGCCTACTCGAGACATGGAGAACATTAAATAGGGATAAACGACAATCGGAATGAGCGCAAAAAAAAAAAAAAAAAAAAAAAAAAAAAAAAAAAAAAACAGGTGTGTGTGTGTGTGTGTGTGATGTAAATGTGCCGTTAAAAGAAAGCACATGCGAGATGAGAGTAGCACGTGTGAATGTAGTGCACAAGCGCCCCAGATGCATAACAATGCGTGCGTGAGGAAAAAAATAAATGCAGTGGAGCAACATCCTAGGGTCCCCTAGAGAGTAGTGCAGACACAAATATGTATATAAAATAAAAAAAAAAAAAAAAAAAAAAAAAAAAAAAAAAAAAAAAAAAAAAAAAACAGGAGAGTCAACATCGTGTATGTGGTGCACCAATGCCACAGAAATCTGAGTAGCATGGGAAAATTACGTTGTAAGACCCCGCGGCACACGTGGCGTGTGTACATGTATGTAAAAAACAAAACAAAAGTGCCGAACATCGAAAAAACAACATAAAAAAAAAAAAAAAAAAAAAACATCAGAAATGCACTAAGCACAGGTAAGAACCGCAACTATCCTTAGGAAACAGTCCAAAGAGACCCAATTTCAGCAAGAATAGGAGGCTTATCTGAAAGTCACGTAGACGCAGGTGAAAGCCTCGACGGCGAAACAGATGGCACCAGAGCAGCCTTCGCATGAGAGCGGGAATGATGTTGCTTCGTTGTCCGCTTTCTGCTGGGCCTCGCCACGTCCTCGTCAGTGGGTGAACGTCGAGGAACAGGTGTAGAATCCATTTGGTCTATCGCCGTGACGTCTTCGTGGACTAAGTGCCACTGTTGCAGCAAATAAAGCCCCTCCATAGGTGTGCAGGCAATATGAAGAGACCCATTCCTGGTAATGAGGAGCTTCGTGGGAAAGCCCCATCTATAAGAGATGTGGTTTTTTCGCAAGGCCAAGGTAATTGGAATGAAGGTGCGGCGTTTAGCGAGAGTGGCAGCAGAAAGGTCCGCAAAAATGTGTAGGTGCGTGTACGGTGCTGGAAAAGAGGAACGCTGACGGGCCTGTTGCATAACAGCCTCCTTAGTTGAAAAATAATGGAGTCGTAAAACCACATCCCTGGGAACCGTGGACGGCAGGTTCTTCGGTTTCGGCACCCGATGAGCTCTATCAAGCCGAAGGTCCGAGTCCGAGGCGTCAGGTAAGAGCGTGACAAAAAAAGAGTGTAGGTATGTATGCAGGGATTCGGCTGTTACCTCCTCAGAGACGCCTCTGATCCTTAAATTGTTGCGCCGAGAGCGGTCCTCGATATCGGCCATCTTAGCAAGCAGCGCAGCATAATTATCTTCCAACGCATTGTGCCTGTCGACCAGCTCGTTAAAGGTAGAGGAAAAGTCCGAAAATTTCTGCTCCATGTGGTCAGTGCGCGCTCCCAAATGTGCCAAATCCTGCTTCAAGTCCGAAAGCATATCCTTAATGGCCCCTGTCATAGAGGATTGCATGGAATCCAACATGTGTCTCAGGATCCCTGGGGTCACGGGAGCATCAGGATCGAGGTCAGTATCCACATCAGCGTGTTCAGGCTGTGACGGCGGGAATTCATCGCCATCTTGGTCTTCAACCCCCGGCCTGGTGCGCTTGGGAAAATAGTGTTGCAGCTTGCTCGGGGTCTTCTTCACATGTTTGTGAGACATCTTCCCCGCTTCAGGAATCCAGAAGCTACTTGGAGAAGACTTTGCCCGGTAAAAATCTTGTGTTTAGCCGCGGTATCGCTCGTGTGCTGGCGGAGCTCGTCTCTCACACGTCCATGCAGCTCCGTTGCCAGGCCACGCCCCTCGGTCCATTATATTTTAACTGGACCTCTTGCCTTTGTATTTTAAAGACAGTGTCAGAGTTAGCACCTCATAGCGAGCCACACCAGAAGATCTGCAGTTCAGGTAAGGGTGGGGGAGTAAATGAATGAATATATGTGTGTGTGTGTGATAGCATGGATCCGTGTGTAGTGGTCACAGGGAGGGGGCACAGGGAGGCTGAAAGTGATGTGCATGTAGTGGCTGCCTGTGCATGATAGGAGTGTGATTGCTAACATTTACTAGCAGCTAACAACAATCACACTCATATCTGTAATAAAAATATAGGGCCAAACACAAACTTCGATAATTGGATCAACACATAAAAATGTATGTGCGTCAAAAATAGGCAGAGTCACTTAGATGCAAACAAAGGTAACACATTTAATACGAACAAAAATAGAAGAAGAATATAAAAAATAGATAACAAAAATAATACAAAACAAGTCTTACAAAACCTTGGAGAGGAATTTAGTTGATGGCATCTGTCCTATGCATTCCTGAGGATGGAGGGAGGGAGGGAGTGTTTGGACGAGAAGAGTCTGTGGATGGCAAGTACATCTCTCCTCTACCTCTCCTTTCATGCCTCTCCAACACCAAGCTTATATACAATTTGAAAATGATGTCAGTCTATTGGTCTTCACCTAATTAGTAGTGATGTCCGGATCATGAACGAATCGTTCATTTGATCCGGTTCTTTTTAGTGATCCGGATGAATCGGTTCATTAGACTGAACGATTCATTTGTAGCGGTTCAGTCTGTGAATCATGCAGCTGTAACCTGATCCTAGAGCTGTGAGTCATCTGCAGAGCACTCAGACACAGACTCTGGGGTCAGGTTACAGCTCATTAATTCACACAGGAACGATGACTCATAGAGTCAGAGAGTCGTTCAAAGAGTCGAATGAACCGAAGAGTCGAATGAACCGAAGAGTCGAATGATTCGAATCTTACAGGGATCCGGATCTTACAAGGATCCGAATCTTACAGAGATTCGAATCATTCAGAGAATATTACTGATACCATACTTTTATAAATAAATACATTAATAATGTTCACACTGCCCCCAGGATTTAGATTCCTCTGAGTTTGCCCCCCTTTACCTATAACTGCACCTACAGTTAACTTTATTAAATTAATTAAATTAACCCTCACTCATCAGCATAAAATTAACCCTTATACCCCATCAACCATAACTGCCCCTGAAATTAACTGTAAAGATCCCATTAACCATAACGGCCCCTGAAATTAACCCTAAAGACCCCATTAACCATAACGGCCCCTGAAATTAACCCTAAATACTCCATTAACCATAACTGCCCCTAAATTAATTGCACGTACTCCAGATAAATTACCTAATACATTGGTATGGTTGATGGGGTCTTTAGTGTTAATTTGGGGGCAGTTATGCTTAATGGGGTGTTTAGGGATAATTTAGGGGCAGTTATGCTTAATGGGGTCTTTAGTGTTAATTTAGGGGCAGTTATGCTTAATGAGGTGTTTAGGGTTAATTTGGGGGCAGTTATGCTTAATGGGGTCTTTAGTGTTAATTTAGGGGCCGTTATGCTTAATGAGGTGTTTAGGGTTAATTTGGGGGTAGTTATGCTTAATGGGGTCTTTAGTGTTAATTTAGGGGCAGTTATGCTTAATGAGGTGTTTAGGGTTAATTTGGGGGTAGTTATGCTTAATGGGGTCTTTAGTGTTAATTTAGGGGCAGTTATGCTTAATGAGGTGTTTAGGGTTAATTTGGGGGCAGTTATGCTTAATGGGGTCTTTAGTGTTAATTTAGGGGCATTTATGCTTAATGAGGTGTTTAGGGTTAATTTGGGGGCAGTTATGCTTAATGGGGTGTTTAGGGTTAATTTGGGGGCAGTTATGCTTAATGGGGTCTTTAGTGTTAATTTGGGGGCAGTTATGCTTAATGGGGTCTTGAGTGTTAATTTGGGGACAGTTATGCTTAATGGGGTGTTTAGGGTTAATTTGGGGGCAGTTATGCTTAATGGGGTGTTTAGGGTTAATTTGGGGGGAGTTATGGTTAATAGGGTGTTAAGGGTTAATTTTAGGGGCAGTCATGGTTGATGGGGTGTTAAGAGTTAATTTTAGGGGCAGTCATGATTGATGGGGTGTTTAGGGTTAATTTAATGGTGAGGGTTAATTTAATTAATTTAATACAGTTAGCTTAAGGTGCAGTTGCAGGTAAAGGGGAATGTAAATCCTGGGGGCAGTGATTATTAATGTATTATTTATAACAGTATGGTGACATTCTCTGAATGATTAGAATGCCAATGAAGGCAGAGAGTCGTTCAAAGATCCGGATCTTACAATGATCCGGATCTTACAATGATCCGGATCTTACAGTGATCCGGATCACTGTAAGATTCGGATCCCTGTAAGATCCGAATCTTTGAACGACTCTCTGCCTTCATTGACATCACTGGAGGCAGGGGGGAGGATTCATAATGAAAGGGACGGGGCCAATCGTTAGTGTGCACGGAGTTACTGGAAAACAGTAACTTCTTGCAGGCACACTGAGTGATCCGAAGATCCGGATCATGAATCGGATCATTTCAGTGAACGAATCGAAATGATCCGATTCACTTTAATGATCCGAACTTCCCATCACTACCCTGAACTAGTTACATAACAGGACTTAAGGTAGACCATATATTAGCATTTAAGGTAGAACTTTAGAGTTTGGAAATTAACAACATTAACAGTGTCACAAATCAACATAACATTACATCACATCTTCCCCCTCAAGCATTTACGCATTTAAAGTCCTCCCATATTTTAGGTTTCAATCTGCAACCGTAACTAGAGTAGGTGTCCCTTGATTCCATAGGAGTGTTCAGAGAATTCTCTCTTTCTGGAGCCGTAGAACATGCTAAACCCAGGGAGTCAGTGGTTTTATATGGTTCAGTGTTGTGTTCAGTGTGCTGGAAGCTGCAGCATCATTTGAGGTACATGTAGCAGAACTTGAAAAGTCAGGACGTAGATGACATCTGTTTTGTCTGAGTTCCTGACCCAGCCGATTCTCGATTACATATGACCTTGGGGTTTCCAATACTCGTACTATAGGTGCAGGTTCCCAAGTTTTTCCATCTACTCTGTGTCTTACAGCTTGTCCTGTGGCAAGTGGTGTCAGAGATTTGGCTGATTGGTTATAATATTGCTTTTGTTTGGAAATGATTTTGTTTTGTTGCGCAGCTACATGCTCGTGTGCAAGGTTCTGTGGCTGAAGTTTCTTTGGAGAAATGGGCACTGTAGTTCTCAGTGCTCTGCCCATAAGTAACTGTGCAGGAGAACATAAGCCCTCCAGAGGTGTTGCACGATAGTTCAGAGGACCCAAATGAACATCCTGCCCGGACGATTGTGCTTTCCTTAGAATGGATTTGGCAATGCCTACATATTTTTCAGCTAGTCCGTTAGCCTGTGGTAGATGTGGACTAACGGGACTGTGCTTGATGCCTCCATTGGAGAAAAGATTGAAATTCAGCGCTGGAGAATTGTGGACCATTGTCAGAGACAAGTTCTTCACATACACCATGCCTGGCTAGTATTGATTTGAAAGCCGAAATTACAGTGGAGGACTTCAGATCCTCCAGTTGTACTATTTCAAAGTATTTACTGTAATAGTCAACAATAATCAGGTAGTCATTTCCTTCAGTATGAAAAATATCAGTGGCCAGTCGTTGCCAAGCACGAGAAGGGGTACTCCAGGGGATGAGGGGTTCTTTTGTGTTTCGTCGTTGAAATTCGTTGCAGGTTTCACAAATCTTCACAAACCTCTCAATGTCAGAGTCTATGTATATGGAAAACCACTTTCCGTTGACTTCTAGGAATGAGTATACGTTCACCCATGAAGATAATGCCCTCATTATTTGACAATTCATGTCTCACAGGCCAGAATTCCTGTAATTATGGTGGTAGTTTTTTGCGCTTCTCCGGCCAACCATTGCACATGACCCGGCAAAGTTTTTCTAGTTGCTTGTCCAGTAACGTTTCCTTTTGAATACTTTCCAATCTGACATCTGAGACGGGTACATTGACTAAGACTGTGTGCACTTGTTCCTCCAGATCAGGTTCATCCCGTGCGTCATGTCCTGCTGGAAACACTCTGGATAGCGTGTCTGCCATTGGGATTTCTTTCCCTGGTCTGTATTTGAGAGTAATTTCATATGGTTGCAGCTTCATTACCATTCTCTGTAGGCGTGGAGGGACTAAGTTTAGTGGTTTCAGCATTATGTGTTCTAAAGGCTTGTGGTCTGTTTCCACTAATACTGGACGCCCATAGATATATTGATGAAATTTTTCACATCCGTTGACAATGGCTAGCATTTCCTTTTCAATTTGGGCATAGTTGGATTGAGCTGCCGTAAAGTGCCCTCGAGGCATAGGCCACTGGGTGACCTCTTTGTGTCAGTACTGCACCCAACCCAAATTGTGATGCGTCTACTTGAAGAACAGTATCACAGTTTACATCAAAATATTTCAAGATGGGTCTGGGCTGTTTGCTTATGGTGGCCTTTATTTTCTTAAACATTGTTTGCATATTAGCATCCCAAGACCAGCATGCATTTTTCTTCAGTAGAGTTCGTAGAGGTGCTGTTTGTTGGGCTAAACCCTGCGAAAACTTTGACAGATAATTGAAAATGCCCAGTGCTGTTTCTAGTTCTTTTCTGGAAGTTGGTGCTTGCATTTTACTGATTGCTTGTATCTTGTTGGGATCAGGTTTTAAACCATCTTTACTGATGATATGCCCAAAGTAGCTTACCTCCTAAACACCAATCTGCAGTTTGTTCGGGTTGAGCTTCTCACGACGTCTCTTAAGCAAGGCAATCAGGTTCTTGTCATGTTCCGCACGGTCTTTGCCATAGACCAATAAATCATCAATTATGACTTCCACACCCTGCAGGCCTGAAATTAGCTCGTGTGATTTTTTTCTGGAACATTTCTTGAGCAGATGCTACACCAAAAGGTACTTTTGTAAATCTCCATCGTCCAACCGGGGAGTTAAACGTGGTGAGGCGACTGCTGTTCTCATCTAGACGTAGTTGCCAGTACCCAGACTGTGCATCTAGTACACTGAACACTGATGCCCCAACAAGTTTATGTGCTATGTCCTCTAGAGTGGGTAGTCTGTAATGTTCTCTCATTATTACCTTGTTCAAATCATGTGGGTCAATGCATATTCGGATTGCTCCTGTGTTTTTCTTTTCCACCACCACCATAGAGCTGACCCATTCTGAAGATTCTGTGACCTTTTTGATCACTCCCAATTTTTTCATCCTTGAGAGTTCTTGTTCTACTTGGCTTTGAAGAGCTAAAGGTATTTTCCTTGGTGCATGTATAACAGGGTGTGCCCCTTCTTTGATCCGGATTTTGCATATCCCTGGAAGACATCCGAGTCCTCTGAATACATCACTGAAATCATGTTTAATGCCGTGAGCTGTAAGTATGTTTTCACCGTTGTTAATAGTCATTATAATTTTGATAAGTCCAATTTCTTGGCTCGTCTGCAGACCCAGCACAGCAGGAGCCTGTGTTTCTATTACAAACACCTGCAAGTTAGTTTCAGATCCTTTATAGGCACATTTTGTATGACAATGTCCAATAACATCCAGGACCTCTCCTCCATAACCTCTTAGCTTTGGTAGCCTTCGCGTTTCGAGTTGTAATTCCTTACTGAGGAATTTGCGATATATGTGCCCTGGCACGCAATTTACCTGAGCTCCTGTGTCAATCTTAAACTTGACGGGGATCTTAGTATCCCCTAGATGTAAGGTGACCACTGCTTCATCTGCAGAGTGTTGTGTGTTTGTCACGGTCTGCCCAGGCTGCGGAGCTGCATATCTGTCCTGCTGTAGTTTCTCTGCTTTGCTTTGATCCATTCCTGGATTTCCTTTTGCTTTGTTCTATTTTCCATTCCTTGCTTCTGCTCCGGCTCTTTGCTTCAGCTCTGCTTCCTTTATTAGGTGTGCCCCACCTGTGTGTTCTGTTTGTCTCAGTCTGCAGTCTGCAGTCTAAGGTATGTCTCAGTGCTATGTGTTTAGTTTCCATGTGTGGTTTGTTTTGTATCTTTGTCTGCAGGGATTAGCGTTAGGACCCACCGTCATTGGAGTACTTTGGCGTAGTGGTGGGCTAAGCATACTATGGCCATATCATGTGACGAAATCTCCAATAGTTATCTTGTAGTCCTAGGCTTATTTTCTGTATTCATGTTTGTCTGTCTTTTATGTACCTTTGCCCTTCTTCCTTGAATCATCTGAGGATTCCGGTTCCTCTCTCCTCTCCCCATGTCCCTGTTAATATGTCCTATCCTTGCTTATAGGAGAAGCGTCCGAGGGTTCCGGCTCCTCACTCCTTCCCCTGTGTTCCTTGCCTTCTTCCCTGTCCTTTGTTGTGCCCTGTACCATGTATGTCTTGTCAGGTTATGTTTATTCCTTGTCTTGTGCCTGTTTATACTTTACGCTATTCATGTCATGTTTCTAGCCACTTCTCATGTTTATCCTATATCATGTTTCTTGCCTGGTCTCCCTTTCCCTTGCTTGTTATGTGTCTGCTACATTAACCCTTTGCTTAGCCTTCATTCTCCCAGCCTGCAGCATCCTGCTCGTGATCCATGTGATATGCTTCATGCCTGCTCCAGGGTGCCTGCAGGATTTGTTTGTTCTGGACTTCATCTGCTGCCATATCAGGGCCCTGGTGTTTGGCTGCACTACCCTAGGTGCTCAACTCCTGGATGAGTGTGGTCACCCTGCACCAGGCCCTGCCCCAGACTCCGCTACTGCATCGAGACTCCTGCACACAACCATCGGGCGCGCTGGGTCCTTCCAGCCATCAGCTTGGACCCAGTCCGTGACACATGGCCGCAGGTAAACGGCCAGGAGTTCGCGGAGTGGAGTTTGCAGCGTCAGCCCTTCCAGTGGGCCTCCGTACCCGTCAGCCCTTCCAGTGGGCCTCCGTACCCGTCAGCCCTTCCAGTGGGCCTCCGTACCCGTCAGCCCTTCCAGTGGGCCTCCGTACCCGTCAGCCCTTCCAGTGGGCCTCCGTACCCGTTAGCCCTTTCCGTAGGGCTTCCTACCGAGCGTGCCCTTTCCGTAGGGTTTCCTGATGTGTGAGCCCTTTCCATAGGGCTTCCTACCGAGTGTGCCCTTTCCGTAGGGTTTCCTGATGTGTGAGCCCTTTCCGTAGGGCTTCCTACCGAGTGTGCCCTTTCCAGAGGGTTTCCTGCCAAGCTTGCCCCTTCCGGTGGGCTTCCTGCCAAGCTTGCCCCTTCCGGTGGGCTTCCTGTCATGTTCCGGAGTTGCGGCCAGCGACCCACTATGGACTCCCAGTATGAGTGCCTGCATCCGGGCTACCTTGGTCGAGTATTCTCCAAGTGGGCAACCTGCCGTGTACCCTGAAAGAGGGTTTCCGGAGTTGCGGCCAACGACCCACTATGGACTCCCAGTATGAGTGCCTGCATCCGGGCTACCCTGGTCGAGTATTCTCCAAGTGGGCAACCCGCCGTGTACCCTGAAAGAGGGTTTCCTGAGTTGCGGCCAGCGACCCACTATGGACTCCCAGTATGAGTGCCTGCATCCGGGCTACCTTGGTCGAGTATTCTCCAAGTGGGCAACCTGCCGTGTGCCCTGCAAGTGGGCAACCTGTTGTCTGAACCTGAACCCGTGCCTGAACCGTGCCTGTGCTTGAACCTGTACCAGTCGTGTCTGCCCAGCAAGTGGGTTACCTGCCGTGTCTGCCTTGTCAAGTGTCTTATGTACCTTGCCTTCGTCTGGCCCTAAATGTCAGCTAGAGACTACTTCCTCAATCCTGTACAGTCATTCTGATGCCTGTTTTTGGAGGAGATTTGTCTACTAGCGGCAGTGCTGGTCATCGAAGGACTCCTACGTTTTTCGGACTCTGTATGCTGGTTCCTGGGTTGACTTGTTTCCTCCGTTCTCCCGTCAGGGAGCGGGCCTTCCTTCTATTGCTGTTTCTGTTCGCGTCCGGAGGCCGCTCTTTTCGGAGGGGGATACTGTCACGGTCTGCCCAGGCTGCGGAGCTGCATATCTGTCCTGCTGTAGTTTCTCTGCTTTGCTTTGATCCATTCCTGGATTTCCTTTTGCTTTGTTCTATTTTCCATTCCTTGCTTCTGCTCCGGCTCTTTGCTTCAGCTCTGCTTCCTTTATTAGGTGTGCCCCACCTGTGTGTTCTGTTTGTCTCAGTCTGCAGTCTGCAGTCTAAGGTATGTCTCAGTGCTATGTGTTTAGTTTCCATGTGTGGTTTGTTTTGTATCTTTGTCTGCGGGGATTAGCGTTAGGACCCACCGTCATTGGAGTACTTTGGCGTAGTGGTGGGCTAAGCATACTATGGCCATATCATGTGACGAAATCTCCAATAGTTATCTTGTAGTCCTAGGCTTATTTTCTGTATTCATGTTTGTCTGTCTTTTATGTACCTTTGCCCTTCTTCCTTGAATCATCTGAGGATTCCGGTTCCTCTCTCCTCTCCCCATGTCCCTGTTAATATGTCCTATCCTTGCTTATAGGAGAAGCGTCCGAGGGTTCCGGCTCCTCACTCCTTCCCCTGTGTTCCTTGCCTTCTTCCCTGTCCTTTGTTGTGCCCTGTACCATGTATGTCTTGTCAGGTTATGTTTATTCCTTGTCTTGTGCCTGTTTATACTTTACGCTATTCATGTCATGTTTCTAGCCACTTCTCATGTTTATCCTATATCATGTTTCTTGCCTGGTCTCCCTTTCCCTTGCTTGTTATGTGTCTGCTACATTAACCCTTTGCCTAGCTTTCATTCTCCCAGCCTGCAGCATCCTGCTCGTGATCCGTGTGATATGCTTCATGCCTGCTCCAGGGTGCCTGCAGGATTCGTTTTGTTTTGGACTACATCTGCTGCCATATCAGGGCGCTGGTGTTTGGCTGCACTAACCTAGGTGCTCAACGCCTGGGCGAGTGTGGTCACCCTGCAACCAGGCCCTGCCCCAGACTCCGCTACTGCATCAAGACTCCTGAAAACTACATCGGGCGCGCTGGGTCCTTCCATTCACCAGCTTGGACCCAGTCCGTGACAGTGTTCTGCACCGATGCAAGGTATATCTGTGAGCCGTCTGTGTCATCATCTGAATGGTTGTCCAAATCATCTATATTATACACTGGTCGTGTCTGTGGCTTCCTATAGCTCATTCCATTATGACACATTTTGGCAAAGTGCCCCTTTTTTCTGCATTTATTACATATTTGGCCTCTTGCAGGGCATAACATATCTTTGTAGTGTGTGTTTCCACAATATCCACAGGTTGTTTCTGTGTTCCTAGCTCTGTTTTCTCTTTTATTCCTTCTCCAGTCAGCTTTTTCTCTTATGTGACTTCTAGATTGCTTTTCAATTGCACTGACTTGTGGTTGTGGACCTCCCAGTACCTGCAAGTCTTTTCTTGACATCTCATATGCTCTCGCAATTCTGATAGCTTTTTCAAAGGTTAATTCTTCCTCTTGCAGTAACTTTTCCTGCACTTCTTTGAACTGACTGCCCATTAATATCCTGTCTTTTATCATATCACTGCTATCATGAAATGCACAGTCTTTTGCAAGCAATTGTAACTGTGTGACCCACTCATCAACTGATTCACTGCCCCCTTGGTTCCTCTCATAGAACAGCTTTCTTTGCACTGTGGTGTTTTTTCGTGGATTACAATATTCATCAAACTTTGCAAAGAGTACCTCTGTCTTTTTCTTGTCCTCTGGAGCTATGTTTCCACTTGCACGCCATGCTCTGCATACATCCCGGCCTGTTTGGCCAACACTGATGAGAAAGTATGCAGCCTTTTATTGATCAGTCTATTGTGCTGCATCAGGGCCTGCATAAACCAGCTCTATCAGCTCCTTCCACTTTGCCCAGTTCTCTGATACATTTCCAGATTCTAAATCCAGGGGAGGAATGTTTCTTGTGCTGATTGCCATTATTCTTTAGATACACTTCTGGTACCATGTGTTGTATGTACAATAAAGACAGACAGATCAGGCATAAACTTCTTTATTCCATGCTCTCTCTTCCTCTCTCTCTCTGCTGCCCCCTGAACTAGTTACATAACAGGACTTAAGGTAGACCATATATTAGCATTTAAGGTAGAACTTTAGAGTTTGGAAATTAACAACATTAACAGTGTCACAAATCAACATAACATTACATCACAGCTATCATATATATTTAATGGCTAGATTATTCTTTTAATGATTCTATTTATTCTTAAATTGACCCAGTAACCACATGCACAAGGACTGAAGGGTTAACCAGAAAGCAATCTGCAACATGTTCAACTACTTAACCCCTTAACGACAATCCACGTACATGTACGGGGTTGCCGTGCAACGAGATAACGACAATGCCCTCCCAAGTGAGGCTGACCCTGGATCCGGGGAGGGCAGCCCTTGGTGGCCCCCCCTGGAAGAAAAATAGCCGCCGCCGCAACGATCATGAAAGATCGCGGCGGCGCCCGGCTAAAACAGCTTAGGAAACGATCTGAATCGCTTCCTAAGCATAAACGGTGTTACTGACATGCCTCGATATCAAGGCATGTCAGTAACACTACCCCCCTACCCCGATCGCCTTGTGATTGCTCCGAGGAGCAACCACAAGTGCCATCCTGTAAATGACGTTGCCGTCATTCACAGGATGGCATCAACAATAGATTTGAGTTCATAGAGGGTCTATCCAGACCCTCTTGTGAACTCTCGAGCTCCTCCTGCAGGTTGAATGCAGGTACTGCATCCAACCATGCAAGGTAAATGGAGCCCAGCTCACTAATGAGTGATTAGTAAAAAAAAAAAAAAAAAAAATTAAATAAAAATTTAAAAAAAAAATGTAAATTTTTTTTAAAAAAAAATAAAAATAATATGGTAACATATAAAAATCCCCACTGTCACCAAAAAAAAATAAAAAAAAAATGAATAAGCAAGTCCTAAAATTCTTTAAAATATGCCCATAGGGTGTCTCGTATTAAAAAATGCATGAGTGGATGGGATAAATTGAATTGGCCGGGTTCAAAGGTGTCCCAAATATGGGACATGGGGGCAGTAGGATCAGATGTCTAAATGGCCAAAAAATACACACCTCACAAAGGCGGCCTTTTACCTCCCAAATAACCCAACAAACCCAAGCATGTGGGGTATCACTGCGCTCAGGAGATGTTACTGAACACATATTGGGGTGTTGTTTGACAGGGACATATACCAGGAGCGATAAATTTATACCTGAAGTACGTGTGTGAAAAAAATACAAAAAAATGTACTACCATAAAGTTTCACAAAGGCTGGTGGTAAAATTAGTGCATGGAAAGGGTTAAATTACCAGCATGTGAAATACCTTGGGGTGTCTAGTTTTTAAAAATATATGACTTGATGGGGTAAATTGCATTGGCCGGCTTCAAAGATACCCGAAATGGCACATGGGGGGAAGAATTACCAGATTTGGAAAAAAAGGTTTTGAAATAGCAAAACGCTACCTGTACTTATTGCCCCATAACATGCAGAAAAAAGCAAAAAAACATAAAAACATTGGGTATTTCTAAACTCAGGACAAATAGTAGAATCTATTTAGCAGGTTTTTTTATTCGTTTTTGCAGATGAGTAAAAGTTTTTTGTTTAAAAAGTGAGAAAAAGTAATTTTTTAACAAAAAATCCCCATATTTTATCATTTTTTTATAGTAAATTAGATGATATGATAAAATTAATGGTATCTAAAGAAAGCCCTGTTTGTCCTGAAAAAAACAATATATAATATGTGTGGGAGCACGAAATGAGAAAGAAGAAAATCACAGCTAAACAGGAACACCGAAAAATGTTAAAATAGCCATTGTCCCACAATATACTACGAGTAATAACCCCTATTGTCCTTAAGGGGTTAAATTGCAGGAGAAAGTGTACATACATATTATTGGCAACACACATACTTCACCACCAACAGGAAATGTAAAGCAATGCCAAAAAAAATCACAGCAAATAGCCAGCTGTGACACAGTTTAGCATCTTCCTTATAGTTTCCATAAGATTTCTTACTGACATTTTAAAGCAAACAGGACCTCAGCCTTTGTCAAATATAATTAAAATGACTTTGCACACTAGCTAAATTAATTATGTAAATAATATATCTGTATATTATATAAATTAAGTTTAATCCAGGACTGAAGCATCTATCACCTGATTTATCATAAGTGATACTTAATGTTCATTTTTTTAAATTGTTCAGATTCATAATTCTTTGGAGCAAAAGCTAACTGAGGTTGGCCTTACATGATGTAAAATGAAGAAAAAAAAGTGAAATTAAACTACAAATGCTCTTGCTATCAAAGACAGATTACATAGTTTTGGGGCCTGGAGAATTTATAAAGGAATGGTCTCTAATTTCTTATGCCCAACAGTTTTTCAACATTGACATAATTTAATTTTATTTTTACTGCAATACAAAATAACATCTATTGTGCAGTTACAAAATAAAAAAATATTTTGACTCTTTCATGCTTCTTTGGTTTTCTAAACTTTAGCAACTTTTTTTTTCACTCGTCTTTTGTCTACCTCTGGCAATTTCTTCTTTTTTTTGCATTAACAGTGTCACAAATCAACATAACATTACATCACAGCTATCATATATATTTAATGGCTAGATTATTCTTTTAATGATTCTATTTATTCTTAAATTGACCCAGTAACCACATGCACAGGGACTGAAGGGTTAACCAGAAAGCAATCTGCAACATGTTCAACTACTTAAATTGCAGGAGAAAGTGTACATACATATTATTGGCAACACACATAGTTCACCACCAACAGGAAATGTAAAGCAATGCCAAAAAAATCACAGCAAATAGCCAGCTGTGACACAGTTTAGCATCTTCCTTATAGTTTCCATAAGATTTCTTACTGACATTTTAAAGCAAACAGGACCTCAGCCTTTGTCAAATATAATTAAAATGACTTTGCACACTAGCTAAATTAATTATGTAAATAATATATCTGTATATTATATAAATTAAGTTTAATCCAGGACTGAAGCATCTATCACCTGATTTATCATAAGTGATACTTAATGTTCATTTTTTTAAATTGTTCAGATTCATAATTCTTTGGAGCAAAAGCTAACTGAGGTTGGCCTTACATGATGTAAAATGAAGAAAAAAAAAGTGAAATTAAACTACAAATGCTCCTGCTATCAAAGCCAGATTACATAGTTTTGGGGCCTGGAGAATTTATAAAGGAATGGTCTCTAATTTCTTATGCCCAACAGTTTTTCAACATTGACATAATTTAATTTTATTTTTACTGCAATACAAAATAACATCTATTGTGCAGTTACAAAATAAAAAAATATTTTGACTCTTTCATGCTTCTTTGGTTTTCTAAACTTTAGCAACTTTTTTTTCACTCGTCTTTTGTCTACCTCTGGCAATTTCTTCTTTTTTTTTGCAATTAATTTGCAGACTTATTATATATATTTCTCTATTTCCTTGCTCCCACTTGTACATTTTTTTCCCTTTGATCCAATTTGTCCTGTCTCCTATGCAGTATGTTGTATTGTTTTGCTGCTGGCTACTTGTTGTCTCCTTTTTCTCATTATTACTAGTTCTTTAAAAGTTCTGCTTTTGCTGTACATGGACATTTCTGAACTGCAATAACAAAATGAGGTGTGCACCCAAAAACAGAAATATGAGGGTTGTGCACAAGGGAATGCTTGCTTTTCCTCTGTGGTCCATTATATTTTAACTGGACCTCTTGCCTTTGTATTTTAAAGACAGTGTCAGAGTTAGCACCTCATAGCGAGCCACACCAGAAGATCTGCAGTTCAGGTAAGGGTGGGGGAGTAAATGAATGAATATATGTGTGTGTGTGTGTGTGTGTGTGTGTGTGTGATAGCATGGATCCGTGTGTAGGGGGCACAGGGAGGGGGCACAGGGAGGCTGAAAGTGATGTGCATGTAGTGGCTGCCTGTGCATGATAGGAGTGTGATTGCTAACATTTACTAGCAGCTAACAACAATCACACTCATATCTGTAATAAAAATATAGGGCCAAACACAAACTTCGATAATTGGATCAACACATAAAAATGTATGTGCGTCAAAAATAGGCAGAGTCACTTAGATGCAAACAAAGGTAACACATTTAATACGAACAAAAATAGAAGAAGAATATAAAAAATAGATAACAAAAATAATACGAAACAAGTCTTACAAAACCTTGGAGAGGAATTTAGTTGATGGCATCTGTCCTATGCATTCCTGAAGATGGAGGGAGGGAGTGTTTGGACGAGAAGAGTCTGTGGATGGCAAGTACATCTCTCCTCTACCTCTCCTTTCATGCCTCTCCAACACCAAGCTTATATACAATTTGAAAATGATGTCAGTCTATTGGTCTTCACCTAATTAGGTGTTCAAACATGTTCACTTAGGTCTTTACACGCCTAAACCCTATTTTAGGTGGTCACTGTAAGCCTACTGAAATGCCCTTTTACAGTTACAACTATACCATGCATTAACAAGTTACTATCCTATCTATAGACTGCATGTTCAGCAAATCCTTCATTCCATAATTAAAGTCAAGGAAACCTTAAACCTATCTTAATTATCATTTATTTATGCCCAATGATTACATATCTTTGACTATTGCCTATACTAATAATTTCATATGGTCCTTTATCATATTCTTAAGGTTAGAAGAGATGTTTTAACCCCTTAATGACAAACCCCGTACATGTACGGGCTCAAAATGCATTGTTTTCTATGGGTTTAGGGACCGCCCATTGTCCTTAAGGGGTTAAATTTAACATTTGGTTTAACATTGCTGACGCTCTGTCCCATTGTAACTGGCAGAAATTACGGTCTTTGGCTCCCATGGAGGTTCAGTAGCCGCCGCTATGGGGGTTTTCTATACTAAGGTATGGGCTGAATGGCTCACATTTTGTCACGTTCTGCCCAGGCTGCGGAGCTGCATATCTGTCTTGCTTTAGTTTCTCTGTTTTGCTTAGATCCATTCCTGGATTGCCTTTTGCTCTGTTCTGCTCTTCCATTCCTTGCTTCTGTTTCAGCTCTTTGCTTCAGCTCTGTTTGCTTTATAATAGGTGTGCCCCACCCATGTGTTCTGTTTGTCTCAGTCTTCAGTCTAAAGGTATGTCTCAGTGCTATGTGTTTGGTTTTCATGTTTGGTTTGTTTCGTACCACTGTCAGCAGGGATTAGCGTTAGGACCCACCGTCATTGGAGTACTTTGGCGTAGTGGTGGACTAAGCATACTATGGCCATATCATGTGACGGAATCTCCAATTGTTATCAATCAGTCTTAGGCTAGTTCCTGTATTCATGTTTGTCTTTCTCTTATGTACCTTTGCCCTTCTTCCTTGAATCATCTGAGGATTCCGGTTCCTCTCTCCTCTCTCCTCTCCCCATGTCCCAGTTAATATGTCCTATCCTTGCTTATAGGAGAAGCGTCCGAGGGTTCCGGCTCCTCACTCCTTCGCCTGTGTTCCTTGCCTTGTTCCCTGTCCTTCGTTGTGCCCTGTATCATGTATATCTTGTCTAGTAACGTTTATTCCTTGTCTGGTTCACTGTAGTGCCCTGTAACATGTATGTCTTGTCTGGTTATGTTTCGTGCCTGGTCTCCCTGTCCCTTGTTTGTTATGTTTCTGCTATACCCTTTGCTTAGCTTCCATACACCCAGCCTGCAGCATCCTGCACGTGATTCTCGTGTGATGTCTCATGCCTGTTCCAGGGTGCCTGCAGGATTTCACTTTGTTCTGGACTACATCCGCTGCCATATCAGGGCGCTGGTGTTTGGCTGCACAATCCTAGGTGCTCAACACCTGGGTGAATGTGGTCACCCTGCAACCAGGCCCTGTCCAACTCCACTACTGTATTGTGACTCCTGCACACAATCTTTGGGCGCGCTGGGTCCTTTCAGTCATCTGCTTGGACCCAGTCCGTGACACATTTTTAGCCAAATCTGGGTCCACTGGTGCCCAGGAATCTTACGCTAATATTTTCCTTTGGTTTCTGTCAGTATTACACGAACAGGGTATTGCCCCTTCAGGACTGTCACGCAAAGATTCGGCTATGGCAAATTACTTGGTTATCAGGATTATACAATAGAGTTTATTATCAGTCAAACACTAAAAGCCATGAATAAATGTTTTAAGAAACCTGATACTAGGCAGCCAGTTTCATTTGCCCTGCTGTCAGATGTATTTTCTGTTTTCCATTCCATTTGTTCCTCACCGTACAAGGTTCTACTGTTTCAACTGGCATTTTCTCTGGCATTTTATGGGGCAATGCATATTGGGGGACTAAATAGGGTTAAAAAGATGGGTGGTCCTTTTATTGAAGTTATTAACCTACTGAGGGATTCACTGCATTTCATTACCCCATGTCAAAAACTGATCAATCTGGTAAGGGTTTCTCCGTTACTCTTTACACCATGCGCGGCCTGGTGGCCTGCCCCTTGACATGCTGTCGCCATTTTCTGAATTCCCGTCACCAAACATCTGTGCTTCTGTTGCTAATACATAGTGATTCCTCTTTTTTGTCAGTGTTTCAGTTTATACATTGTTTTCAGAAAGTGTGAATTTTGGGTTTGCCTTTCAATTCATTTGGCACTCATTCATTCAGGATCGATGCCGCAACTGAAGTTTCCCGCTGTGGTCTATCGATCAAAACGGTAAAACGCATTGGTCACTGAAAATCTTGTCATTCCAAGTGTTATGTGCGACCCTCATCTGGTATTGTAAGTTTTGTCCTTAGGTGGGATACTGACCCAAAATGTTGTTTAAAAAAAAAAATACTAAAACTAAGGATTGTGATAGTTTCACTTCACATTCCTGATCGCCAAACATTTATGTCATATTGAATGTTCTTTATATTTCATGATGGATGTGATTTGCTTCGTTGTGGCAAGTGTACTTTTCTGTTCTATTTTCCACTATATTTACGACTCTGTTCTCGTTTTCATACTATGACTGGTGATGGCTGGTGTGTATTTTCTTCTAGATCCTAAAGAATGTGTGATTTTCGTCATGGGACACTCCTATGTGCACTGGGCGGCTAAGAGAGCAAGCACCCTCTCCTACGGACGACAGCTTGTTTTTTCTCATGATTATATGTATGTTCATCAGTTGGGTACCCGTGGTATATCATGGGGTGACTTGTTACCTCATGTGTTTAAAGTCCGTGGTTTTGGTCCCATTAGGGTTGTTTATCTAGGCGGCAGTGACTTGGATAACTTGCCCATGCGCACACTTATTCAGACCATGAAAAGGGACATTCTGACCTTGCTCCTTTTATTTTCAGACCTACTCCTTGTTTGGTCCGAAATAATTCCCCGACTGGTTTGGCAACATGCTCGCTCCCAGGATGACATTAACCAAGCCTGCATAAAAATCAACAGGGCTATTTCTAGGTTTGTACAGAATCAGGGTGGTATAGCAGTTAGTCACACGTTGCTTGAAGATACCCTGCAACTTCTTATGTCTTATAGCATACACCTTACCAACATAGGCTTGGATATTTGGAATTCTGTCATTCAGGATGGCATGGAATTGACGTATTGGCTGTTTAGGAAACTTATATCATATGTGGTCATAAGCTAAGTCCATGGTCTGATGATCCTTGACATGTATGTTAAAAAAGAGGAATTTTGTTATTCCCTATGTAATGTTTTTATTTCTTGCGCTCCTCGAGTTGGGTTGGTTTTTAAACGGCTGAGGTGGATGCGGGTCTTGTCTAGCCTCAGCCTCCCTGTGCCCCCCCAGTTACACATTCGTGCTATCACACACATATTCATTAATTCACTCATTCACAAACACTCACAGACATTTATTCACTCATTTACAGATACTCATTTATTCACTCATTCACAGATATTCATTCCCTCATTCACAGATACTAATCATTCACAGATACTCATTCATTCTCTCCATCTCACATACTCATTCATACACCCTCCCCCACAAGAGACACTGTGTGTGTGAGCAACGCGAATGTAGTCTTGCGGTAGTGAGTGGGATTACCGAGACTCGCAGGTATATCGTGTGACCTCCTGCCCACAACACACGTAATACCACCCACACCCGCAAGTCTTTTGGACTGGTCCCATTGGACCTGCATCCCGATGCAGTCATCTAGCCTGGACCCTATTTTGCTACACCCATACAGCGTAACTACAAACTGTAAATGCATTCCTTTTGAAACAAAATAAGTAACAGGATTTTCTGGCCAGGACTCTGCCGACATCAGTAAACAGCTGGTGATGTGAACTTTTTTGAACTTTGAATTTTTACAGGAAATTCAGCTGGACTGTGATACACATTTTACTGGACAGGAGGTGAGACGATGGGTGGAGAAAAATTACATGCACTGGGTGCACCTTCCCTGTCACCCGCATCCTGTGTGACTTATAGAGTCTATGGATGCTCTGCTGAATGAATGCACATTGATATTGACATATACCAAGAGGTGGTGGGATTGTGTGGTAGATCTGTTGTTAAACAACAGAGTTATAAATGGTCATTCACCCTTTCAGAGAAGCATAGGGTCATAAACATTGCCCACTGATTTAGTCTCTGCAGTAGTATTAAGAACTAGAATGGCATTGAATAGGCTGGGACTGAAAATACATGTATCAAGGGTCAGTCCTTAGGTGGCCTCTCGGCGTCCCCAGATATCCAGAAGGATAAACCTCTAGTCTCGGTGGGTCTCACTTGGGGCAAGATTTCCTTCATTTCAGAGGCACTTGTTGACTCGGGGGCAGTGGGTCTTTTTATTGACAGTTGCAGCTTCGGACTACTCCACTTGCCATTGAGGCGATCAATGGCAGACCGTTACAGCCACCGCAGGTCACCCATGAAACTGCTCCTTTATCTATGGCTGTTGGGGCTCTCCATCATGAAATTATACAATTCCAGGTGATACACTCTCCTCATTATCCTGTAGTCTTAGGATATCCGTGGTTGCGCAAACATAATCCCGTGTTTGATTGGGTAAGGGCCGAAGTCTTGGCATGGTCTCCTAATTGTTCCAAGACATGCCTAGGGAGAGTGGTGAAGCTGCTAACCACTTCTCCGGTCTCTTTCTTGCCTGAGGAGTATCAAGAGATTCAAGATGTATTCGATAAGGGCCGGGCTGGTGAGCTTCCACCTCACCGCGCCGTACCAATGGTACGATTGCACCATTGAGCTGCAACCTGGTGACATACCCCCTCGAGGTCGAGTCTACCCGTTATCTGTCGCAGAGAATAAGGCTATGGAGGAGTACATTGCAGATGCGCTGTCCCGGGGCTTCATCCGTAAATCCTCCTCCCCTGCTGGGGCTGGATTCTTCTTTGTGAAAAAGAAGAGCGGCGAACTGAGACCCTGTATAGATTACAGGGGGCTCAACCGAATCACGGTTAAAAATGCCTACCGATTCCACTCATTACCGAGTTATTTGATCGCTTGAAAGGGTTCAAGGTGTTTACAAAGCTCGGCCTGCAAGGGGCGTATAATTTAGTAAGGATAAAGGAGGGCCACGAATGGAAAACCGCGTTTAACACCAGGAGCGAGCATTATGAATACCTAGTTATGCCCTTCGGTCTCTGCAATGCCCCCCTGGTTTTCCAGGAATTCGTAAATGATGTCCTCCGGGACATGCTCCAAAAATGTGTGGTGGTATACCTAGATAATATTTTGATCCATTCCACCTCCATAGAAAACCACCACGCTGATGCAGCCCAAGTCCTACAGAGGTTACAAGACAATCATCTCTTTTGCAAATTGGAGAAGTGCGAGTTCCACCGCAAACAGATCACCTTTCTGGGGTACGTAATTTCAGAGGTCGGTTTTGCTATGGATCCTGAAAAACTCTCATCTGTTCTCGAGTGGCCTCCGCTCCTTTCAACGGTTCCTCGGCTTCGCTAACTATTACAGGAAATTCATTCAGAACTTTCCCTCTATTGTTAAACCTCTTACGGACATGACCAAGAAAGACGGCAATGTCTCTCTCTGGTCCCCAGGGGCCACCAAAGCTTTTGAGTCATTGAAGGCCGCTTTTGCCGCAGCTCCTGTTTTGGTACACCCGAAACCTGAACTTCCATTCATTCTTAAAGTCGATGCGTCTGAGACAGGGGTAGGCGCCCTCCTGTCTCAACGTCCTACTCCTGAGAGCCAGTTGCACCCATGTGGGTACTTCTCCAAGAAGCTATGTGGTGCGGAATGAAACTATGAAATTGGCGACCGTGAGTTGCTGGCGATAATACTCGCTCTCAAAGAATGGAGGTATTTGCTCGAGGGAACTTCTGTACCAATCTTGATTCTCACGGATCATAAAAACCTCACCAACCTGTCTGTGGCTAAGCTCTTAACTCCGAGGCAGGCCCGTTGGCCATTATTTTTATCCCGTTTTAATTATGTGGTCTCGTACCTGCCGGGGACCAAAAATGTCCGGGACGATGCCCTCTCTAGACAGTTCTCGAAAGCTAAAGAAGAGTGTCCTCCTAGTCCGATTATTCCCCCGGACCGAGTACTGGCTACCATACGTACCAGCATAACATCTCCCCTTGGGGACAGAATACGGGCCGCTCAAGTAGATGCACCTGCTGAAACCCCCTCAGGGCGATGTTTTGTACCTGTAAACCTGTGTACCAAGTTACTTTCCACCTATCAGCAGGTCATCCCGGGAGGAACCAACTTCTCTGGTCAGTTTCCCGTCTCTTCTGGTGGCCAGGAATTAACAAAGATATTGTTGACTTCATAGCAGCCTGTCCAGTCTGCGCGCAGACTAAATCACTCCGTCACCTTCCAGTGGGCCTTCTCCAACCCATACCTAATGGTGAGAGGCCATGGTCACACCTTTCCATGGATTTCATAGTCGACCTTCCACTGTCTAACGGCAACACAGTTATCCTCATGGTTGTCGAAAATGATACACTGCATACCATTCAAAAAGCTCCCTTCCGCTAAGGAATTGGCTACGGTTTTAATCAAGGAGATCTATCGGCTACATGGGGTTCCCAAAGTCATACTTTCTGACCGGGGTAGCCAGTTTGTCTCGAGATTTTGGAAGGCCTTCTGTGCGCAACTAGGTATCCAACTCTCCTTCTCCTCGGCTTACCACCCACAATCGAATGGGGCTGCGGAAAGGGCCAATCAGGCCTTGGAGCAATTTCTGTGGTGCGATATCTCGGACCACCCGAGTAACTGGTCAGACCTGCTACCCTGGGCTCATAATGGTGCTGTCTCAACCTCCACCCAGTTCTCCCCTTTCATGGTGAATTATGGGTATCAGCCATCCATGATTCCCGATAATTTTACTTCCCAAGGGATTCCGGCACTAGAGAATCATCTCCAGCAGATCCGTTCCACATGGGTGCAGGTCCTGGAGGCACTACGACGCTCACAACAGTGTCAGGAGCACCAGGCTAATCGTAAATACCTACCCGCACATTCCTATCAGGTCGGGGAGAGGGTCTGGTTATCCTCTAGAAATCTCCAGCTCCGGGTGCCCTCCCAGAAACTGGCTCCCTGTTACCTCTTCCGTTGGGCTGCCGCCGGCAGGGACGCCGAGACGCAGCCCGCGCGGTCGGCTCCCTGCTCGTGCGGTCGCGGTGAGCTGCCGCCGGGTCCGTCCTCCTGCGAGACGCGCGTCCCCGGCGAGTTCGAGGGATCATTCCGGGGCGCGTGTGTTAGAAAAATGCTTATGTTATCATAAATATTATTGCTGACAAAGACAGTAGAAAATGTCTAGTCTATGATATATCACGAGTTGCGCCAACATATCTACTAAGAGGCGTAACCTGCTTAAAAAGTAACCAATCAGAATGATGCATGCTATTAGAAGCAGATAAGAAGTATAAGAAGTTATATAAACCATGTAATCCAAATACGTAATTAGACAACGCTTCGACTTTTGTGTGTTGTGTGCCTTGTCTCGATTATGCGCATAATCTATTAAAGGAAATAACTTTTTCTGAGGAGAATTCGACCATTAATTCAACCAACATTTTGGTGCCCCGTGTGAGGAGGTCCTGACCGGAGACAGGGACGACGGTCCTGAGGAACCGCACCTCAAGAATCTGCATCTGAGGTAATAAAAGTCCTCCAGCTAAGATTGCTGTTAATTAGAGGCACTTCGCGACATCGTCCCTGAAACCGGCAGCGTCCTCCCGAAGATTTAGTACGGTCTTCTCTTCAGAAATGTGAGTAAGAAAAATATTTCTGGGAAATATTATAAGGAGGTCAAAGTCTGTCAGGGACTACTGAAATAAATAACTGCGTATGCATTCGATAATGAGAATAGTACTTGGAGTACTGAGGCTGATCAGAAGAAATGTGCACAGGTAGTTAGTCATTATTTTTGTGATAGCGAATTGTTGTTTGTAATTGTGATAATACTGTTGATGTTGGTTGCGGCTTGTATTATTGTGAATGAGTATCACAAGACCTTAAAGAGAAAAGCTCTTATGGTCCAGGGACAGCTATACCAACCCATGTCACAAACCGTGTCTGAATGAATCTATCTGTGTGAATGACTGTTCAGGAGTCCTTTACGGCGAACGAACAGTTAATAAGGTTGTTGTTAATACGCCCCCCGGCATTTGTGAGAAGCTCTCTGTGATCAAGTGCTGGGATTGCAAGTGAACAACTTCGCTGCGAGAGTGATTTTCCTGCCTTTACTGTCTAGGAACGGTATCTTATAAATACCAAGGGCTCTTTATTTCACTCTGTCGAGAAGCGGTATCTTATAAATACCGAGGTCCTTTGTTTCACTCTGTCCAGACGTGGTATCTTATAAATACCGAAAGATTTTCCTTGTTTTCTGCTTTGCGGTGAGATTGTATCATGGGGAAATCCCACAGTAAGGGAAAGAAACAAAAGGATGAGAGTGTTTTCTTGTGGATAAAGAAGAAACCACTGAAAGGAGACAAACAGTTTATGTATAAACTCAATCTAGAAAATGTTTAGGCATAAATTCACATTGTTTAGGTATAGTGCATTTAAAATTGAGGGCGGATCCCTCAGGTTTCGGATGGCTGGACCATCCCAGTAGAGTCTAGACTCGGAGTGGTGGATTTAAAAGAAACTACGTAGTGACTAAATTATAACATTCCAAATTCCAAACCATGTTTCCAGCTGGTTCCAGAATCTGTTAAATGTATGTCTTGTCTGTTATCTGTGATCGATCATAAATTATATGTAGAGTCGACATTAGAAAAGCTTTTTTATCTTTTTATTCTAATGCTTTTATTCAGATGCTTCTTTCAGAATTAATTTAAATAAGGGTTAATATTTTAAATGCTAGAATTTATAATGAACACATTTTATTTTTAAAATAATAAGATATCCTGTATACCTGTCTGTAATTTTTACGATATATATCTTCTTGTTTTATTTTATATTCAAATTAATATGCTTAAAGTAACAATATAAGTAACGCGCCTCCTTAGGGAGTAGTCAAGGTCAAATACATCCGTTAACCATGTAGGTGCATAGAACATAAACAGAGACAGATATTAAAAAAAACTACTGAACATGTAAAAAGTCCAAAAGAGGATCCTTGACAGTTTGGGGAGGATATATGAGGGCTCTGTAACAGTTATCAATTAAATGGTGAAGAAAAAGTGAGAAATTTTGAAGTTATGGCAAGAGCAGACGGTCGTACCGAGGTAGAAGAGGTAGTGGTGATAGATGGATGTTATAATTGTGGAAAGGAAGGTTATTAAGTAAAAGAGTGTCCCGAACCAGACAAGAGAAAGCAGAACTCCCCAGAACAATGACTAATACAAGAGAAAGAGACATTAGATCTCAGTAATGTTCATGATGTGTTGTTATTGTCAAACTTGCCTGAAATTGATTTAATTGTAAATAACAAACGTGTAACATTCTTGGTAGATTCAGGGGCTTCGCGAACCCTATTGAATTATCCCACCTGCACTGGCATACAGAAAGGGACTGGTTAAATTCACATAAAGGGAGTAAAAGGGAGGACACATACCGAAAGCTTATCTGTCCCCCTTCAAATACAACATCCAGAGTCTAGAAACATAATTGCTGCCAGTGTAATATTATCTGAGGTATGTCCCGTAAATCTCATGGGAAGAGATCTAATTAAAAAGTTAGGAGTGCACATTGCACCCGTGGGAGACAAGTTTGATGTTACAGTGGAAAGAAGAAATAACTATCAAGGACGGCATGATCGTTACTATTATGCCTTGAACATAGATTTTACTGAAAATAAGGGAAATATAATACAGGTTTTGGAACTTGTACATAAGACATCTGAGACCTGTGATTATTTACAAGTTCAATATTCAAATAATTTTCATTGTACAATGTATGTTAAGAGAACAGCAGGAGGAGACGAGTATTATGAATCACACTTAAAAGACGAATGAAATACCGTAATACAGACAGAATACTTTTACCTGACAGACAAAGGACAAGGGGCATTATCTTGTATATTAACCCCCCTGAATGACCACACTTTCTAAAGGTATAACACCACATTTGTCTCTGTGTAAACAGCAAGCTGATTAGTGGAAGTCTGTGGGAGATATGGTGTTGTGATGTGAGATTAATCACTCGTGGAAAAGGGATAAAGGAAACATTGAATACAATGCTGAAGTAATCAAGGCAGGTAAATTATCTAATTATTTATCAGCCCAGGTGGCTGAATTAATGGCTCTCATCGAGGCCTGCAAATGGGCAGTAGACAAATGGGTAAATATCTATACCGACAGTCAATATGTGTTTTCTACTGTACATGTGTTTGCACAACAATGGAAAAATAGGAGTTATGATTTCCACAGGGAAACCGATAAATTATAAATTTTAATTAAAGAGCTATTAACGATTATAAATCTACCAGAAGAAGTAGCTGTAATAAAGTGTGCAGCTCATACCAACAGCAAAGATCCTTGCATTAGGCAATAACCGTGCAGATATAGAAGCAAAAAGAATTGCTCAAGAGATGCTTGCCATAATCACTAATGAAATACAAATTGATCACCAGGTTTTGTATGATATGCAACAGGCTGCCCCTATGTCTGAAAACGATATTGGCAGTCTAAATAACCGACTCTATGTAACAAAATTTTTTATATTAACAACAAACCAATATTGCCGAAATCATTATTTCGCTATGCAGCCTTATTGAGTCATGGGCTGAGCCATGTCTCAACAGGAGGGATGGTAGCCATTATTCCATTAAGCCATTAAGGTGTTCCAAAATTACTCTAAAAAAATGTTTTATGTGCTAATTGTCTTATCTGTGCTCGATATAATCCACAGGGAAATCTCAAACCTGCTATTGGGAAGTTCCCCAACCCAGAGTATCCGTTTCAATATATTTGCATGGATTATATTGAACTAAATAAATGTAAAATATTGTCTAGTTATTGTTGATGCATTAACTAAATGGATAGAAATATTCCCAACAGCCCACGCAGATGCAGATACAGTAGCTAAGGTCATGATAAAATAAATCATTCCTAGATATGGAATACCAGAAAGAAAAATATATAGTGACAATGGGCCTCATTTTGCCAATCAACTAATCTCCAGATTTGCACAAGTATTTGGTATACAATTAAAGAATCATTGCGCCTTTCATCCTCAGTCAGCAGGGTTGGTAGAAAGAAACAATGGAACAATAAAGAATAAATTAAAAAAAAGACCATGGCAGAAACCGGGAAGAATTGGGTTTCCTGCCTACCAATGGTAAGATTGAGTATGCGTATTACACCCAATAAGCAAGGTCTCACCCCATTTGAAGTAATGTATGGGAGACCCTATAGTTTGCCACAGATAAAGGTAAAAGAGGCAAATGATGAAAGGGAATTAACCCTAGCAGATTATATGGTAAAAATGTTGAATACCAGATCAATACAAACTGTTAATTCTCTTCCAGAAGCACAAGAGCCAATTCCTGAGAAATTGAGCGTTGGAGATTGGGTACTAATAAGGATAATCAAACGAAAGAATTGGTTATCACCGAGGTGGGAAGGACCGTACCAAGTACTACTAACCACCCCCGCGGTGTGTAAAATAGCTGAGAGGAGTTGTTGGATACATCAGTCGCACTGTAAGAAGGTAACACCACTTGCTGGTAGTCACTCATTAAGTCTGGGTACAAAGGGGGGTCCAGACGATAGGTTGGACTCGTCTCAAGCCAGTGAAGAAATCCATTCCCCAAACCCTGAGTTGACGGCCAGGTAGGATGAAGGGGTGGTGCCTGCTTATAGTTTATTGGGTAGTGACTGATGTTTTTACAATAATTTCTTATTCTAATGCTAATGCTAAGTGGGATGAGAACAAGGTGACCAAATGGGAAGATACCAAAGCACAAAATCTGACTTTTTCATTAGCAGGAGATAGTTCCATTGAAATTGATCTGTGTAAATTGATTCATTGTAAAAATATTGGGCAAGCAAGAAACTATGCTAAGGCCGATATGTATGTGTGTATATATGTATGTATATGTATATATGTGTGTATGTGTGTATATATATATATATATATATATATGCTGGATGCCCGAAAAGCCCCCTGGAAAACGAAGTATAACATTATGTCTTGGTTGGGATTATGCTATGTGGACAACAGCTAGTCGAGATTGGGGATATAATATGCCCGGGGCAAGAGCGAGTAAAATCAAAATCTGTAAAAAGATTAAGATCTGAATGTAAAACCTTTAATAATTGTAATAAATTGTTCTTTAAAGGAACCTATGAAGACGGGTGAGAGACTATATACTATAGGTGTGTGGGTTTCCAATAGAGACCCGCAGGGAATTTTCTTTTTGTCTTTTCCAGAAAATAAGGTCCAAGCAGTAAAATAGTTTCAGATCCAGGAAGAAAGAGATATCGAGGAAATTGAGACAGGGGTAATTCGGTACCAGTTTGAGTTCTATTGATCAGATTGCCCTGGAAGCAGGATTTCATAGAGATAACGTTTGGTTGGAATGGCTTCGATTTACTGTAAAGAGTCTAAACAAAGAGAATTGTGTAGTCTGCGCAGAAGCCCGTCCGCAGGTGGCTACGATGCCATTTCCATTAACAGAAGAGAATGATCCAGTCGGATTTGACTGTATAATAAAGCTGTTTGATAAGACTTATACCCCACCTGGAAAGGAAACTTGTTATATATTAGACTTGTTGTTTCCCAAGGTTAAGAGACCCCAATTACCTCCAACAGTGCAAATATATGGGGGAAATTACACCTGTATGGAACTTCGGGGTAATAGCAGCTATTTTGATTATAAAGATTTGTCTAAATCACTATGTGTCAAGATTTTTTCCACAGAACTGCGACAGCCAACCCAGTGGTTGGTGGTTGTGCGGAGACCGGAAAAATAAGACTTCTCATCGATCCCAGAGAAAAAGGAAAATAATAATACAACTCATTGTACCTATAAACCTGTTGATTTCACAGAAGGAGCCAAAGTCAAGGAAAAGGCGACCAATACAACCACAAGGATTGCTTGATGATCGAATATATATTGATGAAATTGGAGTACCACGAAGAGTTCCAAATGAGTTCAAAGTCCGAATCCAAATTGCTGCAGGTTTCGAATCAATTCTTTTCTGGTGGAAAACGTGGACTGGATAAACTACCTCTATTATAATCAACAGCGGTTTGTGAATTATACTCGAGATGCTATTAAAGGAATATATAAGCAACTGGATGCGACCTCTCTTATGGTCTGGCAGAATCGAATGGCCTTGGATATGCTATTGGCCGAGAAAGGGCGCGTGTGCAAGATGTACGGCAACCAATGCTGCACCTTCATACCAAATAACACCGCCCCTGATGAGAGCATCACTAAAGCCCACGATAACATCTAACATCCTTATCAAATGAACTTGCCGAGAATGCAGGAATATATAATGTGTTCACCTCTTGGTTAGAAGGATGGTTCGGGCGATGGTCGGGAATGATAATATCCGGAATAATTACTATCACTATAGTAGCTGCAGTATTAATATTCGGAGGATGCTGTTTTATTCCATGTTGCCGAGGATTTATTTTGAATAAGACAATTGATAAAGCTGTAAATCAGACTATGTACTCCCTGATCGACAAAGAAGAATGTGATCAATTATTACAAGTATCTGAGACTCTATATATTAATGACGTTGTTGACATGAAAGATGAATTATCAGTGTTAATGACCGATACTGAAGATGAGGAGACTGATATTGAATAATATTTTGATAAACAGGAGGGAAATGTTAGAAAAATGCTTATGTTATCATAAATATTATTGCTGACAAAGACAGTAGAAAATGTCTAGTCTATGATATATCACGAGTTGCGCCAACATATCTACTAAGAGGCGTAACCTGCTTAAAAAGTAACCAATCAGAATGATGCATGCTATTAGAAGCAGATAAGAAGTATAAGAAGTTATATAAACCATGTAATCCAAATACGTAATTAGACAACGCTTCGACTTTTGTGTGTTGTGTGCCTTGTCTCGATTATGCGCATAATCTATTAAAGGAAATAACTTTTTCTGAGGAGAATTCGACCATTAATTCAACCAACAGCGTGCCTCTACGTTGTGAGAGCTAATCTGATGAATATTTACGTCACTCTTAAAGCGACATTTATTATTTTCCTCCTCCCCCTAATTAGGAGGGTAGGAGGATCCGTATTGTTGGAGGGATATTTAAACCCTCATTTGGCACTACACCCTTGCCTGTGTTAGTGCCTTTTTGCCTACACTAGCGTTTGAATCCTGATTTATCTTTCTGGTATTGACTCCTGCCTGAACCTGACCTCCGTTGTTTTGCTGCCTGCCCTGACCTTTGCTTGTGACCTGACTACTCTTTTGCCTGACCCCTCGGATACCGTTATTATTATTTATTTATTTTTTGTTCCTGAGTTTCACCTTAACATTATTCTTGGTGGTGAACGATCTGTATCTCCTGTGCCTGGTGGCAGTACGTCCTCTCTCCACCAGATTGGTTCTGATTCTGCAGCGCGGATCCAGAACCTGTACCCCGGTCGTGACACTCCCCGGTATGTAGGGCCTTTGCCCTGAATCTTCCTTCCAACATGCACATCCACAATGTGTTCCATGTCTCGCTGTTGATACCTCTGATCTGTAATCGTTTCACTACAGTTGCTCCTCGTCCCCGTTCGGTTATTGTTGACAACCATGAGGAGTTCGAGCTCTGCTCAATAGTCGACTCGTTAGTTCCGTGGGAAGCTTCAGTATTTGGTCCATTGGAAGGGGTACGGTCCCGAGGAGAGATCTTGGGTTTCAGCCTCCCGCTCTCCTTCGTGCCTTTCGCTCATGTTTTCCCCTCAAACCCGGCCCTGCCCCGCAGGGAGGGGGTCGTTGAGGAGGGGATACTGTTATGGTCTAGCTGCCTTTCTGCTGCATTGCTGGAAGCTATTACAGCCTGGCTGGGTTACCATGGCTACACTCCTGTCACTCCTGTGACTCAGCCCATTGTCCTGCCCACAGCCAGCCCCATTTGGCTATTTAAGCAGCTACACTTCACTTCCTCCTTGCCCTTGTGTTGTTTCTGGCTGCAAGTGCTATCTCTGTGTTCCTGAATTCCTGAGCATGACCTGGCTTTCTCTGACGTCCCTCCCGGCTCCTGATTCCTGGCTTGATCCTGACTTCGCTGATCTCCATATTCCTGACCCAGGCTTGTCTGAGTACCTGTCTTGGTTCCTGACCCCGGCTTGCCTTTTGGTATATGGTTTTGGATCATGATTTGGCTTTGTTCGCTATTGTTATTACAATAAAGGTTTTTACATTTCGTGTCTGTCTGGTTCCTGGTCCCAAACACACGATATGGGAAATAGTTGCTTGATGAGAAGGATTTGTTTAAAAAAAATAGAGCAACCTAGTGGATTACTATGTTATGCACGTTGAGATGGACCGACCAGGGACCTCAGGTTGTCCCTCTCCGCCAAGAGCGACTTCTCCCTTCAGGACAATAATTCCCCACAATCCGTAGGCAATATCCCGTAGGCGCTCTCCACCAAGAGCGGTCTCTTCCGCTAGGACGACAAACTACCGCAATCCGTCGCCAATATCACCAAAGTAAAGGGATTGCGATATCCCTTTACTTTTCTTGGGGATATTGGTGACGGATTGCGGTGGTTTGTCGTCCTGATGGGAGAAATCGCTCTTGGCGAGAGAGACAACCTGAGGTCCCTGGTCAGTCCGTCACACATGTTGATACTCATAATATTGAAAGAAAATTATCTTATGTGCATGGTCATATAAATTATCTGCATAAGAGAAAATGAGAGAACACTGGTTGAGAGATTCAAGAGTGGTAACAGACAACTTTCTTAAATATATGGATGCTTTACTATTGTCTATCTGCTCATGTGCAGTTCTTGTGTAACAAAGGAAATACCACAATAAAAATGTATTCCCAAAAAAAAGACCATACTAAGTTTTCTCTGAAAATCTGATTTTCCCACAATTTACTGTACGTTTTAACTTTATCTTTTCCAAGGTCCTATAAATATTTTATTTTAGAAATAATTTATTGCACCCCAAGTGTAATAAGAAAAATCTGTAGATGCAAGTAGATAATGCTTGAAAGTCTTTATTTAGAAGGTGTGACACATTGAGTAAATCAAGTTCTCATAATTATAAGAAAGAAAGAAGAAAATCATAAGGTCCAAAGCAGAAATATCCTCTAGTGGAAAAAAGTTTATTTGTTGTAGAGTCATACTTCATAGATAGATCTGATCTGAAAAGAAAACAAAAAAATCATAAAATGCAGGTTTATGGTAGACAATGGCGACTAATTTTTAAAACAAAAGAACAAATACACGTTTTATATCATATTTATACAAAGATGCATGAGTAACTCATTGATAATTATTAGACATTTAAACAAAACAAAAATAAATTATACATTTATGTAATTCCAGCTTAATTTATAAAGAGTCTGTCCTATAAGGTACAATTCAGTATTTTGTGTGAGCACCAAGTATCTTTTTACATATAAAATTAGATTTGCTTACCTTTTTTAACCAAGGAGACCAGTAAGAAGACTGTCTAGTAAAACAGAAATACCAACAAGAAGATCCCCAGCCAGATTAACTAATCCACCAGCAACTGCGCCCTGCGAAAAAATAGTAAGGTAAGTGCATGCATTTAATATATTTAGCATTTTATGCATGTGTCATCATCTATCTATCTATCTATCTATCTATCTATCTATCTATCTATCTATCTATCTATCTATCTTATTAACTGCACTGCTTACCTTTTATATATACATACATTAAGTTTCTGAGGCTGCTGATCAGTCTTTGACCAAGCAACATCACTCATTACATGTAAATCACTCATCACGCATTCCGTGTTCCGGAAAGGGAAGGGCAAATGGTGGGTCACGAGGACTCCATCGGTTGTGAGGCAGTCCCTTGCACCGTTACTTTATTGTTTATGTTCCATGCACATTTTTGAGCACTTGTTTTCATTACGGCATGGAACATTATGAGGGCTTTAAGGTGTTAAATAACTTTGTTTTCAGTAATTTATTTAAAGCTTGAAAATAGTTAATGTCATACTTAAATAACCGATGTGTTTCCCAAATATACTTTATAAATGCATAGTTTGTCCCTATTCTGAACCCCTGTGACTAAACTGTATAATCTTTTATGTTTTCAAGTTTGTGACTGTTTAGTCTAATTTAGAAAATCTTTTTATTTATTTTTTAATTTAAATATGTATGTATATTTTAATTTGTTTAGTCTGATCTAGTGGACAAAATATTTGATAAACAGGCAAAAATACATCTGTTGAGATCAATTAAAGTTTAGTCAGGTCACTGACATTGAACCAACAAGGTGTCAGTTCAGGGGCGAATATAGGTTTCAGTTTCATCACCATATAAATGCTAATACACTTCACAAAATTAATTAGAGTGAAAGTAAAGAAAGAACAATATGGTGGTTATGAGAAAAAAGCTATGCACTTGTGTGGAAGGATGAGTGGTGATGTGGGACTGTGGAGGCAATGACAAATATCAGAAAAGATTGTAAATCACAAATGTCTGCTCAAAATGATGTATGGTTACAGTCAAAAAAAAAAAAAAGCGATGTAGCACGTGCTGTACAGGTGACCTCGCCATGACTTGACTTGGTCGAAATAAAACTATAACACAATGTACTAACCAGATCAAGAGCAGTTTCCTCTATTATAGCCTTTAAGTCAATGTCACAATCATTTTTTAGGAGTGAGCCCTGCAAACATATAAGAAATATATAACTTATTCCACAAAATTAAATCTGCAAATCAGTCTTGTATTGGTTTCAAAATTTACATTATGGCAAACATTTAGAAATTAAAAGGTTAGCGTTATTGAATACTCCCATATAGCATCTGTAAGTTATAAATATTTTTTGTGAAGATTAAATGAAACGTTAGAAACATCATTTTTTGTATTAGTGTTCCAAACCCTCCCATGAAATAATACTTTAATCATTTAAAGTTTGTGCTCGGAAGACTTAAGTGACACATAAGCAGTCACTGGTTTTAGAAGTTTAAAAAGCTGCTTAAATATCCCTGTATCGTTTTGTTTAACGTGAGTAAACCTTCAGATACAAGTCTACATTGACAGATCTGCTAATGTTAGTACCCATGCCAGGGAGGGAAATTAAGTGGAGCAACACATTTAAGGCAAATTATGAAAATCTCCTCCACGAGGTAACAGAGAAGAAAAAAGGTTTTATATAAATAAGTATATGAAAAACACTTTACTTCATAATAAATTGTTCCTCCACAAAGTTTAACTGCATCTTTGTCTTCTGTGGTCTCAGCAACATCCTCACCGTTACAGTTCTGAAAGGAAATGATAATAAGTGTGATTCATAAAGCAATGTGGAAATGTATTGCTTAGTTTTCTTTTTGAGTTCACTATATCCCAATATAGGCTCTTGATGTCACATTTTACCATGAAGCATTACCCTCTTTTTTGTTTATTTATGTATTTATTTACTTACCGTGACTGCATCCGCCCATTGTACCTTGTCTTTTATCTCAAGGTTGACACCCGCAGAGGCACAGTGAGCAACCTATTTACAAACAAAAATAAACGATTTATTATAATTGAAGAGTGTTCTTTACTGTAACATCATATGTTAAGAATGATTATTAAAGATGGCAATATTTAAGTATAAATACTTTCATAGACATTAAAACTGATAACGTTTTCTTTTTATAACAGAGATAGTTTGCAAGAAAAGAAAAAGAAAACTATAGAAACAACCAAACACACTTTTGCACATACACTTTGGCAAGTACCCTTAATACAATTCAATTTTAATATTGTATGCTTTCTAGTGTTTTGCATTATTATGAAAAAAACTAAATATACTTCTTACCAGATCACTTATGACATCATTTGCTGTACAACCCTTGAAACGGGCTGTTAGATGCTGAAATAAATGAATGTAGATTTGTGAGAGCTCTGAAACAATCCTTTCTGGGTACATAAAGGTAAGCAGGCAATGCAACAAAACAGGGTGCTACGTTGTATAGTTTCTATATTAGAACTTTCAAACATCACAAAGAGTTTATTATAGAGGCAGCCTTACTAAGGATCAGACCAACTTGTAGCCAAACAAAAAGAATATGTTTAAAATTGTCAACTCTACATGGAAAAGAGTTCATGGAGAACCAAATATAGTGTACACTTCAAACACACCCTAACGGTAGCCTTTCCCTATCCATAAAGTAAATACATGATGACCTTCAACATATATCTAGTAGTGTTTGTAGTAATGTTTCCATTCTCTACCACAACCAAAGTGTAGGATTTATGCTTTGTCTTGACGTTCTAAAAACATTCTTCTTGGTAGTGCTCAGGCACCAGTTATGAGTGCAGAAACCATTGTTTAGGTGACGTGGATCGTTCCCCGGATTCCTCTAGATAGAGAACCAATACCAGCACTTCCAAATGCAGATTACTTATTATGAACACATGACAAAACCTTTCAACATATAAAGGACTCCATATCCCTGCTTATAGTTGTCGGCATAGCGTTAGTGAAAAAAGTTGTGATACATATCAACAGCTTTTATGACATAGGAAAAAATAAAACTGCTTTTTACCAGGATTTTGAAAACACCATTAAGGATATTTTTTACATGACATTTTCCTTTTACAACATCACCAGAGCACCCGCAATCCTATGGAAAAAATAATAAACAAATTATATTATTATATAGAGGTATTAATTTCAATATCATACATTTTTTCACAAGAATACCATTTTTTGCGTGCCTAGTCCACTGTCTCCATGTTTTTGTTTTTTTAATTTAATTTGTTTAGATTTTTGTTGGGGAAGGGGTTTAGAGTGGGGGTGTTTGTCTGTTATGTCATGTTAGCAAAATGTTTTCCCCCAACATGGTAGCCAGATGATCTATTTTTTTAAATAGTAGGTTACCATGGGTAGCATGCAGCCATATTAGGTCTTCACAGTGGACCATTCGGTGTCTAATGGCAGTAACTGAATGTTACTGTTAATGTGTATAATTAGATAAGCTGCCAATAAATAATGGAAATTAACTATTCACATGTAAAGTTAGGTTATCCTTACACTACAGCAAATGATTTTCTGAGATGGCTTTTAGCCTTAAAGGAGCCTTGGTGTCACCCTGGTCTGTCTGCCGAATATAAGAAAAAAGGAAGCCTTTCCAGAAAAATAACACAACAAGCACTCCCAGGCTTCTCCTGTTTGACTGGTTTTCTAATCTTTACCTACCTATTAGTTTCCAATGTTTCTATGTGCAGTTCCTCGTCGTAGCACAACCCTGGCTAAAGAATATTTCAAATGTTTAAGGCCAAATAAAATACCTTATAAGCCTTCAAATGCCATGCCAATTCTGCGTTTAAGTGGGCCATGTATTTCCCCTTTGCAGCCTATAAAAAACAGACAAACAAATTACTCCAATATTTGTGTGAAAATTTTGTGTGGAAAATCAAAACAATGAAAACAGGAGAAATGTTCGTCACTTTTCATCTATTTCTGTAGCCAATGAGAAGGGAAGAAGAAATGGTAAAATTATAGAGAGAACAAAAAATAAAACCTCAGAAGTAGGTAAAGGAAATAATGGTAGTTTCAGTGCATCCATTCATTATGGTTAGCTTGATTATGATTATGGTTAGCTTGATTATGATTATGGTTAGCTTGGTCAGACACAGTAGTACCTGGCACAAAGGGCTGTGGGCAAGCTGTAGCCTTGGGCACCAGAAGGTATGTTTTACTTACCTAAAGGCTTCTCTACAAACTTTGTAGCAAAGATATTTTAAATACCGTATATTCCGGCGTATAAGACGACTTTTTAACCCCAGAAAATCTTCCCAAAAGTCGGGGGTCGTCTTATACGCCGGGTACTAACCGAGTACCGGGTACTTACCGAAGCCATGAATCTCTAGGGGAGGGGCGAGTGAAGAAGCCGCCTCTCCTGGGCCGGTCTTCAGGGCCGCGCCGAGGTAGGTGCAAGATGGTGATCTCCCCAACTAGCCCTGATCAGCAGGGCTGGTTGGGGAGATCACGACCTCCCTCTAACTAGCCCGACATTAGGGAGCTCGAGGTCTGGCACTTCAGACCTCGGCTTCCCTGCTCCCTAATCACTACGCGCCGGCTATTGATGCCGAGCGCGGGGATGACGTCATGTCCCGGCAACGGCATCAATTGCCGGCGCGTAGTGATGAGGGAGCAATAAAGCAGAGATCTGAAATGACAGACCTCACGCTCCCACAACTGAATGGAAGAAAGAAGATAGAAGATTAGAAAGGTAAGAGAGGTAAGAGATGGGGAGAAAGGGGTGTGAGTGCAGTGTATGCATGGTCAGATGGTCAGATGGTCAGTGTATGTGTATGTGTATGTGTATGGTCAGGTGTGTGTAAGAGCAGTGTAGGTATGTGTGTGTTTGTAAGCTGGCATGTGTATAGAAATATATATATGTGTGTGTGTGTATATATATATATATATATATATATATCAAATAACAGATGGAATAAGTATCTTGTGATAATACCTTTTTTATTGGACTAACAGAATTTTAGAATGACAAGCTTTCGGGAGCTCTTCTCCCTTTCTCAAGTCTAAAGCATATCTGAGCAAAACGACACATAGAATTCAATGTAGTGTGGCAGGAGAGGGGGGGGTGCTTACTACCCAGATCTGATAAGGGAGGGTGAGATGTTGTAAAAGTATGTGTCCCTCCAGAGGGTCATAAATGTTCTGAGTAGGGAATTTGGAGGGGGGTTTTAGCACTGCTGAAGATAAATTAACAAAAAAAAAACAAAAAAACATAAGATGGTAGTGCTCACATATAGGGAATAGGAATGCAGTGATGAATATAAGAATGGGATGGGAATGTATATGTGTACACATGTTGTCATATATACAGGTACATATAGATGAACATGGTGCACTAAAAATACAGTACATATAGCAGGTGGGGGGGGGGTTATGTAAAACCTGTGTAGTGGGACAGGAAACCCAAATCGACATTGAGTCCTCTATTCTTGCTGTTGAATAGTTGAATCATTCTGACTTCAAATGTTTGTCTTTCTTTGGTATTACTGAAGTCCCCTTTCAGTACTTTGATTTTTAGGTCCTTGACAGAATGGTCATTTTGCGTGAAATGGTGTCCCACAGGGGTGCAGTAGGAATTTTCCTTGTGGTGTTTAATGGAATGTCTGTGCATGTTCATTCTTCCATTTAATAATCCCTCTATCACCATCAAACCTGCAGATAAGGGAGGAGCAATAGTGATTATGAACACCCAGGACTACATAAAAGAGGGAGACAGACAATTGTCAGATGGCATATATTACAAAAAATTGTGCACTGACCCCACCAAAGAATACACCTTACAACTCAAGGAGCTCGTCAAATCCTTCCCTAAGGGGCTACAGCCAGAACTGGCATCACTTATACCAACCAACCCCTGCATGGGTACATTCTACATGCTTCCCAAAATCCACAAAGCAGGTAATCCAGGCAGACCTATAATTACAGGTATGGACACACTCACAGAACAGATCTCAGGACTGGTCGAAAACACCCTTAAGCCTCTTGTCATCAACACAAATAGCTTCATAAAAGACACCACTGACTTCCTCAACAAACTCAATCAAATCACCAACCTCCCTGCTAACACCATCCTAGTAACCATGGATGTGGAATCCCTGTACAGCAACATTCCACATAACGATGGCATTAAAGCCTGTTCACATTTTCTCTCAGGCACCGACAACCAAAAATACAACCCCCAAATCATCACAGAACTGATAAAATTCATCCTCACACATAACTATTTTGCTTTCAACAATGAAATCTACCTACAAATCATGGGGACGGCTATGGGGACGAAGATGGCACCTCAATATGCCAACCTTTTCATGGCTGACCTAGAACAGAGATTCCTTGAAACACAAGACACCAAACCACACAAATATTACAGATACATCGACGACATCTTCATCATTTGGACCGAAAGCGAGGAAAAACTGCAACAATTCCATGCCTCTTTTAACTCATTTCACCCGTCAATTAAACTAAAAATGGAGTACTCCACAAAATCCGTAAACTTTCTGGACACTACAGTAAGATGTAACAATGGAACAACCCACACCTCTCTTTACAGAAAACCCACAGACAGATGCAGCTATCTCCACAAATCCAGCTTTCACCCCTCCCATACTAAGCGGGGCATCATCTACAGCCAAGCAACCAGGTACCATCGAATATGCTCTGACCCCAACGACCGCACCCTGCATCTAAACAACCTCTCCAAGTCTATGAAACAGAAAGGCTACCAATCAAAAACTATCAACAAACAAATCAACTCTGCTCTCAAAGTTCCACGCACACACCTGCTACAATATAGAGAAAAAAGAATCTCTACACGTGTACCACTTGTAGTCACCTATAACCCAGCGCTTGAAGAAATCCGGAAAGTCATCAAAGACCTACAGCCAATGCTAGCAGAAGATGAGACACTAAAAAACATCTTCCCTGAAACCCCCATTTTGGCCTTTAGACAACCCCCAAACCTGCAACAAAAATTAATTAACCGGAAACTACCCATCGACAGAATTAATAAAGAAAAAGGGACCACACCGTGCAAAAGGCCCCGCTGCAAACTGTGCCAACACATATGCACAGACAACATAGCCACCCACAACAGCAAGACCTACAGTATTAAAGGATCATATACTTGCACATCTAGCAATGTAGTGTATATGATACAATGCACTAAATGCGACCTAGGATGCTACATTGGAGAAACCAGCCAGCAATTAAATGGAAGAATGAACATGCACAGACATTCCATTAAACACCACAAGGAAAATTCCTACTGCACCCCTGTGGGACACCATTTCACGCAAAATGACCATTCTGTCAAGGACCTAAAAATCAAAGTACTGAAAAGGGACTTCAGTAATACCAAAGAAAGGCAAACATTCGAAGTCAGAATGATTCAACTATTCAACAGCAAGAATAGAGGACTCAATGTCGATTTGGGTTTCCTGTCCCACTACACAGGTTTTACATAAACCCCCACCACCTGCTATATGTACTGTATTTTTAGTGCACCATGTTCATCTATATGTACCTGTATATATGACAACATGTGTACACATATACATTCCCATCCCATTCTTATATTCATCACTGCATTCCTATTCCCTATATGTGAGGACTACCATCTTATGCTTTAGACTTGAGAAAGGGAGAAGAGCTCCCGAAAGCTTGTCATTCTAAAATTCTGTTAGTCCAATAAAAAAGGTATTATCACAAGATACTTATTCCATCTGTTATTTGATATTGACACCACTGGACTAATACAGCTACAACCTCTACTCTATATATATATATATATATATATATATATATATATACATACATGTATATATGTGTATATACACATGTATGTATATAAATATGTGTGTGTGTGTAAAGGCAGGGGTGTGTGGTGAGGGCAGTGTATAAATGTGTATGTATGGGTAGGCGTGTGTGAGTATGTGTAGAGATATATATATTTATATATATGTGTGTGTGTGTGTGTGTGTGTGTGTGTAAGGGCAGTGTATGTATGTATATGTCTGTATAACAACCAGACAATCACCGGTAAGGTACATCGCTTGCCGAGATTGGCTGGTTGTTGTATGCTGGGTAGAGGGGTAGTCTTATACGACGAGTATAGCCCAAACTCTATATTTTAAGTGGAAAAGTTGTGGGTCGTCTTATACGCCCAGTCGTCTTATACGCCGGAATATACGGTATTAATAATAAATAAATACATTAATTGCTTCTTACCGGAATTACACCTTTACATGCTTTCTCAGAAGAAACTGCATAAGAAAAAATGGAAAATAGAATGTTACATGAATTAGGATTTTGCTTTTTTGGCATTCAGGTAAATTGGGTTAACAGTTGAAGGAGAAGTGGAACCAGTTGTCCCACATGTGTAGTGTACCTGTTACATTATGGCATTGCTATGTGCCATATGCTTACATTTTTTTTCTATTAGTTACAAGGTTGTAAGGCCTAGAGGCCTTTGTTTCTTTCTGTGGTAAACTGTCGTGTTTGGTGTGATATAAAGGTTTGTTGTTATTTAACCTTTTTATTTTTTATGTATACAAAGTGAGTATTTTCCTATGTGAACCTTAAAAAAATTCCATTATAAATTATTTTGAGGTGATGTCAATTTTGGCACCATACTTTCAACTACATTAAGTATTATTTATAGAGCACCATCGTATTCTGTAGCTATTAAACATTTAGTAAACAATTTAGTTTCAAATAAAAGGAAATCATAAATATTGACATGAGACAGAATTTAGTAGTTTGTTTATAAATTAGGCATGTAATCACCTGTCACCTATATCAGCATGATTAGTGCTTGAAAAATTCAGTTTTGGCAACCAATTATCAAAAAATATTACATATGTTTTAGATAATTGTACAGAAATGTACACTGAAAGTATCAGTATCACAAAATAAAAATTGTAGTCGTCACTTATTCGCCTACATAAAGTCCTTTTAACATAGCATAACAGCTCAGTGGAAAACATAAGAACCAAGAAGACTGATAAAAAGATCTTACCAGCAGAGATGCCAAGTCCCAGGAGAAGGAAGACAACCGCACTCTTCATGGTTGAAACAGGTTGTAATAATGTGCAGAAGTGCAAGTTTCAATTTGAAACTGATTTGAAGTCTGCTATAGGAGACTCTGTGTTTATAGGGCAAAAGAATAGCTTGAGGGTAATGAAGTAATCTTCCTTATTGAGATTGGCAAAGGATAAAAATGTTTTTCAATGCCATTTCCAATAAATGTACAGCTGTCGCCTATTTATTTTTCTCTTGGTAGAATGATACAATTTTGTATCAATGCAATTGGGGTCATTACTAACCAGACTAAGTTTATAGCAAGTGGACTTAGAAGTAAAGAAGAGAGACCAGGATAGAGAGCGGAAACAAGATACAGTGAATGAAAAAAATATTTGATCCCCTGCTGATTTTGTATGTTTGCCCACTGACAAAGACATGGCCAGTCGATAATTTTAATGGTAGTTTTTTTTGAACCGTGAGAGACAGAATAACAAACAAATCCAGAATAACACATTTCAAATAAGTTATACATTGATTTGCATTTTACTCAGTGAAATAAGTATGACCCCTTTGCAAAACATGACTGAGTACTTGGTGGCAAAACTCTTGTAGTTTTTTCTTGTAGTTGGTCACCAGGTTTGCCCCACTCCTCTTTGCAGATCCTCTCCAGGTCATTAAGGTTTAGAGGCTCACGTTCGGCAACTCGAACCTTCAGCTCCCTCCACAGATTTTCTATGGGATGAAGGTCTGGAGACTGGCTAGGCCACTCCAGGACCTTAACGTGCTTTTTCTTGAGCCACTCCTTTGTTTCCTTGGCCGTGTGGTTTGAGTCATTGCAATGCTGGAATACCAATGACCTGGCTGAGGGAAGGAAGTTCTCACCCAAGATTTGACGGTACATGGCCCCACCCATCGCCCCTTTCATGCGGTAAAGTTGTCCTGTCCCCTTAGCAGAATGTTTTACCTCCATGTTTGATGGCGAGGATGGTGTTCTTGGGGTCATAGGCAGCATTTCTCCTCCTCCAAATAGGGCAAGTTGAGTTGATGCCAAATAGCTTGATTTTGGTCTCATGTGACTGCAGGATTTCAGTCCTTTACGGCATAGATGTGTTACCAATTGTTTTCTTGGTGACTATGGTCCCAGCTGCCTTGAGATCATTGACAGGATCCTCCCGTGTAGTTCTGGGCTGATTCCTCACCGTTCTCATGATCATTAAAATTCCACGAGGTCAGATCTTGCATGGAGCCCCAGACCGAGGGAGATTGAACGTTATTTTGTGTTTCTTCCATTTGCGAATAATCGCACCAACTGTTGTCTCCTTCTCACCAAGCTTCTTGGGGATGGTCTTGTAGCCCATTCCAGCCTTGTGTAGGTCTACAATCTTGGACAGCTCTGTGGTCTTGGCCATGGTGGAGAATTTGGATTGATTGATTGATTCTAATTGATTGATTGCCTCTATGGATAGGTGTCTTTTATACAGGTAACAAGCTGAGACCAGGAGGACTCCCTTTAAGAGAGTGCTCCTAATCTCAGTTTGTTACCTGTATAAAAGACACCTGGGAGCCAGACATCTTGCTGATTGATAGAGGATCAAATACTTATTTCACTGAGTAAAATGCAAATCAGTTTATAACTTATTTGAAATGCGTTATTCTGGATTTTTTGCTGTTCAAATAAACCTACCATTAAACTTATAGCTCAAATAATTTTTTCCTTCACTGTAAGGGTATTTATGAACACTTATGGATACAGAGGTTGTAATGCCCTTTTTATCTTTTCATTGTACCATGTTGCACTTTTTTTTACATACAATATATATATATATATAAGAGCTGAAACAACGAATCGTTAAAATCGATAATAATTGATAACGGAAACCTCCTCCACGATCGTTTCTCCGCTTCTGCTACGCTCTCTGCAGTCTCCGCCTTCAAAGAGCTACGTTACCTCGCTGAGCGCCGGATGTGACGCAGATGTTGGAACAAGTCCATAGCTGAGGTAAGTGAGTGTCTATGTGCGAGGCAAAGTGGGAGTGAGGGTGCAGGGCAGAGTGGGAGTGGGAGTGTGGGTGCGGGGCAGAGTGGGAGTGCAGGGCAGAGTGGGAGTGTGGGTGCAGGGCAGAGTGAGAGTGCAGGGCAGAGTGTGGGAGTGCACGGCAGAGTGTGAGTGGGAGTGCAGGGCAGAGTGGGGGTGTGAGTGCAGGGCAGAGTGGGCAACTGGATGCAGGGCAGAGTGTGGGTGCAGGGCAGAGTGTGAGTGTGTGTGTAGGGCAGGGTGTGGGTGCAGGGCAGAGTTGGAGTGTGAGTGCAGGGCAGAGTGGGAGTGTGAGTGCAGGGCAGAGTGGGAGTGTGAGTGCAGGGTAGAGTGTGGGTATGAGTGCAGGGCAAAGTGTGGGTGTGAGTGCAGGGCAGAGTGTGGGTGTGGGTACAGGGCAGAGTGTAGGTGTGAGTGCAGGGCAGAGTGTGGGTGTGAGTGCAGGGCAGAGTGTGGGTGTGAGTGCAGGGCAGAGTGTTTGTGTTGGTGCATGGCAGAGTCTGAGACAGGGTGCAGGGCAGAGTGTGGGTGCTGGGGCAAAGTGCCGGCGGCAGGGCAGGGTGCAGTGTGGAGTGCAGGGCAAAGTGCTGGGGCAAAGTGTGAGACTGTGAGTGCTGGGCAAAGTGTGGGTGCAGAGCAAAGTGCTGGGCCAGGGTGAGATTTACAGGTTGGCAAATAAAAGAAAAAAATAGTTTACATGAATATGTAAAACTTTTTTTGGTATTAAAACTTAGTTTGAGAAATAATGTGTTTTGGGTTCTTGTACCTTAAAATTTAGCTTTAACCCCTTCGTGACAAAGGCTGATTTTACTTTTTGTACCCTTCATGACAATGGTCGTTTTAACATTTCTGCGCTGCTCGTGTTTAGCTGTAATTTTCTTCTTTCCCGTTTACTGAACCCACACATTAGATATTGTTTTTTTTCAGGACAAGAAGGGCTTTCTTTAGATGACATTGTTTTGATTGTATCATATTATTTACTATTAAAAAAAGTATAAAATATGGTGAAACATTTAGAAAAAAAAGTTTCTAACTTTTAGTTGAAAAATCTTTTACTCATCTATAAAAGGTAATAAAAAAACCTGCTAAATAGATTCTACTATTTGTCTTGAGTTTAGAAATACCCAATGTTTTTATGTTTTTTTGCTTTTTTCTACACATTATGGGGCAATAAGTACAGGTAGCGTTTTGCTATTTCAAAGCCATTTTTTCCAAATCTGGTAATTCTTCCCCCATGTGCCATTTCGGGTATCTTTGAACCCGGCCAATGCAATTTACTCCATCAAGTCATATATTTTTGAAAACTAGACAGCTCAGGGTATTCCAAATGCTAGTATTTTAACCCTTTCCAAGCACTTATTCTACCATCAGCCTTTGTCAAACTTTGTGGTAGTCATTTTTTTGCATTTGTTTTGTCACATACATTTTACTTCAGGTATGAATTAAAAGGTTCTCGTATATGTTACTATCACAACACACCCCAATATGTGTTCAGCAACATCTCCTGAGTACAGCGATACCTCACATGAATGATTTTGCCTGGCTGTTTGGGGGCAAAAGGGCCACATTTGGGGCATGCGCATTTTTCAATGTTGAACTTTGGCGTTTGAGGATCCACTGCCCATGCCCTATTTGGTACATCTTGGAGCCGGGCCATTTCAGTGTGCCCAATAAACCCATATATTTTTGAAAACTAGACACCCCAGGGTATTTCAAATGCTAGTATTTTAACTCTTTCCATGCACCATATCTACCACCAGTCTTTGTCAAACTTTGTGGTAGTCATTTTTGTGTGTGTATTTTTCCCCACACACACCTACTTTATGTATGAATTTACAGCTCCTGGTATATGCCGCTGTCACAAGACACCCCAATATGTGTTCAGCAACATCTCCTAAGTGTAGTGATACCCCACATGCATGGGTTTGTCATTTTTTGGGGGAACTAAAAGGCCACATTTGGGACGTGTGCATTTTTCTAATTGGAAATTAGATGTGTGGCCATCCCCCCCCCCCCGTGTGAATTGGTACATTGTTGAACCTGGCCAATTCAATTTACCCCATCAAATCATACATTTTTTTAAAAGTAGATACCCCATGGGCATTTCATATGCCAGTATTTTAACTCTTTCCATGCGAGAATTGTTTTAAGCTTAAATGCTCATTTTAGGACTTGCTCACAAAAATATTTTTTTATATATATATATATTATTTTTTTTGCCTTTTTTTAAAAAAAAATGTTAACATTTTTTTCAACTTGAAGGTTCCCCTGATAGTGACATCAGTGGGAAATTATTTTTACATTTTACAGTTTTTTTACTATTTATTTTTAATTATTATTAATTTTATTTTATTTTTAATTTATTTTTACTAATCACACTGTGATTAGAAAGCTGGGCTCCATTGACTTGCATGGTTGAATGCAGTACCTGTATTCAACCTGCAAGTGGAGCCAGAGTTCTCTAGAGGGTCTGGAGACCATCTAGCGAACTTTTTCACCTTTATTGTTTTATTTCCCGGGCCGCCGCCATCTTGCTGATGGCGGAGATCACCGGAAGCTGCGGCTGTGACTGCTCTCCGGAGCGGTCACAGCCCACCCAGAGGTAAGTGTTTGGTGTCGCTGGATGCCTCCTGATCGAGGCATTCCAGCGACACCATTTAAGTTTAGGAGGCGATCGTTGATCGCCTCCTAAACGCTTTTAAAACGGGCGTCCGCCGCCATACAAAGTATGGCGGATGTTGACGCCCCGGGGAGGGGCCAGAGATGGCCCCTTTGTGCCGATCGTGGCGTTGCTGAATGCCTCGAGGTCGAGGCATTCAGCAACGCTTTTTGGGTGCTGAAAGCGAAAGTAGATCGCTTTCTGCACCCGTTTAAAGACGTGCCGGTCCTGGCACGTCAATTGTCGTAAAGCACATGTTTTTCCGTGGCGTGCCAGGACCGGCAATTGTCATCAAGGGGTTAATTATTATGTCAGTAAAATAAGAAGGTGGATAGAGAAATGCCATTGTGATAAAGAGATAAGTGGTAATGACACATCTTAATGTAAATTACACTTTTTTATTTTAAATAAATGAAAAATTAGCATATTGAGTCTTTGTATCCGATTAATCGAAGAAATAATCGGCCAACTAATCGATTATGAAAATATTCGTTAGTTGCAGTCCTAATATGTGTATGTATATATATATATATATATATATATGTATATATATATATATATATATATATATATATATATATATATATAGCCATTTCACTGTTGTATGTTACGTTAGACTTAAGGTTATATCATTGGTTATATTGTTTATTGTTATCATTTACTATCATTTACTATGAATTTATGTATGCTCAGTTCAGGTGAAAGAGCTAAATTCACATCCTTAGAAGATCTCTGCGCTGTTGAAAAAAACAAGAGCTGGTTACTGGTTAGGCATCTGAGTCCATCGTGGCAGTGTACTGGTAACCAGCATGTTTTTGTGTATTTTGCACTTGAGCTGGATCTCACTGCACATTTTGTTTGTGATTGCATTCAAAATAAATATTTTATAACGGTTTTTACATTATGCACTGTTTTGCTGTGTTCCTTTCTCATTCTATATGTGCACCCTAGACGGTACACCCTATTGTTATATAAACTTTCTGTCTAGCTTTTTGCAAGATTTAGTGCCGTTTTAAGTTATGACCATAATGCTAGTAACTGCGCTCATTCTAACCCTCCATTACATTTTTATTTAAATCAACTAGGTTGCCATAGAGGTAGGGAATGACGTAATGTTCATAGGATATTAGATCTAGTGTACTATACAGTGCAAATGATGACTTCATTACGACACCATATATGATCATTTTCCTGTTCTAAAATCTGCCTAAATTGGTTTTAATGTACATTAGTAAATAATGCCTCACAATAATTGAGAACTATAAAAGCTCCAACTGGCATATTTCAACTTACATCCCCAATAAAATGTAAGACTCCCAAGCCCTTCACCTGAATAAATGTAACTGTAAGCCGAGGAAGAAAAAACCCCTAAATACCTAAGGTATGTGTTTACATAAATATGATTGTTTCCATACCTAGATCTATGTAAGATTGACTTAAATATTTATATATATATATATATATATATATATATATATATATATATATATATATATATGTGTGTGTGAGATCATGGATGTGTACTTGTGCATGTGATCATGGATGTGTACTTGTGTGTGATCATGAATGTATACTTGTATATGTTTGATCATGGATGTCTTCTTGTGTGTGTGTTTTTGACCATGGATGTGCACTTGTGTGTGTGTGGGCATAGATGTGCACTTGTGTGTGATTATGGATGTGCACTTGTGTGTGTGATTATGGATGTGTACTTGTGTGTGTGTGAGATCATGGATGTAGACTTGTGTGTGTGTGTGTGTGAGCATGCATGTGCGCTTGTGTGTGTGTGAGTATGGATGTGCACTTGTGTGTGTGTGTGTGTGTGAGTATGGATGTGCACTTGTGTGTGTGTGTGATCATGGATGTGCACTTGTGTGTGTGTTTTAATATGTTGTATGTTGGAAGGGCGGCAACGGGCAAAAAGGTGTGGCACAGACCAGCTGTTGGAGGTTGGGGCCCAGGGCAATTTTTCGCCCCAGGGCCTGGTGGTTTCTAGTTATGCCCCTGGTTACATAGAATGCGCTACAAAGGTGGAATTCTGATTAATTTAATGTGGACCTTTATTCAGATGCAATCCTAAATTATTCATCTGTTTTCCAGACATGGAAAATAATGTGTGATACATTTGTAGGTTTGTAGTTTGTCATGCTTACCTACGTAAAACACTTAATTGGAAATTCATTAGAAAGAAAGAACTTCCTTTGAAATCAATAGGAGCACTCAGTATTCAATTATGTTGGTCATATTGGTCACCTGGATATCTCACAAAAGCCAGGGGTAAACCTGGTGTTCGGCTGAATGTACCTTCTGCAAGCCAAGGAACTGTAGCAGGGGCTAACAGGTACAAATGCATAGTAGGGATTCTGATGAAACCCTCCATATGTTTGCAAAGAGGAGAAAAAATACCCATGAATTTAAAGATGACAGCGATTGTGTTGTATGTACAATAAAGACAGACAGATCAGGCAGAAACTTCTTTATTCCATGCTCTCTCTTCCTCTCTCTCTGCTGCCCCCTGAACTAGTGATGTCCGGATCATGAACGAATCGTTCATTTGATCCGGTTCTTTTTAGTGATCCAGATGAATCGGTTCACTAGACTGAACGATTCATTTGTAGCGGTTCAGTCTGTGAATCATGCAGCTGTAACCTGATCCTAGAGCTGTGAGTCATCTGCAGAGCACTCAGACACAGACTCTGGGGTCAGGTTACAGCTCATTAATTCACACAGGAACGATGACTCATAGAGTCAGAGAGTCGTTCAAAGAGTCGAATGATCCGAAGAGTCGAATGATCCGAAGAGTCGAATGATCCGAAGAGTCGAATGATTCGAATCTTACAGGGATCTTACAGGGCACACTGAGTGATCCGAAGATCCGGATCATGAATCGGATCATTTCAGTGAACGAATCGAAATGATCCGATTAGCTTTAATGATCCGAACTTCCCATCACTACTCTGAACTAGTTACAGTGATCCGGATCTTACAGTGATCTGGATCACTGTAAGATTCGGATCCCTGTAAGATCCGAATCTTTGAACGACTCTCTGCCTTCATTGACATCACTGGAGGCAGGGGGGAGGATTCATAATGAAAGGGACGGGGCCAATCGTTAGTGTGCCTGCACGGAGTTACTGGAAAACAGTAACTCCGTGCAGGCACACTGAGTGATCCGAAGATCCGGATCATGAATCGGATCATTTCAGTGAACGAATCGAAATGATCCGATTCACTTTAATGATCCGAACTTCCCATCACTACCCTGAACTAGTTACATAACAGGACTTAAGGTAGACCATATATTAGCATTTAAGGTAGAACTTTAGAATTTGGAAATTAACAACATTAACAGTGTCACAAATCAACATAACATTACATCACATCTTCCCCCTCAAGCATTTACGCATTTAAAGTCCTCCCATATTTTAGGTTTCAATCTGCAACCGTAACTAGAGTAGGTGTCCCTTGATTCCATAGGAGTGTTCAGAGAATTCTCTCTTTCTGGAGCCGTAGAACATGCTAAACCCAGGGAGTCAGTGGTTTTATATGGTTCAGTGTTGTCCTCAGAATACGAGTCAAGCTTGTCTGTTAAGGCGGGTGTGCTGGAAGCTGCAGCATCATTTGAGGTACATGTAGCAGAACTTGAAAAGTCAGGACGTAGATGACATCTGTTTTGTCTAAGTTCCTGACCCAGCCGATTCTCGATTACATATGACCTTGGGGTTTCCAATACTCGTACTATACGTGCAGGTTCCCAAGTTTTTCCATCTACTCTGTGTCTTACAGCTTGTCCTGTGGCAAGTGGTGTCAGAGATTTGGCTGATTGGTTATAATATTGCTTTTGTTTGGAAATGATTTTGTTTTGTTGCGCAGCTACATGCTCGTGTGCAAGGTTCTGTGGCTGAAGTTTCTTTGGAGAAATGGGCACTGTAGTTCTCAGTGCTCTGCCCATAAGTAACTGTGCAGGAGAACATAAGCCCTCCAGAGGTGTTGCACGATAGTTCAGAGGACCCAAATGAACATCCTGCCCGGACGATTGTGCTTTCCTTAGAATGGATTTGGCAATGCCTACATATTTTTCAGCTAGTCCGTTAGCCTGTGGTGGACTAACGGGACTGTGCTTGATGCCTCCATTGGAGAAAAGATTGAAATTCAGCGCTGGAGAATTGTGGACCATTGTCAGAGACAAGTTCTTCACATACACCATGCCTGGCTAGGATTGATTTGAAAGCCGAAATTACAGTGGAGGACTTCAGATCCTCCAGTTGTACTATTTCAAAGTATTTACTGTAATAGTCAACAATAATCAGGTAGTCATTTCCTTCAGTATGAAAAATATCAGTAGCCAGTCGTTGCCAAGCACGAGAAGGGATACTCCAGGGGATGAGGGGTTCTTTTGTGTTTCGTCGTTGAAATTCGTTGCAGGTTTCACAAATCTTCACAAACCTCTCAATGTCAGAGTCTATGTATATGGAAAACCACTTTCCGTTGACTTCTAGGAATGAGTATACGTTCACCCATGAAGATAATGCCCTCGTTATTTGACAATTCATGTCTCACAGGCCAGAATTCCTGTAATTCTGGTGGTAGTTTTTTGCGCTTCTCCGGCCAACCATTGCACATGACCCGGCAAAGTTTTTCTAGTTGCTTGTCCAGTAACGTTTCCTTTTGAATACTTTCCAATCTGACATCTGAGACGGGTACATTGACAAAGACTGTGTGCACTTGTTCCTCCAGATCAGGTTTATCCCGTGCGTCATGTCCTGCTGGAAACACTCTGGATAGCCATCCATTGGGATTTCTTTCTCTGGTCTGTATTTGAGAGTAATTTCATATGGTTGCAGCTTCATTACCATTCTCTGTAGGCGTGGAGGGACTAAGTTTAGTGGTTTCAGCATTATGTGTTCTAAAGGCTTGTGGTCTGTTTCCACTAATACTGGACGCCCATAGATATATTGATGAAATTTTTCACATCCGTTGACAATGGCTAGCATTTCCTTTTCAATTTGGGCATAGTTGGATTGAGCTGCCGTAAGTGCCCTCGAGGCATAGGCCACTGGGTGACCTCTTTGTGTCAGTACTGCACCCAACCCAAATTGTGATGCGTCTACTTGAAGAACAGTATCACAGTTTACATCAAAATATTTCAAGATGGGTCCGGGCTGTTTGCTTATGGTGGCCTTTATTTTCTTAAACGTTGTTTGCATATTAGCATCCCAAGACCAGCATGCATTTTTCTTCAGTAGAGTTCGTAGAGGTGCTGTTTGTTGGGCTAAACCCTGTGAAAACTTTGACAGATAATTGAAAATGCCCAGTGCTGTTTCTAGTTCTTTTCTGGAAGTTGGTGCTTGCATTTTAATGATTGCTTGTATCTTGTTGGGATCAGGTTTCAAACCATCTTTACTGATGATATGCCCAAAGTAGCTTACCTCCTCAACACCAATCTGCAGTTTGTTCGGGTTGAGCTTCATATTCTTCTCACGACGTCTCTTTAGCAAGGCAATCAGGTTCTTGTCATGTTCCGCACGGTCTTTGCCATAGACCAATAAATCATCAATTATGACTTCCACACCCTGCAGGCCTGAAATTAGCTTGTGTGATTTTTTCTGGAACATTTCTTGAGCAGATGCTACACCAAAAGGTACTTTTGTAAATCTCCATCGTCCAACCGGGGAGTTAAACGTGGTGAGGCGACTGTTGTTCTCATCTAGACGTAGTTGCCAGTACCCAGACTGTGCATCTAGTACACTGAACACTGATGCCCCAACAAGTTTATGTGCTATGTCCTCTAGAGTGGGTAGTCTGTAATGTTCTCTCATTATTACCTTGTTCAAATCATGTGGGTCAATGCATATTCGGATTGCTCCTGTGTTTTTCTTTTCCACCACCACCATAGAGCTGACCCATTCTGAAGATTCTGTGACCTTTTTGATCACTCCCAATTTTTTCATCCTTGAGAGTTCTTGTTCTACTTGGCTTTGAAGAGCTAAAGGTATTTTCCTTGGTGCATGTATAACAGGGTGTGCCCCTTCTTTGATCCGGATTTTGCATATCCCTGGAAGACATCCGAGTCCTCTGAATACATCACTGAAATCATGTTTAATGCCGTGAGCTGTAAGTATGTTTTCACCGTTGTTAATAGTCATTATAATTTTGATAAGTCCAATTTCTTGGCTCGTCCGCAGACCCAGCACAGCAGGAGCCTGTGTTTCTATTACAAACACCTGTAAGTTAGTTTCAGATCCTTTATAGGCACATTTTGTATGACAATGTCCAATAACATCCAGGACCTCTCCTCCATAACCTCTTAGCTTTGGTAGCCTTTGCGTTTCGAGTTGTAATTCCTTACTGAGGAATTTGCGATATATGTGCCCTGGCACGCAATTTACCTGAGCTCCTGTGTCAATCTTAAACTTGCTAGATGTAAGGTGACCACTGCTTCATCTGCAGAGTGTTGTGTGTTCTGCACCGATGCAAGGTATATCTGTGAGCCGTCTGTGTCATCATCTGAATGGTTGTCCAAATCATCTATATTATACACTGGTCGTGTCTGTGGCTTCCTATAGCTCATTCCATTATGACACATTTTGGCAAAGTGCCCTTTTTTTCTGCATTTATTACGTATTTGGCCTCTTGCAGGGCATAACATATCTTTGTAGTGTGTGTTTCCACAATATCCACAGGTTGTTTCTGTGTTCCTAGCTCTGTTTTCTCTTTTATTCCCTCTCCAGTCAGCTTTTTCTCTTATGTGACTTCTAGATTGCTTTTCAATTGCACTGACTTGTGGTTGTGGACCTCCCAGTACTTGCAAGTCTTTTCTTGACATCTCATATGCTCTCGCAATTCTGATTTTTCAAAGGTTAATTCTTCCTCTTGCAGTAACTTTTCCTGCACTTCTTTGAACTGACTGCCCATTAATATCCTGTCTTTTATCATATCACTGCTATCATGAAATGCACAGTCTTTTGCAAGCAATTGTAACTGTGTGACCAACTCATCAACTGATTCACTGCCCCCTTGGTTCCTCTCATAGAACAGCTTTCTTTGCACTGTGGTGTTTTTTCGTGGATTACAATATTCATCAAACTTTGCAAAGAGTACCTCTGTCTTTTTCTTGTCCTCTGGAGCTATGTTTCCACTTGCACGCCATGCTCTGCATACATCCCGGCCTGTTTGGCCAACACTGATGAGAAAGTATGCAGCCTTTTATTGATCAGTCCATTGTGCTGCATCAGGGCCTGCATAAACCAGCTCTATCAGCTCCTTTTACTTTGCCCAGTTCTCTGATACATTTCCAGATTCTAAATCCAGGGGAGGAATGTTTCTTGTGCTGATTGCCATTATTCTTTAGATACACTTCTGGTACCATGTGTTGTATGTACAATAAAGACAGACAGATCAGGCATAAACTTCTTTATTCCATGCTCTCTCTTCCTCTCTCTCTCTGCTGCCCCCTGAACTAGTTACATAACAGGACTTAAGGTAGACCATATATTAGCATTTAAGGTAGAACTTTAGAGTTTGGAAATTAACAACATTAACCCCTTAGTTCCCCTATAGACGTACCGGGACGTCCAAAAAACGCCCACAAAGAAACCCCTATGGACGTCCCGGTACGTCCAGCCTTTCGTGCAGCGTCAGGGACACATCCCTGCCGCTGCACGGGAGACCAGGCTGTCGTTTGACAGCCTGGACTCCCCCCTGGCAGCAGAAGCCGGCATTGCCGGCTTTCTGCTGCCCGATCTCCCGTAACAGCTTCCGGCATGAAAGCCGGTAAGCTGTTACGGTTGAAAGTGCCCGATCGCGCGATCGCGCAGTTGAAACGCGCGATCGGGCATTCCCTTCCGGGTTACGTCACTGCCGACGTAACCCGGAAGGTCATCGGAGTACAGGATATCCCCTGCGGGGATATCCTGCCCTCCGATGAGGCACAGAGACGCTGCGATCTTTATGCAGGTCTGTGAGGACCTGCATAGAGATCACAGTGTGATCGGTGCAGGGGGATCGCGGGGAGGGGAGTGAGAAACCATCTCTCTCACTCCCCCTCCCGTCCTGTAAGAAAAAGCAGAAAAAAAAAAAAACGGTTAGTCATTTAAAAAATAATATTAAAAAAATCATTAAAATATTAATATAAATAATACAAAAAAAAATTATAATGTGGGCTGTGATGTCATTGTGACATCACTGGCATGTTCAGGAGGTCCCTAGGAGGACCTCTACCCATTACTGTGTAAAAATAATATATAAAAAATAAAAAAAAATGTAAAAAAATTAAAATAAAAAAAAAATTTAAAAAAAAATATATAAAAAAAGATAATAAAAAAATTATTAAAAAACCTTACTTCCCATTGCCCTAGCATAACATCTAGCCAGTATAACCCTCCTGCCCCCGTTCACAACCCCCAAACCCGTTAAGCCATAGGCATAAAAATGTTACAAAATTGTACACCTAATAGAACGCTCCCTGGTGCTGGGAAAGTCTGGAAAATCTATATAAATTAGGTATTTCTGAAATCAGGACACCTGAATTAATAAACTTGGAGGGGATTTTCCATCACTTTACCTAATTTTGTGAGGATTCAGAGGGAAAATGTAAAAAAAAATTAGTTTAATTTTCTAATCTTCGCTAGTTTTTACTAAATTTCTCATTCTAAATTTCCAGCTAATCATCCAACTATGGTATCAAACGAAAGCTCTATCTCTCCTTGAAAAAACAATATATAGTTTATATGGGTACACTATTCACAGGAAAAGAGAATCATCGCTAAACCGACATACCCCAAAAATGGCAAAATTGCTCTGGGCTTTGAGGTACCAAAAACCCCTGGGATTGAAGGGGTTAACAGTGTCACAAATCAACATAACATTACATCACAGCTATCATATATATTTAATGGCTAGATTATTCTTTTAATGATTCTATTTATTCTTAAATTGACCCAGTAACCACATGCACAGGGACTGAAGGGTTAACCAGAAAGCAATCTGCAACATGTTCAACTACTTAACCCCTTAACGACAATCCACGTACATGTACGGGGTTGCCGTGCAACGAGATAACGACAATGCCCGTACATGTACGGGCTGCCGTTAAATAGCTGCATTTCCGCGATCGCGGCGTTTTCGCCGCGATCGGCAGTTTTGCAGCATCCACGGAAGCCTCCCAAGTGAGGCTGACCGTGGATCCGGGGAGGGCAGCCCTTGGCAGCCCTCCCCGGAAGAAAAATAGCCGCCGCCGCACCGATCATGAAAGATCGCGGCGGCGCCCGGCTAAAACAGCTTAGGAAACGATCTGAATCGCTTCCTAAGCATAAACGGTGTTACTGACATGCCTCGATATCGAGGCATGTCAGTAACACTACCCCCCTACCCCGATCGCCTTGTGATTGCTCCGAGGAGCAACCACAAGTGCCATCCTGTAAATGACGTTGCCGTCATTCACAGGATGGCATCAACAATAGATTTGAGTTCATAGAGGGTCTATCCAGACCCTCTTGTGAACTCTCGAGCTCCTCCTGCAGGTTGAATGCAACTTTTTTTTGCAATAAATTTGCAGACTTATTATATATATTTCTCTCTTTCCTTGCTCCCACTTGTACATTTTTTTCCCTTTGATCCAATTTGTCCTGTCTCCTATGCAGTATGTTGTATTGTTTTGCTGCTGGCTACTTGTTGTCGCCTTTTTCTCATTATTACTAGTTCTTTAAAAGTTCTGCTTTTGCTGTACATGGACATTTCTGAACTGCAATAACAAAATGAGGTGTGCACCCAAAAACAGAAATATGAGGGTTGTGCACAAGGGAATGCTTGCTTTTCCTCTGTGGTCCATTATATTTTAACTGGACCTCTTGCCTTTGTATTTTAAAGACAGTGTCAGAGTTAGCACCTCATAGCGAGCCACACCAGAAGATCTGCAGTTCAGGTAAGGGTGGGGGAGTAAATGAATGAATATATGTCTGTGTGTGTGATAGCATGGATCCGTGTGTAGGGGGCACAGGGAGGGGGCACAGGGAGGCTGAAAGTGATGTGCATGTAGTGGCTGCCTGTGCATGATAGGAGTGTGATTGCTAACATTTACTAGCAGCTAACAACAATCACACTCATATCTGTAATAAAAATATAGGGCCAAACACAAACTTCGATAATTGGATCAACACATAAAAATGTATGTGCGTCAAAAATAGGCAGAGTCACTTGGATGCAAACAAAGGTAACACATTTAATACGAACAAAAATAGAAGAAGAATATAAAAAATAGATAACAAAAATAATACGAAACAAGTCTTACAAAACCTTGGAGAGGAATTTAGTTGATGACATCTGTCCTATGCATTCCTGAAGATGGAGGGAGGGAGGGAGGGAGGGAGTGTTTGGACGAGAAGAGTCTGTGGATGGCAAGTACATCTCTCCTCTACCTCTCCTTTCATGCCTCTCCAACACCAAGCTTATATACAATTTGAAAATGATGTCAGTCTATTGGTCTTCACCTAATTAGGTGTTCAAACATGTTCACTTAGGTCTTTACACGCCTAAACCCTATTTTAGGTGGTCACTGTAAGCCTACTGAAATGCCCTTTTACAGTTACAACTATACCATGCATTAACAAGTTACTATCCTATCTATAGACTGCATGTTCAGCAAATCCTTCATTCCATAATTAAAGTCAAGGAAACCTTGAAGCCTATCATTGAAACATATTAATATGAAACCTTGAAGCCTATTGAAACATATTAATATATCTTAATTATCATTTATTTATGCCCAATGATTACATATCTTTGACTATTGCCTATACTAATAATTTCATATGGTCCTTTATCATATTCTTAAGGTTAGAAGAGATGTTTTAACCCCTTAATGACAAACCCCGTACATGTACGGGCTCAAAATGCATTGTTTTCTATGGGTTTAGGGACCGCCCATTGTCCTTAAGGGGTTAAATTTAACATTTGGTTTAACATTGCTGACGCTCTGTCCCATTGTAACTGGCAGAAATTACGGTCTTTGGCTCCCATGGAGGACACCCCATTTAGCGCTCGTTGGGTAGCTGGCATGGTCCGAGGTTCAGTAGCCGCCGCTATGGGGGTTTTCTATACTAAGGTATGGGCTGAATGGCTCACATTTTGTCACGTTCTGCCCAGGCTGCGGAGCTGCATATCTGTCTTGCTTTAGTTTCTCTGTTTTGCTTAGATCCATTCCTGGATTTCCTTTTGCTCTGTTCTGCTCTTCCATTCCTTGCTTCTGTTTCAGCTCTTTGCTTCAGCTCTGTTTGCTTTATAATAGGTGTGCACCACCCATGTGTTCTGTTTGTCTCAGTCTTCAGTCTAAAGGTATGTCTCAGTGCTATGTGTTTGGTTTTCATGTTTGGTTTTCATGTTTGGTTTTCATGTTTGGTTTTCATGTTTGGTTTGTTTCGTACCACTGTCAGTAGGGATTAGCGTTAGGACCCGCCGTCATTGGAGTACTTTGGCGTAGTGGTGGACTAAGCATACTATGGCCATATCATGTGACGGAATCTCCAATTGTTATCAATCAGTCTTAGGCTAGTTCCTGTATTCATGTTTGTCTGTCTCTTATGTACCTTTGCCCTTCTTCCTTGAATCATCTGAGGATTCCGGTTCCTCTCTCCTCTCCCCATGTCCCAGTTAATGTGTCCTATCCTTGCTTATAGGAGAAGCGTCCGAGGGTTCCGGCTCCTCACTCCTTCCCCTGTGTTCCTTGCCTTGTTCCCTGTCCTTCGTTGTGCCCTGTATCATGTATATCTTGTCTAGTAACGTTTATTCCTTGTCTGGTTCACTGTAGTGCCCTGTAACATGTATGTCTTGTCTAGTTATGTTTCGTGCCTGGTCTCCCTGTCCCTTGTTTGTTATGTTTCTGCTATACCCTTTGCTTAGCTTCCATACTCCCAGCCTGCAGCATCCTGCACGTGATTCTCGTGTGATGTCTCATGCCTGTTCCAGGGTGCCTGCAGGATTTCACTTTGTTCTGGACTACATCCGCTGCCATATCAGGGCGCTGGTGTTTGGCTGCACAATCCTAGGTGCTCAACACCTGGGTGAATGTGGTCACCCTGCAACCAGGCCCTGTCCAACTCCACTACTTTATTGTGACTCCTGCACACAATCTTTGGGCGCGCTGGGTCCTTTCAGTCATCTGCTTGGACCCAGTCCGTGACACATGGCCGCAGGTAATCGGCCAGGAGTTCGCGGAGTGGAGTTTGCAGCGTCTGCCCTTCCAGTGGGCCTCCGCACCCGTCTGCCCTTCCAGTGGGCCTCCGCACCCGTCTGCCCTTCCAGTGGGCCTCCGCACCCGTCTGCCCTTCCAGTGGGCCTCCGTACCCGTCTGCCCTTCCAGTGGGCCTCCGTACCTGTCTGCCCATTCCTGCCTGTGCTTGAGCTGAACCTGTGCCTGTTCCTGCCTGAGCCTGTGCCCGTTCCTGTCTGAACCTGTGCCCGTTCCTGTCTGAACCTGTGCCCGTTCCTGTCTGAACCTGTGCCCGTTCCTGCCTGAGCCTGTGTCCGTTCCCGTACCCGTGCCTGAGCCGGTACTCGTGCAGGATCTAGTATCTGAGCTTAAGCCTGTACCCGTGCATGATCCAGTACACGTGCCTGGCCCGGTAGTACTCCGTTCTCCTCTGCCCTGCCAGTGGGCCTCTGTTCGTACCCGTGCCTGAGCCGGTACGCATGCATGATCTAGTATCTGAGCTTAAGCCTGTACCCGTGCATGGTCTGGCCCGGTAGTACTCCGTTCTCGTCCGCCCTTCCAGTGGGCCTCCGTACCGAGCGTGCCCTTCCCAGTGGGCAACCTGCCATGTTCCTGAGTTGCGGCCAGCGCCCCACTATGGACTCCCAGTATGAGTGCCTGCATCCGGGCTACCTTGGTTGAGTATTCTCCAAGTGGGCAACCTGCAGTGTACCCTGAAAGAGGGTTTCCTGAGTTGCGGCCAGCGCCCCACTAGTGGACTCCCAGAGATGAGTGCCTGCATCCGGGCTACCCTGGTCGTGTACCCTGCAAGTGGGCAACCTGCCGTGTGCCCTGCAAGTGGGTTACCCGTGCCTGTGCCTGAACCCGTGCCTGTGCCTGAACCCGTGCCTGTGCCTGAACCCATGCCTGAACCCGTGCCTGAACCCGTGCCTGAACCCGTGCCTGTCGTGTCTGCCCAGCAAGTGGGTTACCTGCCGTGTCTACCCAGCAAGTGGGTTACCTGTCGTGTCTGCCCAGCAAGTGGGTTACCTGTCGTGTCTGCCCTGTTAAGTGACTTATCTGCCTTGCCTTCGTCTGGACCTAAAAGTCAGCTAGAGACAACTTCCTCATTCCTGTTCAGACATTCTGATTCCTGTTTTTGGAGGAGATTGGTCTACTAGCGGCAGTGCTGGTCATCGAAGGACTCCTACGTTTTTCAGACTCCTTATGCTGGTTCCTGGGTTGACTTGTTTCCTCCGTTCTCCCGTCAGAGGTCGGGCCTTCCTTCTATTGATGTTTCTGTTCGCGTCCAGTGGCCGCTCTTTCGGAGGGGGATACTGTCACATTCTGCCCAGGCTGCGGAGCTGCATATCTGTCTTGCTTTAGTTTCTCTGTTTTGCTTAGATCCATTCCTGGATTTCTTTTTGCTCTGTTCTGCTCTTCCATTCCTTGCTTCTGTTTCAGCTCTTTGCTTCAGCTCTGTTTGCTTTATAATAGGTGTGCCCCACCCATGTGTTCTGTTTGTCTCAGTCTAAAGGTATGTCTCAGTGCTATGTGTTTGGTTTTCATGTTTGGTTTGTTTCGTACCACTGTCAGCAGGGATTAGCGCTAGGACCCACCGTCATTGGAGTACTTTGGCGTAGTGGTGGGCTAAGCATACTATGGCCATATCATGTGACGGAATCTCCAGTTGTTATCAATCAGTCTTAGGCTAGTTCCTGTATTCATGTTTGTCTGTCTCTTATGTACCTTTGCCCTTCTTCCTTGAATCATCTGAGGATTCCGGTTCCTCTCTCCTCTCCCCATGTCCCAGTTAATATGTCCTATCCTTGCTTATAGGAGAAGCGTCCGAGGGTTCCGGCTCCTCACTCCTTCCCCTGTGTTCCTTGCCTTGTTCCCTGTCCTTTGTTGTGCCCTGTATCATGTATATCTTGTCTAGTAACGTTTATTCCTTGTCTGGTTCACTGTAGTGCCCTGTAACATGTATGTCTTGTCTAGTTATGTTTCGTGCCTGGTCTCCCTGTCCCTTGCTTGTTATGTTTCTGCTATACCCTTTGCTTAGCTTCCATACTCCCAGCCTGCAGCATCCTGCACGTGATTCTCGTGTGATGTCTCATGCCTGTTCCAGGGTGCCTGCAGGATTTCACTTTGTTCTGGACTACATCCGCTGCCATATCAGGGCGCTGGTGTTTGGCTGCACAATCTTAGGTGCTCAACACCTGGGTGAATGTGGTCACCCTGCAACCAGGCCCTGTCCAACTCCACTACTGTATTGTGACTCCTGCACACAATCTTTGGGCGCGCTGGGTCCTTTCAGTCATCTGTTTGGACCCAGTCCATGAAACATTTTTAGCCAAATCTGGGTCCACTGGTGCCCAGGAATCTTACGCTAATATTTTCCTTTGGTTTCTGTCAGTATTACACGAACAGGGTATTGCCCCTTCAGGACTGTCACGCAAAGATTCGGCTATGGCAAATTACTTGGTTATCAGGATTATACAAAAGAGTTTATTATCAGTCAAACACTAAAAGCCATGAATAAATGTTTTAAGAAACCTGATACTAGGCAGCCAGTTTCATTTGCCCTGCTGTCAGATGTATTTTCTGTTTTCCATTCCATTTGTTCCTCACTTTACAAGGTTCTACTGTTTCAACTGGCATTTTCTCTGGCATTTTATGGGGCAATGCATATTGGGGGACTAAATAGGGTTAAAAAGATGGGTGGTCCTTTTATTGAAGTTATTAACCTACTGAGGGATTCACTGCATTTCATTACCCCATGTCAAAAACTGATCAATCTGGTAAGGGTTTCTCCGTTACTCTTTACACCATGCGCGGCCTGGTGGCCTGCCCCGTGACATGCTGTTGCCATTTTCTGAATTCCCGTCACCAAATATCTGTTTCTGTTGCTAATACATAGTGATTCCTCTTTTTTGTCAATGTTTCAGTTTATACATTGTTTTCAGAGAGTGTTTGTGAATTTTGGGTTTGCCTTTCAATTCATTTGGCACTCATTCATTCAGGATCGATGCCGCAACTGAAGCTTCCCGCTGTGGTCTATCGATCAAAACGGTAAAACGCATTGGTCACTGAGAATCTTGTCATTCCAAGTGTTATGTGCGACCCTCATCTGGTATTGTAAGTTTTGTCCTTAGGTGGGACGCTGACCCAAAATGTTGTAAAAAAAAAAAAACTAAGGATTGTGATGGTTTCTTTTCACATTCCTGATCGCCAAACATTTATGTCATATTGAATGTTCTTTATATTTCATGATGGATGCGATTTGCTTCGTTGTGGCAAGTATACTTTTCTGTTCTATTTTCCACTATATTTATTACTCTGTTCTCGTTTTCATACTATGACTGGTGATGGCTGGTGTGTGTTTTCTTCTAGATCCTAAAGAATGTGTGGTTTTCGTCATGGGACACTCCTATGTGCACTGGGCGGCTAAGAGAGCAAGCACCCTCTCCTACGGACGACAGCTTGTTTTTTCTCATGATTATATGTATGTTCATCAGTTGGGTACCCGTGGTATATCATGGGGTGACTTGTTACCTCATGTGTTTAAAGTCCGTGGTTTTGGTCCCATTTGGTAATTAGATTACGGTTGTTTATCTAGGGGGCAACGACTTGGGTAACTTCCCTATGCGCACACTTATTCAGACCATGAAAAGGGACATTCTGACCTTGCTCCTTTTATTTTCAGACCTACTCCTTGTCTGGTCCGAAATAGTTCCCCGACTGGTTTGGCAACATGCTCGCTCCCAGGATGACATTAACCAAGCCTGCATAAAAATCAACAGGGCCATTTCTAAGTTTGTACAGAATTGGGGTGGTATAGCAGTTAGGCACACGTTGCTTGAAGATACCCTGCAACTTCTTATGTTTGATAGCATACACCTTACCAACGTAGGCTTGGATATTTGGAATCCTGCCATTCAGGATGGCATGGAATTGGCGTATTGGCTGCTTAGGAAACTTATATCATAAGTGGTCATAAGCTAAGTCCATGGTCTGATGATCCCTGACATGTATGTTAAAAAAAGGAATTTTGTTATGCCATATGTAATGTTATTTCTCGCGCTCCTCGAGTTGGGTTGGTTTTTAAACGGCTGAGGTGGATGCGGGTCTTGTCTAGCCTCAGCCTCCCTGTGCCCCCCCCAGTTACACATCCGTGCTATCACACACATATTCATTAATTCACTCATTCACAAACACTCACAGACATTCATTCACTCATTTACAGATACTCATGTATTCACTCATTCACAGATATTCATTCTTTCATTCACAGATACTAATCATTCACAGATACTCATTCATTCCCTCAATCTCACATACTCATTCATACACCTCTAGTCTCGGTGTCTCTAGTCTCGGTGGGTCTCACTTGGGGCAAGATTTCCGTAATTTCAGAGGCACTTGTTGACTCGGGGGCAGCGGGTCTTTTTATTGACAGTTGCAGCTTCGGACTGCTCCACTTGCCATTGAGGCGATCGATGGTAGACCACCGCAGGTCACCCATGAAACCGCTCCTTTATCTATGGCTGTTGGGGCTCTCCATCATGAAATTATACAATTCCAGGTGATACACTCTCCTCATTATCTTAGGATATCCGTGGTTGCGCAAACATAATCCCGTGTTTGATTGGGTAAGGGCCGAAGTCTTGGCATGGTCGCCTAATTGTTCCAAGACATGCCTAGGGAGAGTGGTGAAGTTGCTAACCACTTCTCCGGTCTCTTTCTTGCCTGAGGAGTATCAAGAGTTTCAAGATGTATTCGATAAGGGCCGGGCTGGTGAGCTTCCACCTCACCGCCCGTACGACTGCACCATTGAGCTGCAACCTGGTGCCATACCCCCTTGAGGTCGAGTCTACCCGTTATCTGTCGCAGAGAATAAAGCTATGGAGGAGTACGTTGCAGATGCACTGTCCCGGGGCTTCATCCGTAAATCCTCCTCCCCTGCTGGGGCCGGACTCTTCTTTGTGAAAAAGAAGAGCGGCGAACTGAGACCCTGTATAGATTACAGGGGGCTCAACCGTTAAAAATGCCTACCCGATTCCACTCATTACCGAGTTATTTGATCGCTTGAAAGGGTCCAAGGTGTTTACAAAGCTCGACCTGCTAGGGGCGTATAATTTGGTAAGGATAAAGGAGGGCCACGAATGGAAAACCTCGTTTAACACCAGGAGCGAGCATTTTGAATACCTAGTTATGCCCTTCGGTCTCTGCAATGCCCCCGCGGTTTTCCAGGAATTCATAAATGATGTCCTCCGGGACATGCTCCAACAATGTGTGGTAGTATACCTAGATGATATTTTGATCCATTCCACCTCCATAGAAAACCACCACGCTGATGCAGCCCGAGTCCTACAGAGGTTGCAAGAGAATAATCTCTTTTGCAAATTGGAGAAGTGCGAGTTCCACCGCAAACAGGTCACCTTTCTGGGGTATGTAATTTCAGAGGTCGGTTTTGCTATGGATCCTGAAAAACTCTTGTCTGTTCTCGAGTGGCCTCCGCTCGCTTCAACGGTTCCTCGGCTTTGCTAACTATTACAGGAAATGCATTAGAATTTTTCCTCTATTGTTAAACCTCTTACGGACATGACCAAGAAAGACGGCAATGCCTCTCTCTGGTCCCCAGGGGCCATCAAAGATTTTGAGTCATTGAAGGCCGCTTTTGCCGCAGCTCCTGTTTTGGTACACCCGAAACCTGAACTTCCACTCGTTCTTGAGGTCGATGTGTCTGAGACAGGGGTAGGCGCCCTCCTGTCTCAACGTCCTACTCCTGAGAGCCAGTTGCACCCATGTGGGTACTTCTCCAAGAAGCTATGTGCTGCGGAATGCAACTATGAAATTGGCGACCGTGAGTTGCTGGCGATAATACTCGCTCTCAAAGAATGGAGGCATTTGCTCGAGGGAACTTCCGTACCAATCTTGATTCTCACGGATCATAAAAACCTCACCTACCTGTCCGAGGCTAAGTGCTTAACTCCGAGACAGGCCCGTTGGGCATTATTTTGATCCCGTTTTAATTATGTGGCCTCGTACCTGCCGGGGGCCAAAAACGTCCGGGCCGATGCCCTCTCTAGACAGTTCTCGAAAGCTAAAGAAGAGTGTCCTCCTAGTCCGATTATTCCCCCTTGGGGACAGAATACGGGCCGCTCAAGTAGATGCACCTGCTGAAACCCCCCCAGGGCGATGTTTTGTACCTGTAAACCTGTGTACCAAGTTACTTTCCACCTATCATAATACTAAGTCAGCAGGTCATCCTGGGAGGAACCAACTTCTCTGGTCGGTTTCCCGTCTCTTCTGGTGGCCAGGAATTAACAAAGATATTGTTGACTTCGTAGCAGCCTGTCCAGTCTGCGTGCAGACTAAATCACCCCGTCACCTTCCAGTTGGCCTTCTCCAACCCATACCTAATGGTGAGAGGCCATAGTCACACCTTTCCATGGATTTCATAGTCGACCTTCCACTGTCTAACGGTAACACAGTTATCCTCATGGTTGTCGATCGGTTTTCGAAAATGATACACTGCATACCATTCAAAAAGCTCCCTTCCGCTAAGGAATTGGCTATGGTTTTAATCAAGGAGATCTATCGGCTACATGGGGTTCCCAAAGTCCTACTTTCTGACCGTAGCCAGTTTGTCTCGAGATTTTGGAAGGCCTTCTGTGCGCAACTAGGTATCCAACTCTCCTTCTCCTCGGCCTACCACCCACAATCGAATGGGGCTGCGGAAAGGGCCAATCAGGCCTTGGAGCAATTCCAGTGGTGCTATATCTCGGACCACCCGAGTAACTGGTCGGACCTGCTACCCTGGGCGGCATTTGCTCATAATGGTGCTGTCTCGACCTCCACCCGGTTCTCCCCTTTCATGGTGAATTATGGGAATCAGCCATCCATGATTCCCAATAATTTCACTTCCCAGGGGATTCCGGCACTAGAGGATCATCTCCAGCAGATCCGTTCCACATGGGTGCAGGTCCTGGAGGCACTACGACGCTCACAACAGTGTCAGGAGCACCAGGCTAATCGTAAATGCCTACCCGCACATTCCTATCAGGTCGCGGAGAGGGTCTGGTTATCCTCTAGAAATCTCCAGCTCCGGGTGCCCTCCCAGAAACTGGCTCCTCGGTATGTAGGGCCTTTCCATATCCTCTGACGGGTGAACCCTGTCCCTGTGGCATATGCCCTGGATCTTCCTTCCAACATGCACATCCACAATGTGTTCCATGTCTCGCTGTTGAAACCTCTGATCTGTAATCGTTTCACTAAAGTTGCTTCTCGTCCCAGTTCGGTTATTGTTGACAACCATGAGGAGTTCGAGCTCTGCTCAATAGTCGACTCTCGTTGGTTCCGTGGGAAGCTTCAGTATTTGGTCCATTGGAAGGGATACGGTCCCGAGGAGAGATCATGGGGTTTCAGCCTCCCACTCTCCTTCGTGCCTTTCACTCATGTTTTCCCCTCAAACCCGGCCCTGCCCCACAGGGAGGGGGTCTTTGAGGAGGGGTTACTGTTATGGTTTAGCTGCCTTTCTGCTGCATTGCTGGAAGCTATTATAGCCTGGCCGAGTTACCATGGCTACAGTCCTGTCACTCCTGTGACTCAGCCCATTGTCCAGCCTACAGCCATCCCCATTTGGCTATTTAAGCAGCTACACTTCACTTCCTCCTTGCTCTTGTGTTGTTTCTGGCTGCAAGGGCTATCTCTGTGTTCCTGAATTCCTGGGCATGACCTGGCTTTCTCTGACGTCCCTTCCGGCTCCTAATTCCTGGCTTGATCCTGACTTTGCTGATCTCCATATTCATGACCCAGGCTTGTCTGGGTACCTGTCTTGGTTCTTGACCCCGGCTTGTCTTTTGGTATATGCTCTTGGATCACGATTTGGCTTTGTTCGCTATTGTTATTACAGTAAAGGTGATTGCATTTTACTTTTCGTGTCTGTCTGGTGCCTCTGTCCCTAACACATGATAAGGGAAATAGTTGCTTGAGAATAAGGATTTGTTTAAAAAAAAAATAGAGCAACCTAGTGGATTACTATGTTATGCACGTTGAGACGGACCGACCAGGGACCTCAGGTTGTCCCTCTCCGCCAAGAGCGACTTCTCCCTTCAGGACAATAATTCCCCGCAATCCGTAGGCAATATCCCTCAGGCCATCTCCACCAAGAGCGACTTCTTCCGCTAGGACGACAAACCACTGCAATCCGTCGTCAATATCACCAAAGTAAAGGGATTGTGATTTCCCTTTACTTTTTCTTGCGGATATTTGTGACGGATTGCGGTGGTTTGTCGTCCTGGCGGGAAAGGTCGCTCTTGGTGGAGAGAGACAACCTGAGGTCCCTGGTCAGTCCGTCACACACGTTGATACTCATAATATTGAAAGAAAACTATCTTATGTGCATGGTCATATAAATTATCTGCATAAGAGAAAATGAGAGAACACTGGTTGAGAGACTCAAGAGTGGTAACAGACAACTTTCTTAAATATATGGATGCTTTACTATTGTCTATCTGCTCATGTGCAGTTCTTGTGTAACAAAGGAAATACCACAATAAAAATGTATTCCCAAAAAAAAAGACAATACTAAGTTTTCTCTGAAAATCAGATTTTCCCACAATTTACTGTACATTTTAACTTTATCTTTTCTCAAGGTCCTATAAATATTTTATTTTAGAAATAATTTACTGTACCCCAAGTGTAATAAGAAAAATCTGTAGATGCAAGTAGATAATGCTTGAAAGTCTTTATTTGGAAGGTGTGACACATTCAGTAAATCAAGTTCTCATAATGATAAGAAAGAAAGAAGAAAATCATAAGGTCCAAAGCAGAAATATCCTCTAGAAGAAAAAAGTTTATTTGTTGTAGAGTCATACTTCATAGATAGATCTGATCTGAAAAGAAAACAAAAAAATCATAAAATGCAGGTTTATGGTAGACAACGGCGACTAATTTTTAAAACAAAAGAACAAATACACGTTTTATATCATATTTATACAAAGATGCATGAGTAACTCATTGATAATTATTAGACGTTTAAACAGAACAAAAATAAATTATACATCTATGTAATTCCAGCTTAATTTATAAAGAGTCTGTCCTATAAGGTACAATTCAGTATTTTGTGTGAACACCAAGTATCTTTTTACATATAAAATTAGATTTGCTTATCTGGAATGCTGAAGTTTTACCTTTTTTAACCAATGAGACCAGTAAGAAGACTTGTTAAAACAGCCAAAGTACCAAGAAGAAGACCCCCAACCAATTCAACTAATCCATCAGCAACTGCGCCCTGCGAAAAAATAGTAAGGTAAGTGCATGCATTTAATATATTTAGCATTTTATGCATGTATCATTATCTATCTATCTATCTATCAATCTATCTATCTATCTATCTATCTTATTAACTGCACTGCTTACCTTTTTATATATATGTACATTAAGTTTCTGAGGCTGCTGATCAGTCTTTGACCAATCAACATCATTACTCATTACATGTAAATCACTCATCACGCATTCCGTCTTCCGGAAAGGGAAGGGCAAATGGTGGGTCACGAGGACTCCATCGGTTGTGAGGCAGTCCCTTGCACCGCTACTTTATTCATGATGTTCCATGCACATTTTTGAGCACTTGTTTTCATTACTGCATGGAACATTATGAGGGCTTTAAGGTGTTAAATAACTTTGTTTTCAGTAATTTATTTAAAGCTTAAAGTAGCCGATGTGTTTCCCAAATATACTTTATAAATGCATAGTTTGTCCCTATTCTGAACCCCTGTGACTAAACTGTATAATCTTTTATGTTTTCAAGTTTGTGACTGTTTAGTCTAATTTAGAAAATCTTTTTATTTATTTTTTAATTTAAATATGTATGTATATTTTAAATTGTTTAGTCTGATCTAGTGGACAAAATATTTGATAAACAGGCAAAAATACATCCATTATAGATGCTCAGACAAACTGCAAACCTCATTGAATAGGTTAATGAATTGCTCACTGAGTTTTTTTTCACTGTTGAGATCAATTAAAGTTTAGTCAGGTCACTGACATTGAACCAACAAGGTGTCAGTTCAGGTGGCGAATATAGGTTTCAGTTTCATCACCATATAAATGCTAATACACTTCACAAAATGAATTAGAGTGAAAGTAAAGAAAGAACAATATGGTGGTTATGAGAAAAAAGCTATGCACTTGTGTGGAAGGATGAGTGGTGATGTGGGACTGTGGAGGCAATTACAAATATCAGAAAAGATTGTAAATCACAAATGTCTGATCAAAATGATGTATGGTTACAGTCATGTTGAAAAATATGTGATGTAGCACGTGCTGTACAGGTGACCCTCGCCATGACTTGAGGCTGGTATTTGCTTCACTGTGGGATGTCATCATATACCTTTTTGTTCGAAATAAAACTATAACAGAATGTACTAACCAGATCATGAGCAATTCCCGCTACTGTAGCCTTTAAGTCAATGCCACAATCATTTTTTAGGATTGAGCCCTGCAAACATATAAGAAATATATAACTTATTCCACAAAATTAAATCTGCAAATCAATCTTGTATTGGTTTCAAAATTTACATTATGGAAAACATTGAGAAATTAAAAGGTTAGCGTTATTGAATATTCCCATATAGCATCTGTAAGTTATAAATATTTTTTGTGAAGATTAAATGAAACATTAGAAACATCATTTTTTGTATTAGTGTTCCAAACCCTCCCATGAAATAATACTTTAATCATTTAAAGTTTGTGCTGGGAAGACTTAAGTGACACATAAGCAGTCACTGGTTTTAGAAGTTTAAAAAGATGTTTAAATATCCCTGTATCATTTTGTTTAACGTGAGTAAACCTTCAGATACAAGTCTACATTGACAGATCTGCTAATGTTAGTACCCATGCCAGGGAGGGAAATTAAGTGGAGCAACACATTTAAGGCAAATTATGAAAATCTCCTCCACGAGGTAACAGAGAAGAAAAAAGGTTTTATATAAATAAGTATATGAAAAACACTTTACCTCATAATTAATTGTTCCTCCACAAAGTTTAACTGCATCTTTGTCTTCTGTGGTCTCAGCAACATCCTCACCGTTACAGTTCTGAAAGGAAATGATAATAAGTGTGATTCATAAAGCAATGTGGAAATGTATTCGTCCTCCTAATGCATTCTCCCCTTCTGGCAGGTATCAGTTTTTAAACCTGGTAACACCACCTAGCACAATGGTGCACTAGCTTTCTATGTGAGCTAACAGGCCCTCATGTAAGGAGTTACGCTTCTTACAGTGTTTTTCAAAAAAAATTATAGTGAAAAGTTTAGTTTCCCAAATCATAGAATAGAGGTGACTTATATGATGCCACACAATTCTTTCTGATCTTAGTTTTCTTTTTGAGTTCACTATATCCAAATATAGCCTCTTGATGTCACATTTTACCATGAAGCATTACCCTCTTTTTTGTTTATTTATGTATTTATTTACTTACCGTGACTGCATCCGCCCATTTTGTCTTGTCTTTTATCTCAAGGTTGATACCCGCAGAGGCACAGTGAGCAGCCTATTTGCAAACAAAAATAAACAATTTATTATAATTGAAGAGTGTTCTTTACTGTAACATCATATGTTAAGAATGATTATTAAAGATGGCAGTATTTAAGTATAAATACTTTCATAGACATTAAAACTGATAACGTTTTCTTTTTATAACAGAGATAGTTTGCAAGAAAAGAAAAAGAAAACTATAGAAACAACCAAACACACTTTTGCACATACACTTTGGCAAGTACCCTTAATACAACTCAATTTTAATATTGTATGCTTTCTAGTGTTTTGCATTATTATGAAAAAAACTAAATATACTTCTTACCAGATCACTTATGACATCATTTGCTGTACAACCCTTGAAACGGGCTGTTAGATGCTGAAATAAATGAATGTAGATTATTTTTGAGAGCTCTGAAACAATCCTTTCTGGGTACATAAAGGTAAGCAGGCAATGCAACAAAACAGGGTGCTACGTTGTATAGTTTCTATATTAGAACTTTCAAACATCACAAAGAGTTTATTATAGAGGCAGCCTTACTAAGGATCAGACCAACTTGTAGCTAAACAAAAAGAATATGTTTAAAATTGTCAACTCTACATGGAAAAGAGTTCATGGAGAACCAAATATAGTGTACACCTCAAACACACCCTAACGGCAGCCTTTCCCTATCCATAAAGTAAATACATGATGACCTTCAACATATATCTAGTAGTGTTTGTAGTAATGTTTCCATTCTCTACCACAACCAAAGTGTAGGATTTATGCTTTGTCTTGACGTTCTAAAAACATTCTTCTTGGTAGTGCTCAGGCACCAGTTATGAGTGCAGAAACCATTGTTTAGGTGACGTGGATCGTTCCCCAGGATTCCTCTAGATAGAGAACCAATACCAGCACTTCCAAATGCAGATTACTTATTATGAACACATGACAAAACCTTTCAACATATAAAGGACTCCATATCCCTGCTTATAGTTGTCGGCATAGCGTTAGTGAAAAAAGTTGTGATACATATCAACAGCTTTTATGACATAGGAAAAAATAAAACTGCTTTTTACCAGGATTTTGAAAACACCATTAAGGATATTTTTTACATGACATTTTCCTTTTACAACATCACCAGAGCACCCGCAATCCTATGGAAAAAATAATAAACAAATTATATTATTATATAGAGGTATTAATTTCAATATCATACATTTTTTCACAAGAATACCATTTTTTGCGTGCCTAGTCCACTGTCTCCATGTTTTTGTTTTTTTAATTTAATTTGTTTAGATTTTTGTTGGGGAAGGGGTTTAGAGTGGGGGTGTTTGTCTGTTATGTCATGTTAGCAAAATGTTTTCCCCCAACATGGTAGCCAGATGATCTATTTTTTTAAATAGTAGGTTACCATGGGTAGCATGCAGCCATATTAGGTCTTCACAGTGGACCATTCGGTGTCTAATGGCAGTAACTGAATGTTACTGTTAATGTGTATAATTAGATAAGCTGCCAATAAATAATGGGAATTAACTATTCACATGTAAAGTTAGGTTATCCTTACACTACAGCAAATGATTTTCTGAGATGGCTTTTAGCCTTAAAGGAGCCTTGGTGTCACCCTGGTCTGTCTGCCGAATATAAGAAAAAGGAAGCCTTTCCAGAAAAATAACACAACAAGCACTCCCAGGCTTCTCCTGTTTGACTGGTTTTCTAATCTTTACCTACCTATTAGTTTCCAATGTTTCTATGTGCAGTTCCTCGTCGTAGCACAACCGTGGCTAAAGAATATTTCAAATGTTTAAAGGCCAAATAAAATACCTTATAAGCCTTCAAATTCCATGCCAATTCTGCGTTTAAGTGGGCCATGTATTTCCCCTTTTCAGCCTATAAAAAACAGACAAACAAATTACTCCAATATTTGTGTGAAAATTTTGTGTGGAAAATCAAAACAATGAAAACAGGAGAAATGTTCGTCACTTTTCATCTATTTCTGTAGCCAATGAGAAGGGAAGAAGAAATGGTAAAATTATAGAGAGAACAAAAAATAAAACCTCAGAAGTAGGTAAAGGAAATAATGGTAGTTTCAGTGCATCCATTCATTATGGTTAGCTTGATTATGATTATGGTTAGCTTGGTCAGACACAGTAGTACCTGGCACAAAGGGCTGTGGGCAAGCTATAGCCTTGGGCACCAGAAGGTATGTTTTACTTACCCAAAGGCTTCTCTACAAACTTTGTAGCAAAGATATTTTAAATATTAATAATAAATAAATACATTAATTGCTTCTTACCGGAATCACACCTTTGCATGCTTTCTCAGAAGAAACTGGATAAGAAAAAATGGAAAAAAGAATGTTACATTTATTAGGATTTTGCTTTCTTCCTGTGGTTTTGATTTGTTTGGTGTGATATAAAGGTTTGTTATTATTTAACCTTGTTATTTTTTATGTATACAAAGTGAGTATTTTCCTATGTGAACCTTAAAAAAATTCCATTATAAATTATTTTGAGGTGATGTCAATTTTGGCACCATACTTTCAACTACATTACGTATTATTTATAGAATACCATCATATTCTGTAGCTATTAAACATTCAGTAAACAATTTGGTTTCAAATAAAAGGAAATCAAATATATTGACATGAGACACAATTTAGTAGTTTGTCTATAAATTAGGCATGTAATCACCTGTCACCTATATCAGCATGATTAGTGCTTGAAAAATGCAGTTTTGGCAACCAATTATCAAAAAATATTACATAAGTTTTAGATAATTGAAAGTATCAGTATCACAAAATAAAACAAAATAAAAATTGTAATTGTCTCTTATTCGCCTACATAAAATCCTTTTAACATAGCATAACAGCTTGGTGGAAAACATAAGAACCAAGAAGACTGCTAAAAAGATCTTACCAGCAGAGATGCCAAGTCCCAGGAGAAGGAAGACAACCGCACTCTTCATGGTTGAAACAGGTTGTAATAATTTGCAGAAGTGCAAGTTTCAATTTCAAACTCACTTGATGTCTGCTATAGGAGACTCTGTATTTATAGGGCAAAAGAATAGCTTGAGGGTAATGAAGTAATCTTCCTTATTGAGATTGGCAAAGGATAAAAATGTTTTTCAATGTCATTTCCAATAAATCTACAGCTACCGCCTATTTATTTTTCTCATGGTAGAATTATATAATTTTGTATCAATGCAATTGGGGTCATTACTAACCAGATTAAGTTTATAGCAAGTGGAAGAGATTGATGACATAGAAGTAAAGAAGAGAGATGAGGATAGAGAGAGGAAACAAGATATGGTGAATGAAAAAAATATTTGATCCCCTGCTGCTTTTGTATGTTTGCCCACTGACAAAGACATGACCAGTCGATAATTTTATGGTAGTTTTTTTTTTTTTTTTTTTTTTTTTAACAGTGAGAGACAGAATAACAACAAACAAATCCAGAATCATTTCAAATAAGTTATACATTGATTTGCATTTTACTCATTTGAAATAAGTATGACCCCTTTGCAAAACATGACTTAGTACTTGGTGGCAAAACTATTGTTGGCAATCACAGGGGTCAGGCATTTCTTGTAGTTGGCCACCAGGTTTGCCCCACTCCTCTTTGCAGATCCTCTCCAAGTCATTAAGGTTTAGAGGCTCAAGTTTGGCAACTCAAACCTTCAGCTCCCTCCAAAGATTTTCTATGGGATGAAGGTCTGGAGACTGGCTAGGCCACTCCAGGACCTTAATGTGCTTTTTCTTGAGCCACTCCTTTGTTTCCTTGGCCGTGTGTTTTGAGTCATTGCAATGCTGGAATACCAATGACCTGGCTGAGGGAAGGAGGTTCTCACCCAAGATTTGACGGTACATGGCCCCATCCGTCGTCCCTTTCATGCGGTGAAGTTGTCCTGTCCCCTTAGCAGAAATGTTTTCACCTCCATGTTTGATGGTGGGGATGTGTTCTTGGGGTCATAGGCAGCATTCCTCCTCATCCAAACAGGGCAAGTTGAGTTTATGCCAAATAGCTCGATTTTGGTCTCATATGACCACAACACTTGTGGTCTCTCAGTTCTGTGAATCATTCAGATGTTCATTGGCAAACTTCAGACGGGCCTGTACATGTGCTATCTTGAGCAGGGAGACAATGCCGGCACTGCAGGATTTCAGTTCTTCACGGCGTAGTTGTGTTACCAATTGTTTTCTTGGAGACTATGGTGTCAGGGGCCATCCAGGATCCGAAGCTGCATATCTCTGGTTTTCCCTGCCTTGCCTCAGTTCCCATGTTTTGCTGTAATCCGTTCCTGGATTTCCATATGCTCTGTTCTGTGCTTCTGATTCCTTGATTTCAGTCTTGCTCTTTGCTTCAGTTCTGTTTCCTTTATAAGGTGTGCCCCACCCGTGTGTTATGTTTGTCTCAGTCTGCAGTCTAAAGGTATGTCCTTCTTGGTTCTGTGTTTGGATTCAATGTTTAGTTTATTAGTAATTCAGTAAGCAGGGTTTAGCGTTAGGACCCACTGAATATTGGAGTACTTTGGCGTAGTGGTGGGCTAAGCATACTATGGCCATATGACGTGGCAGAATCTCCAATTGTTATCATATAGTCTTAGGCTAGTTCCTGTATTCATGTTTGTCTGTCTCTTATGTGCCTTTGCCCTCCTACCCTGAATCATCTGAGGATTTCGGTTCCTCTCTCCTCTCCCCATGTCCCAGTTAAGATGTCCTATCCTTGCTTAAGGGAGAAGCGTCCGAGGATTCCGGCTCCGCACTCCATCCCCTGTGTTCCTTGCCTTGTTCCCTGTCCTTTGTTGTGCCCTGTATCATGTATGTCTTGTCTGGTTATGTTCCTTGCTCGGTCTCCCTGCTCCTTGCTTTGTCCTCCTTGCTTGCTACGTTTCTGTTGATACTCTGCTTAGCTTCCGTACTCCCAGCCTGCAGTATCCTGCACATGATTCTAGTGCTATGTCTCATGCCTGCTCCAGGGTGCTCGTAGGGTATCTCCAAGTTCTGCTTTGTTCTGGACTACTACTACTGCTATGGCATGGTGCTGGTTTGTGGCTGCAAAACCCTAGATGCTCACCTGGGAGAATGCAGTCGCCCTGCACCAGGCCCTGTCCATCTCTGCTACTGCGCAACAACTCCTGAAGACAATCTTTGGGCTCTCTGGGTCATTACTGTTGTCTGTATGGGCCGAATCCCTGATATATGGTCCCAGCTGCCTTGAGATCATTGTTCTGGGCGGATTCCGCACCGTTCTCATGATCATTAAAATTCCATAAGGTGAGATCTTGCATGGAGCCCCAGACCGAGGGAGATTGACCGTTATTTTGTGTTTCTTCCATTTGCAAATAATCGCACCAACTGTTGTCTCCTTCTCACCAAGCAGCTTGGGCATGGTCTTGTAGCCCATTCCAGCCTTGTATAGGTCTACAATCTTGTCCCTGACATCCTTGGACAGTTCTGTGGTCTCGGCCATGGTGGAGAGTTTGGAATCTAATTGATTCATTGCTTCTATGGATAGGTGTCTTTTATACAGGTAACAAGCTGAGATTAGGAACACTCCCTTTAAGAGAGTGCTCCTAATCTCGGTTTGTTACCTGTATAAAAGACAGCTGGGAGCCAGACATCCTGCTGATTGATAGGGGATCAAATACTTATTTCACTGAGTAAACTGCAAATCAGTTTATAACTTATTTGAAATGCGTTATTCTGGATTTTTGGATGTTCTGTCTCTCACTGTCTCAAGTGAAATGCCATTCTTATGCGGGTATCCAAACTTTACTAACGTAACAAATTGTAAGGCACTGACATGTCATGGTGTAACCTGGGAGGGAAGGTCATTTACAGAGGATTAGAGTGTATAATGTGTATGGTATATAAATAAGGTGATTTCTGGAAGCTAGTATGTCCCAAAGGGACAATAGCTGGTCACAAAGTACATAATATAGGAGCCTATATGTTGCATGTGCATTACATTCCTGTTGAAGTTCCCAGGTATGGGCATGCCATTTACATACACATACATTGGTAGTAACATGGATGATAATGAAGAGCTTAAATGTGGCTCTGTCATAAGATGCCTCCTTTGCCACAAGTCAGTTCTTGAAATTTTTGTCAATCTCAGTCCACTGTGCTATTGTTGCCAAAAATCTGCAATTTCTTACTCTACCTGAAGCAATGTAAATCATACCACCACTGGACTCTGGAGCAGTGGAAAAGTGTTTTCTGGAGTAATGAATCTCGCTTCATTAACTGGAAGTTCAAAAGACTAATCCATGTTCGAGTTATGCCAACTTGTAAAAAAAAAAACTTGGTACAGTGGCCTAACGACTTTGATGATATTTTAGTTATTTGGGATAAAGACCGGACTTTGCTCAATAATTTACTATATATATTTAAATCACAATAATTTATAATGGGATTCCCTGGACACAGGTACGATAAAAAAAAACAATGACAAAAAGAAGAGGTTAATTATTCTGATATCAAATTTATCACACAATATAATTCGCAAGTGTTTGGTATTAAAAAACAAAACAAAAATTTTCTAAATAAAATCTAATATTATGTTTGATATGAAAAATGCTTTGCAATGTGGTTGTCATAAACAATATATTGGGTGGAGAACCCAAAAATTATCCAAACGCATAAGAGAACATGTATATAAAATTAAATGTTATCTTTTAAACATCCCGTTCCACTCCATTGTAACCAAGGCCTTAATCAGGATTTTGATATGATATGTTTCTTATAACTTATTTTTCAAAATATATGTATATTATTGTTTGTATTTTATGTGTATTTTCTGATTATTAATACCGGAATAAATGTAACTGTAAACCGAAGAAGAAAAAACCCTAAATACCTAAGGTATGTGTTCACCATGTATATTGATTTAGGGTACTTAAATATTGACATGTCCACTGGTTTGCTTGGAATGTGCAGCGTCAATGAAAGCAGAATGATTATTCTTGTTACGTACACTGGCGCAACTACAGGGTTCGTGGTTGTGTCCGGACTCGTGTCTTTAGGGGGCCCGGTGCGACCTCTGTGACCCCTCCTTCCTGGCACCCCATGCTGGTTCAAAATAGTTTAGAAAGGGCCCTTACGACCTTAACTGGCATGGAGAGACAGAAGCGTATCGGGTTCACGTGACGTCACATGTCTCTCCACGTGATCACGTAACATGCCAGACAGGGTGCTGCAGGATCGGTGAGAGGAAAGCAGGGGTGGGAGGTGGGATATATGTATATATATATATGTGTTCGCTTGTGTGTGTGAGTACGGATGTGCACTTGTGTGTGTGATCATGGATGTGCACTTGTGTGTGTTTAAATATGTTGTATGTAGGAAGGGCGGACAAGGGGCAAAGAAGGTGTGTTGTTGGGGCAATGATGGCACAGACCAGCTGTTGGAAGCTGGGTGCCTGGGGTAATTTTTTGCCCCCAGGGCCTGGTGGTTTCTAGTCATGCCCCTGGTTACGTTGAACGCGTTACAAAGGTGGGATTCTGATTAATTTAATGTGGACCTTTATTCAGATGCAATTCTAAATTATTCATCTGTTTTCCAGACATGGAAAGTAACGTGATACATTTGTAGATTGTAGCAGTTTGTCATGCTTACCTACGTAAAACACTTAATTGGAAATTCATTAGAAAGAAAGAACTTCCTTTGAAATCAATACGAGCACTCAGTATTCAATTATGTTGGTCATATTAGACCACTGGATGTCTCACCAAAGCCAGGGGTAAACCTGGTGTTCGGCTGAATGTACCTTCTGCAAGCCAAGGAGCTGTAGTAGGGGCTAACAGGTAAAAATGCATAGTAGGGATTCTGATGAAACCCTCCATATGTCTGCAAAGAGGAAAATAAATACCCATAAATTTAAAGATGACAGCTATCAGATATATTTAATGGCTAGATTATTCTTTTAATGTTTCTATTTATTCTTAAATCGACCCAGTAACCACATGCACAGCAGGACTGGAAGGGTTAACTAGAAAGCAATCTGCAACATGTTCAACTACTTAAATTGCAGGAGAAAGTGAACATACATATTATTGGCAACACACATAGTTCACCACCAACAGGAAATGCAAAGCAATGCCAAAAAAATCACAGCAAATAGCCAGCTGTGACACAGTTTAGGATTTTCCTTATAGTTTCCATAAGATTTCTTAGTGACATTTTAAAGCAAACAGGACCTCAGCCTTTGTCAAATATAATTAAAATGACTTCACACACTAGCTAAATTAATTATGTAAATAATATATCTGTATATCATATAAATCAAGTTTAATCCAGGACTGAAGCATCTATCACCTGATTTATCATGTTATACTTAATGTTCATTTTTTTTAAATTGTTCAGATTCATAATTCTTTGGAGCAAAAGCTAACTGAGCTTGGCCTTACGTGATCTAAAATGAAGGAAAAAAAAGTGAAATTAAACTCCAAATGCTCCTGCTATCAAAGCCAGATTACGTAGTTTTGGGGCCTGGCAAATTTATAAAGGAATGGTCTCTTATTTCTTATGCCCAACAGTTTTTCAACATTAACATAACTTAATTTTATTTTTACTGCAATACAAAATAACATCTATTGTGCAGTTACAAAATAAAAAAAAATATTTTGACTCTTTCATGCTTCTTTGTTTTTCTAATCTTTAGCAACTTTCTTTTCACTCGTCTACCTCTTTGGCAATTTCTTCTTTTTTGTTTGCACCTCATTTGCAGAATTATTATATATGTTTCTCTCTTTCCTAGCTCCCACTTTATTTTGTTTCCCTTTGATCCAATTTGTCCTGTCTCTTATGCAGTATGCTGTATTGTTTTGCTGCTGGCTACTTGTTGTCTCCTTTTTCTCATTATTACTAGTTCTTTAAAAGTTCTGCTTTTGCTGTACATGGACATTTATGAACTGCAATAACAAAATGAGGTGTGCACCCAAAAGAGAAATATGAGGGTTGTGCACAAGGGAATTTTCATAGTCTATTGAATGCTTGCTTTTCCTCTGTGGTCCATTATATTTTAACTGGACCTCTTGCCTTTGTATTTTAAAGGCAGTGTCACGCTTAGCACCTCATAGCTAAATATTCATCATTTTGTTTGAATTTACAAGTAATGCAATTGACGGTTCTATGGTCAAACAATCAGCACAGTTTAATAACTGGATATGACCTGCAATGGTGAACTACAAGAGCTCAAATGATGTTGGTTGTAAGATTCTACTCATATTTCACGATGATGAGCCCCAATGCAGAAACTAACACTCTTGCTGACCCGGAACACACTATGAGCGGAGTGATAACAGGGCACTCTCGTGGGTATCCAAAAGCACAGTTGAACAGGCATAATGGAATGTATCTGGTGGTCAAAGCTCCTAAAAGCAATACACCATGGTCAGGATACCAGAGGTCATGGAAAGACTTCAAGTACAACCAGGGTCAGGATGTCAGAGGTAACGATAAAGTATTACACAGCCAGGGTCAGGCTGCCAGTGGTCATGGGTAGTCAGTATAGCCATATTTCACAGCCAGGGTTAGCATACCAGAGATCTTGGATAATACGGGAAACAGCCAAGGTCAGGAACATAATCAAAACCAGAAGGCTCAATGCTGAGATACAGGAACAGCCACTAGAGAACCATAGAACAACTGAGCAGTGGCATACAGGTATTGTGACTTTAAATAGACCAAGGGGGGCAATTCTTGGAATGTCACTTGCGTTGCAACTGCCATAGCGACACTGCTGAGCGGAGGATGGCAGCTGTGCAAGTGTGTGGGATCCTCAAGCAGCAGGGAGTGTGGGCAGAAGAAGAGGAGGATGCCAGTGAGGTGCCTCGTTTCCCAGAGGTAAGTACCTTACATTGGTTTCACATAATAAGGGGTTAGCAAGGTGGCCGTACACAGGCACTGGACACAATTTGTGGTGTCAGCAACCCTGCTGACTGGACTGTCTGCTGTTGGAAGAGCAGGACTGGTTGGGGAGATTAGTTTTTCACACATGGCTACTTTATTTTGGCTTTATTTTTGTTAAATAAATCATGACACATGTAATATGTCATGTGTTGTTGTATTTACCTAATTTTCAGACCTGATTATGTCCTGATATGTAAAACCATAGAATTCAAAATACTTTCACACAACTGTACATGTGTAAGGCATTTAGAACTAGTTTGCCAATCATGGGCATTCTAACTGTGGTGAAGATGTTATCTTCCTCAATCAGTTTTCTAGATTCTTTTATTGTTTTTATTGCTCCAAAGATATAGCATCCAGCTGCCCTGACTGGATATTCAAGCGGAAATCCATTAACTTTCTAGCTACTCTGTTCTTCAGTTAAGGCTAGATTTCCACTTGGGTTTTTTTTGCTAAAAACGCCCATAAAAACGCCAATAGCGCCACCTGGCGTTTTTTTTTGTGAAAAACGGCTGCACCCAGATGTTAGCTGTTCTTCAATAGGAAATCGCAAAATGCCATTTCCACTTGGCGTTTTTCTGTTTGGCGTTTTTTCAGTCCTCTTTGGCGTTTTTCTGCTTTTTTGGGCTCTGTGGCAGTTGACACTCTGGCGTTTTTTGCAAGGAAATCTTGGCGTTTTTCTCCAATAGAAGTCTATGGGAGAGAAAAAACGCCATGAAAAAGCCATGTGGGTTTATTGCCTTGGCGTTTTTTTCTGGCGTTTTTTCCACAGTTACAATGCAGAGGATGGACCCAGTATCTGTGTGTCCTACGAGAAATAGGCTGAAAACAAACAGTTTCACACAAAACAAAGTCCTGGACTGGTTCATATTGAATTTTACACCATTTGGAACAAACATGCCATTACAAACAAACATACGCGACCAGATCCTGCGTGCCAAAAGCAACAGCAAACAATTTGCACCATCATTTGGGGCCAATCTTCCTAGAGGAGCAGACATTCGAAATAAAGCATGCCTTACAAACCACAGAAAAGAGACAAAAGGGTCTACCAAGTAAATGACATCAGGAGAGGGCAGATACTTGCCATTTATCCTAATCCCTTTTAGCTGGGTGAAACTTCTAACTTGTAAAGGCTGGAAAACTGCCTAAGGTCAAAAAAAGCAATTTCCACAGAAAGGCTAAAACGCCAGAAAAAACTCCAGAAAAAACGCCAAAACGCAGGTAAATGCAGTGGCAGTTTTCTTGGCGTTTTTCATCAAGAAAAAAACGCAGGACAAAAACCCAAGTGGAAACCTAGCCTTATTCTGCTCTTTTAGAAGGGTTTGGGTATATGAGATTTTTGTATGTGTTTTTTTAGATGCAACTGAAAAACAAAGATGATTTTGACAGAAACAGTAGATCATGAGTCCCCAACCACAGCGCTGCGGGAGACCTGGATCCTCCTCTCCAGCAGCCGTGGACGTCTGTGCGATGCAGAGAACCCCGCTGCTGTTGGCACTTCCGCTGGGGCTTCTATGAACTAGCGATGGTATTACATGACCTTCCGATGCACCACCACAAAAGCCCCAGCAGCAGTGGAGGTTGTCTGAGTGCATTGCACAGACTTCCCCTGGCTGCCAGAGAGGAGGATCCATCTCCAGGGGACCTGTATCCTCCTCTCTGGCAGCCGGGGAAAGTCTGCGCGATGCACGCAGACAACTTCCGCTAATGCCGACACTTCCGTCGGGGCTTCTATGAAGGAGCGCTGGTGTTACATGACCTTCCGGTGCACCAACACAAAAGCCCCAGCAGCAGTGGAGGTTGTCTGAGTGCATTGCACAGAATTCCCCTGGCTGCAAGAGATGAGGATCCCTCTGCAGGGGACCTGTATCCTCCTCTCTGGCAGCCGGGGAAAGTCTGAGCGATGCATGCAGACAACTTCCGCTACTGCCGGCACTTCCACCGGGGCATAGAAGCCTAGGTGGATGTGACGAGCAGCAGCAGAGGTTGTCTATACGCATCGCGCAGACATACTTCGGCTGCCCCCACTACTGGGGCTCAAGACAAGACACCCCTCTACCAGGGCTCAGGACTGATAGGTTACACATGACATGACTGACAAGGCTACACAGATATAACAGGACTGAACAGGACAGACTAGACAAGGACATGTATAGAATCCCTTTCTAAGATAACAAAATTGGAGATTCAGTCACATATTATGGCCATAGTATGCTTAGCTAACCAAGTACTCCAATATATCGGTGGGTCCTAACACTAAACTTGCCTAACATAATAACTAATAACTAAAGACTATAAACAGATGAACAAAGGGAACACATGAATGGACATACCTTAAGCTGGACAAACAGGAAACTAAACTGAAACTCAGAGCACAGGGGTGTGGCACATATAAATATACAAACAATGAAGGAGCAAAGAAACAAAGCAAGACCAGAAACACAGCAAGAAGGAAAACCTGGAGAAACTGGATACTGCCTAAACAGCCTGGGTGGACCTTCAGTCGGTGTGGACTTTACACTAGCATTTCAAATACCGATGGGGTGTCTAGCTCAAAAAATTGTATGGTTTGATTGGGTAAATTTAATTGGCTGGATTCAAAGATATCTCCCAATTAGGACATGGGTGCAGACTGACCAGACGTCAAAATGAAAAGAAAAAAATGTTCATCTGTGTGTTATCACTGTACTCAGAAGATGTTGCTGAACAAATATTGGGGCATTGCTTTGAAGTGACATATACCAGGAGCTGTAAAATTATACCTGAAGGAGAGGAAGAGGGGAGAGATAAAGAAAAACATGAGAGATGAGATAATGAAAGATGGTGAGAAATGATTAATGAGAAAAGGCAGAGATAAAGAGAGGTGGGAGGAAAAATAAAGAGAAATGGGAGAGATAAGATAAAGAAATAGAGGAGAGCTAATGAGAACTAGGGTATCAAAGAAAAGGAAGAGATATAAAAGAGAAAGGGGGGGTTTAGATGAAAGAGAGAGGAATAGGATGATAGATAAAGAAAATGAGCAGGAGAGATAAACAGAAAGAGGAGAGATAAACAGAAAGGTTTACCGGAGAAAAACTGTTAGGGAAAAGGGTGAGGAGAAATAAAAAAAAAAAGATAAGAGATAAAGAGAATCAATAGAAAGAAGAGATGAAGAGAAGGGGAGAAATAAAGAGAAAAGAGAGAGGAAGGAATGGAGAGATAAATTGAGTTGAGAGAAGATCTGGGTGCTCGGGCCAGTCCAATGTGCACAATACGGGTGCTGGGCAGTTCTGTAGATACAATCTGGGTGCTGGGGCAAGTGCTATGTGTGCAATATAGTTGCCAGGACTGGCCTTTGGGGTGTGCGACCTGTTATCAACGCAGGGGAGGGTGGTCCATGTGTATGATGCTTTCATATGACTCTACCCCATGGGCTGTAATTAAGGTGCGGAGCCAAGGAGTGGCAAATATCCTTGCATCAGCCCTGAATAAAGGCTCTAAAAGCCTACAGAGCAGAAGATTTAAAACCAGAACCCAACTCTCATTAATACCCACACAAAATAAAAAAAATGCATGCATTAGATGAGAGTGTATGTAAGCTCTGAGTAAAAGCAGGTATCTTGCATATTCACTAATTTGCAAATTGCCTGTGACTGCAAGTTGGAACTTTGGTTAGAGGGTCCCAAGCACCCCCTATTAACCAGGGGGTTGATGGTTGCCTCCACTTTACCCCATCCCATGCACTATTGGGTGATGGATATTTAACCCTTGTGGGGTTTATGCCCCTGTTTATGGCCTAGATATGCCCATCCCCTTTTGATGGGTGCAAAGATAACCCTTCCAAGGACCATTTGTTAAACCTTAACTCGCCATACCACTAGGAACGGGATGGGAGTGAGGGATGGCTTGGGGTCATCTTCACCTCTTTATCTATCTATCTATCTATCTATCTATCTATCTATCTATCTATCTATCTATCTATCTATCGTATAAAGATGATTGTTTAATTACCCTCACTGCACATAGATTGGGAGAAGAGGAAGGGCAATCATCAGGTCCCCATGATTAAAAAGAAGTAAGTACCTAATTTTTTTTCTCCATATCGTATTAAAGTTATATAATGCTTTCATAGGGCTCACAAGATCTTGGATTAAGATATAAATATGTGTGCCAAGTCTCACAATAACCTACCGGTAAAGAAAAGAAATGTTTGCAAAAGTTTCTCCAGATATTTACTTTACCTCTGGCATGTTTGTGAACATTATTAAAAAAAAATCAACAAAAAACATTATCTTTGGAAACTACTGCAAAAGAGGTAGTAATTATTAGACACAACATTTGAATCATTTAGGTTAGAAATGCATGTTACCTGTTTAGACAAAAAAAAGTCAAATAGTTATTACTTCAAACTTAGGGTCTTAGGGTGAATGGGCAAATGGGTCAGGGTCAAACTGTCTAAAGGTAACTCTATATTTTTTCACTCATACATACATACATACATACATATGTACTTTTGCTAACAATATCTTGACTTTTTACAGTGGTTTCCACAGGGACTACAATTAAAACCAAGTATTTGTTACCATGCGGGTCAATGTTATAAAACCTTTGTGATAGAAGGGTGAGATGGGCGGGGGTGTCTTTTGATTGCATATGTGATGTAGCCTGTACAATGAGAATTTTGGGGTTATGTATGCATGATGAAGAACTCTAAGAAACATCTTCCTACAATAACTGTATGGGAGTAGCGAGGCATGTGGGACAAAGCTGTGAGAAGGTATTCCATGGTATGGTCAAGTCTAAGTGGCTCATGCCTAACTGGTCTAATTTAGCCCATATACAGTGGATATAAAAAGTCTACACACCCCTGTTAAAATACCAGGTTTTACAGGTTTTACAGAGACAAAGATAAATCATGCCAGAACTTTTTCCATCTTTAATGCGACCTACAACGTGAACAATTAAATTGCAAAACAAACTGAAATCTTTGAGCGGGGGCAAAAAAACTCACAATAACCTGGTTGCATAAGTGTGCACACCCTCTTATAACTGGGGCTGTGGCTGTGTTCAGAATTAACCAATCACATTAAAACTCATGTTAAATATAAGCCATTACACACCTGCCATAATTTAAAGTGACCTAATTAATCACAAATAAAGTTCAGCTGTTCTAGTAGGATTTACCTGACATTTGCTTAGTTGCATCTCAGAGCAAAAGCCATGGTCCACAGAGAGCTTCCAAAGCATCAGAGGGATCTCATTGTTGATATCAGTCAGGAGAAGGGGCAGAGGTGGGAAAGGCAGTGAGAAGGGGCAGAGGTGGTAGATAGTGAGAAGAGGCAGAGGGGGGGAGGCAGTGAGAAGGGGCAGAGGTGGTAGATAGTGATAAAGGGGGAGAGGGGATAGATAGTGAGAAAGAGAGTTTTGTGACAAGATTTTTTTTCCTTTCTTTATTTCGGATGGAGGGTCACCAGAGGCGTAGTTTGCACAGGGTGCCAGAACACCTAAGGCCGACTCTGTCTGTCAAGTATATTCTTATTAGTCTTTTTCATAATATGAGAAGTTAGATGCCTGATGCCTTATGCACAGTGTTGATAAACAACTTCTAGTCTTTAATTTTAAAGTGGGAAACAATAGTTTATAAAAAAAACAATTAAGGCATGGACTGACAGTGGTAGATCTTGCTTTCTACACTTACCAGGAAAGGATATTTTGGCTGAAAATATGGAAAAACTTAGGCTTAAGAAGTTGCCATGCACAGATTGTAGTATATAGTATTGGGTTAAATTCACGAATGTACAGTTGTATAAAAAAAGAGGAAGGCATTTCCATGGAAGGCAGTTGTTTATAGATAACTGGAGTTTGCAAAGCCTCATCTTGTTGAAGTCAGCTACTGATTGCTAGAACTCACTTACATCCACCTTCCCCCACCCCTTTTGTCACATAGCATGTTTACCACACTATGTCATCTGGAGAAATGATAGTTTGTTTCATCTGTGGTTTTGAGTCTGTAAAAACATCTAAAATTGCCTAATGGCCTTTTTGGGGAAGGTACTTGAAAAAACATTACTGGATTCAAGTGTTCTGGGGAGAAGTGGTGCAAGTGTTGAACCAATAAGTCTTCTGTAGTAGGGCTATTTCACAGATTTCTGGTGAATTGTGCTCAGAATCAAGGTCATTGATGTCTACTGTGGTACAACATGATGTGCCTCTTAAGGATAAGTCTGCATGTTTCTGTGGCCACATGCTGGGCATCTGTGAAATTGCAGACATCTTTGGACATAACATAAAAAACCCCATAGGGAGACTGGATCTAGATGGTGAGAATACTATAGACACAAACCGTATGCAGGAAACACACAAACAACAGACATACATAACATAAATGGCTAACTCTTGGACCAGTTCTGTGGTACCTTGTATAGGCAAATCATAGAAATAGCAGAAATAACTAGCAAGCAACTCTCAAATGTATTAATTTATTAATCAAGTTACTTGCTAATTGCAATTACAAATCCCCTTGGGGATGCAGGGTGGTATGCAATTTGACTCTGTTATTGGGTTCCTAATGATCCATTATAAACCAACAGAGATGCCCCCTCTTCATCTGCCCTGCGTGGTGGTGGATAATAAAATCACCCCAGGGGTTTATGTCCCCCTTCCTTTGCCCATTGGAATGCGTGATTAAAGTACTTAAAAAAATTGGAGAGGTGTGGACTGTGGATTTCAGTGTCTTGCCCTTCTAGTGCAAAACCTAAAATCAATACATTTTCAGAAAAGAAAAACCCTACCTATCCACTGTACCAGTGGATACTCCCTCCCTATCTACCACATCTGCCTCCCTATCAACCACATCTGCCTCTCAATCTATCCTATGTACCCCTTCTCCATCCCAATCTATCCTATGTACCCCCCTCTCCCTCCCAATCTATCCCATCTACCCCCATCTCCCTCCCAATCTATCCTATCTACCCCCTCTCCCTCCCAATCTATCCCTATCTACCACATCTGCCTCCCTATCAACCACATCTGCCTCCCAATCTATCCTATGTACCCCCTCTCCCTCCCAATCTATCCCATGTACCCCCCTCTCCCTCCCAATCTATCCCATCTACCCCCATCTCCCTCCCTATCTATCCCATCTGTCACGTTCTGCCCGGGGCTGCGGAGCTGCATATCTGTCTTGCTTTAGTTTCCCTGGTTTGCTTCGATCCATTCCTGGATTTCCTTTTGCTTTGTTCTGATCTTCCATTCCTTGCTTCTGCTTCAGCTCTTTGCTTCAGCTCTGTTTCCTTTATAAGGTGTGCCCCACCTATGTGTTCTGTTTGTCTCAGTCTGCAGTCTACAGGTATGTCTCGGTGCTATGTGTTTGGTTTACATGTTTGGTTTGTTTCGTATCACTGTCAGCAGGGATTAGCGTTAGGACCCACCGTCATTGGAGTACTTTGGCGTAGTGGTGGACTAAGCATACTATGGCCATATCATGTGACGGAATCTCCAATTGTTATCAATCGGTCTTAGTGCTTCTGTATCGCTGTGAGTTTGTTCCTGTGATTTTGACCATTTGCTTGCCTGACTTCCCTTCTGCTTTGCGATTTTGTACCTCTGCCTGTGATACCCGGTTATATTTAGCTCGTCTGACTACCCGCTCTGGTTTTGATCCCCGGCTTGTACGACTACCTGATTCGTGTACCGACCTGGCTTTCCTGACCATCCTGATTGTGTTAACCCCGGCATTGCTGAGTTCATCTGTGAATCCTGTTCCACGCTGGCTTCTACACCTTGCATTCTCAACTCATATCTACTATATCTGCTACACCTGACCTCCTCACTGTTGGGATCACCTAAGTCCTGGTTGCTGCTCACGAGGGCCTCCTTTGGGAGCGGTACTCCGGGAGGAAGAACTTCTGCGCTGAGTGCCGTGGTGTTAGCGGTCGTGACACCATCTACCCCCCTCTCCCTCCCAATCTATCCTATCTACCCCCTCTCCCTCCCAATCTATCCCCTCTCCCTCCCAATCTATCCTATCTACCCCCTCTCCCTCCCAATCTATCCCCTCTCCCTCCCAATCTATCCTATCTACCCCCTCTCCCTCCCAATCTATCCTATCTACCCCTTCTCCCTCCCAATCTATCCCCTCTCCCTCCCAATCTATCCCTTCTCCCTCCCAATCTATCCCTATCTACCTCTTCTGACTCTCTAACCCCCTCCTAACTTTCTACCCCCCCTCCCCTTTGAAGTTCACTTACCTTGGGCTTGTCCAGCGGTGAGATCGCGAGGTCTCTGTATCCCTGGTTCTGCCGGCTTCACTGCTGGGCGCCGGATATGACGACATATACCGGCGCTCGGCTTGAAATGCAGGCACTGCGAACAAGGCAGAGGCCTCGCGGTCGCGGAGAAGAGTGAGAGGCGCCAACGGTTGCTGAGAACTTATTCCTCAGCAACCGCTCGGCGCCTCTCACTCTCTCCTCCGGGTCTATTAAAAAAAAAAAAAAAGACGGCGTTTCAATTGGGGGGGGCACACCGGGGGGCACAGCATGATGTAGGGGGGGCCATGGCCCCCTCTGGCCCCCCCCGACGCCACTGCTGCCCAATCAGCTGTAAATACGATTATTGTGAAGTGAAAGCCTCTAGGAATAACAACAGCTCAACCAAGAAGCAGTAAACCACACACACTTACAGACTGGGGCTGCAGAGTGTTGAAGAGTTAATTATATCATGTCAGTAAACAGTATACATTTAAAAGCATGATCTGCATAACTGAATATATGGCTAAAGATTTTGGCAAAATATGATTTATGGCAATTATATGTCCAATCTTGACATGCCAGAGATCACCAGGATCCCTGATTGTTTTCTTTCTGTATTACATATTTTTCATCTATTGTGTTTTCATTAGTTAATTGGAGGCATAGGTTTGTGTTTAGTGGAATGGTCGTGGTAGGACTGGGCAACTCCAAGAGATTTAGATTTAGAGGTCACAGGAGATAGTGGTTGCGCATAGAGGAGAAGAAAGTCACAGTAATATCATATGTGGCTGGCACCGTGTGGTAAAGAGTTAAGGAATGGGTACTCACATTTTTGGGGGACTTAAGCAATTAGTCCCACAAAACTTGCATGGGCGATACAATCCTCGCCTGGGGATATCTTTAGCAGCAGTCCTGTGTAGTTCTTTTTTTTTGGTTCTAAGGATAAGTTGCACATAAAAAGTTAAACAGAAATAGGCATAGTGCTTTCTGTATATATAAAATGAATAAAACAAATAAAAACAGTTCACTATATACTTACAATATGGTGAGCAATAAATGGATTGCTCACACCTTCTGGCGTAGGTGGAATGATCCCCACCAAGGATAAAAACTTGCGTGTTTAAAACATTAAAAGGATACCAGGAGCAGAAAAGAATGTTTTTTTAAAAAAACTTATTTATTTTCAGCTTTCTGGTTAAAAACCATTATAAGGTCAATAAAAATAGCACGTACGCATTTCACCTACTAAATAGGCTTCCTCTGAGACACTACTGTGCTTCAGCTGGCAGACAGCCATCCCAACATCCTGTATCCTGTATGATACCTTAACCCCATACTGGTTAAGTGCAATGCAACAGCGACAAAACCCGTACATGTACAGGCTACTGTTAACAGCTGAATCGCCGCGATCAGCGGCTTTGCAGCATCCACGGAAGCCTCACAAGTGAGGCTGACCGTGGATCTGGGGTGGAAAGCCCTCCCCTGGCCGGCTTCAAAGATACCCGAAATAGCACATGGGGCAGAATGACCAGATTTGGGGAAAAATGGTTTTGAAATAGCAAAATGCTACTGGTACTTATAACGTGCAGAAAAAAGCAAAAAAACATAAAAACATTGGGTATCTCTAAACTCAGGACAAATAGTAGAATCTATTTAGCATTAAAATTAGTTTTGGCAGATGAGTAAAAGATTTTTTTTTTAAAAGTGAGAAGTCATTTTTTTAACAAAAAAAAAAAACACCATATTTTTTCTTTTTGTATTAGTAAATTAGATGATATAATAAAAATTTAGATGGTATCTAAAGAAATCCCTACTTGTCCTGAAAAAAACAAATATATAATGTGTGTGGGTGCACAAAATGAGAAAGAAGAAAATCACAGCTAAACAGCAACACTAAAAAATGTTAAAAGAGCCTTTGTCCCAAAATGTACTACGAGTAAGAAACAGTCTTGTCATTAAGGGGTTAATAAATTTGGTAATTCATGGTCCCCTTGATGATGGCAAGTTGTGCAGGCCCTGGTGTAGCAAAGCAGCTCGAAATCATGATGCTCCCTCAACCATAGTTCGTCTTTGGAGTGATAGTTTCATGTGGGTGTGCAGTGCCCTTTGAACTTCATACTTGCTGCATGTGCTGCATGTTCTTTCCGAAAAATTCAACTTTAGATTCAGTCCGTAATCGAACATTTTCCCAGAAGCATTGTAGCATGACAATTTGCCCTTAGCAAAACAGTGTTAAATTGGAGACCATCGGCTTCCTCGGTGGTGTTTTGCCATGGACTTCATGTCTTTTCGATAGTTTGTTATTCTACGGTTCTTTTTTTTTACTTTATTGAACATTCTACATTGCGTACTTGAAGTCATGAAGTGTTTCATTTTGGACAGATGAATGTGTAAAAGCTTTGATTTTACTATGTAACCCTTTCGAGCTTTATGCAAATCAACAATTCCTGATTGTAGGTCTTATGAGATTTTTTTTTGGGGGGGAGGCATGGCTTACATCACAGATGCTCTTGAGAATAGAAAACTTAAAATGTTTGAGTGTTTTTTTCTTATTAAAATAGTGCTAAAGCACACCTGTAATACGTTTCATTGATTGGATTTGCTATCTCCAAATGTGATTAGTCTAAGAGTTCATATACTTTTTCCAATATGTTGATGTATTCAATATGGACAAGAACAATAGAATAATTTACAATACAATAAAAGTGAAAACAGATTTTGTTTGTTAATTATTGTAAGTGATGAAGATCATATTCAAGACAAATGCTGGTAATTCAAAAGGGCTCACTTTTTCCTGCCACTATGCGTGTATGTGTATTTATATCTACACTATATGGACAAATGCATTGGGACATCTGACCGTTACACCAGCATGCAGTTTTGCATTCTAAATACATAGATATTAATATGTATGGTCCCCCTTTGGGGCTATAACAGCTGCCACTCTTCTGGGAAGGCTTTCCACAAGATTTTGAAGTGTTTCTGTGGGAACCTTTGACCATTCATACAGTATAACATTTGTGAGGTCAGGCACTGACGTTAGAGAAGGTTGGGCTCACAGTCTACATTCCACTTCATCCCAAAGGGCTCTGTGTGGAAAAGTCAAGTTCTTCCACACCAAACACATCCAACCGTGTCCTTATGGACCTTGCTTTGTGCACCGGGGAACAGTCAAGCTGGAATAGATAAGGGTCTTTAGTATATGTGCACATATATATATACACACACATATATATACACACACACACACACATATATATATATATATATATATAACTTCCTTTGTAACAAAATGAGCACTCTTGGGATTTAAATTTAGAAAGCTTTATTGTTCCCATCCCCGATTGAGACTTTTTTCAACACAGGCTTGAAGGTGTTCACACCCAATAAATACTCACAAGGTCATCTCACCCCACCCACTACTTAATCCCTCCTCCCATAATAAATCAGCTCTCTATAGACATATATATAATTTATACATTTACAAAGTAGGGCCAAAGCTATTTTGGAAAAAAAATATTTCAGTAAGAAAGTAAGTAGGAGTTTAAAAAAAAAAAAAAGTGGAATGAATGTTGAAAAAATATATTTTCACCCCATTTTGTTTACTTGTATTATTATATTGTGGCCAGTAGCCCAACCCTGGCCTATCCAAAATTCTAGAAACAGTGCTAGACCGACTTGAACTGGAGAAGGAAGTGCATGTGGTGTAAGGGAACAACCCCTTTATGTGACAATGCGGAAAAACTGTGACTACTCTGTGTTTCAGAGTGTTTGTGTGTGTGTGTTAGTTAAAATGCACAGTCATTTTAAGTGGCTGTGCATGTAATATAAATTAACCTAACAAAATTAAATAAATAATTATCCCTGAGTTATAACACTGTGTTAGTGAAGAAAAGCTATAAAAATTGGCTTTCGGGGCAAAAAGTGTCCGAACTACAGGCAAGGGTTTAAGAACTAAATTAATGACTAAAGTACAGTACTTTAAAGAGTCAAGGCCATGGTGTTAAAATGAGACATGAAAGTTAAATGTATCAGCAAAGTATACTACTACCTATTCCTGGGCTGCAAAACACATTCTAAATCAGATCACTCAGATTGTGTTCTACTAGTCTAAATGATTCGTTGTGTTTTGTTCATGCATAGCTTGACATATGTTCACATAATGCAAGCCATAATTAACTGCAAGTGTTTCTAATTCCAATAGCTTAGTGTTGGTTGACATAGGTCCAACAGATGTCACAATTGCTCCCTCTTGTGGCAATGTATGGCCATAACAGAGGGAGACTTAATACAGACTTTTCAGGATCAACAACTAGGATCAGACCCAATGGCGTCGCTACAGGGGGGCAAGGGGGGCAATTGCCTCCCCTAGGTTAATCCTTGTCCCCCCTGTTGCCCCCCTGCCGAATTTGGATCCCGTCTTTCTTTTTTTTTATTTATTTTTTTAACGCGGAGGAGAGAGAGGGTGCGGCCCGAGTAAGATCGGCAGCCAAGGCAACCGATCTTACGTGGGCCGCACCTCGAGCCCTGCTACTTACCTGTGGGAGGGTCTTCTGTACTGCATAGAGGAAGCGGAACCTAGCAGAGTTCACGTGACATCACAGGACTCTGCTCCAGTCCAGCTTCCTCTGTGCTTTACAATAGAACGCAGAGGGAGGCCGCGCCCTCTGCTGAAGTCTGTGAGCGGCGTCGAGGAGCTGCAGTGCAGCTAAGGGGTGGGGAGGGAGTTTGAATGAGAATGTGTGATTGAGGGAATGAATCTGTGAATGAATGAGTGTGTGTGTGATAGCATGGATGTGTAATTGCTGGAACCTAGGCATGATGGGACTTTGATTGCTGTTAGCAATCAAACTCCTATCATGCCAAGTCAGCCAGTACATGCTGAAACCTAGCTAGCTGCCCCCTTGTCTATGGATGCTGCCAGAAGTATGGGGTCTGCACATCACTTACAGCCATCCTGTACCAGCATGTACTGGCTGACTTGGCATGATAGGAGTGTGATTGCTAACAGCAATCACAGTACCATCATGCCTAGGTTTCAGCATTTACTGGTTGGATGTGTAAGTGCTGGAACCTAGGCATGATGGGACTTTGATTGCTGTTAGCAATCAAACTCCTATCATGACAAGTCAGCCAGTACATGCTGAAACCTAGCTAGCTGCCCCCCTTGTCTATTGATGCTGCCAGCAGTATGGGGTCTGCCCATCACTTACAGCCACCCTGTACCAGCATACACTGGCTGACTTGGCATGATAGGAGTGTGATTGCTAACAGCAATTACAGTCCCATCATGCCTAGGTTCCAGCATTTACTGGTTGGATGTGTAAGTGCTGGAACCTAGGCATGATGGGACTTTGATTGCAGTTAGCAATCACACTCCTATCATGCCAAGTCAGCCAGTACATGATGAAACCTAGCTAGCTGCCCCCCTTGTGTATTGATGCTGCCAGCAGTATGCGGTCTCCACGTCACTTAAAGCCACCCTGTACCAGCATGTACTGGCTGACTTGGCATGATAGGAGTGTGATTGCTAACAGCAATCACAGTCCCATCATGCCTAGGTTCCAGCATTTACTGGTTGGATGTGTAAGTGCTGGAACCTAGGCACGATGGGACTTTGATTGCTGTTAGCAATCACACTCCTATCATGCCAAGTCAGCCAGTACATGCTAAAACCTAGCTAGCTGCCCCCCTTGTGTATTGATGCTGCCAGCAGTATGGGGTCTACACATCACTTACAGCCACCCTGTACCAGCATGTACTGGCTGACCTGGCATGATAGGAGTGTGATTGCTAACAGCAATCACAGCAAGCACAGTCCCATCATGCCTAGGTACCAGCATTTACTTGTTGCCTGGGTATGATAGGAGTGTGATTGCTGTGTGGGCAGTGTGGACGGCAGGGCTGGCTTTGGGGTGTGCAACCTGTGATCTATGCCTGTAATTTAGGGGGTTTTAAATATACCTTTTAATGACGTGTTTTTATGTGAATTCCAATTGATCTTTACCTGCAAAGCTGGGTTTTTGTGTTATTCTGTAGATCCATATCTATATATTTCCATACATTATTTATGTATACCTGCAAATACAGTGTTTGTATGTCTTATTCAGTTGATTAATACCTGCAATGCTGTTTCCATGTATTGATTTGATCTACACCTGAGATGCTACGTTTCATATATTATTATTGTATACCTGCAAATACAGGATTTGTATGTCTGATTCTGTTTATTTGATATATACCTTCAGTGCTGAGATCACAAGTGAATTTCAGTTGATCTATCCATGCAAAGCTTGGTTTGTGTGTTAATGTGTTGATCTATACCTTCTATCGGCAACTGGGGCTAATATTAATATATATGGGCAGCAGGGGCAAAAACACTAAGGGGGGTATAAACGACAATGCAGTGTGAAAAATCCATCCTTATGGAGACGTCTGTGACGTGGATTGTGTCCTGCTGTTTGTGTGTTTTTGGTTATCAGTGTAGCAGAGCCTGTCCTCGGGTGTGTGTGTGTATAGGTGTTGGTGTGGCAGAGCCTGTCCTGGTGTGTGTTTGGGTGTTGATGTGGCAGAGCCTGTCCTGGTGTGTGTGTGTTCAGTTGTCAGTGTGGCAGAGCCTGTCCTAGGGTGTGTGTTTGGGTGTCAGTGTGTCAGAGCCTGTCCGTGTGTGTTTGTGTTTGGATGTGGGTGTGGAAGAGCCTGTCCTGATGTGTGTGTTCAGTTGTCAGTGTGGCAGAGCCTGTCCTGGTGTGTGTGGGTGTCTGTGTGGCAGAGCCTGTCCTGGTGTGTGTGTGTGTTTGGATGTGGCAAAGCCTGTCCTGATGTGTGTGGGTGTCTGTGTGGCAGAGCCTGTCCTGGTGTGTGTGTGTGTTTGGATGTGGGTGTGGCAGAGCCTGTCCTGATGTGTGTGGGTGTCTGTGTGGCAGAGCCTGTCCTGGTGTGTGTGTGTATGTTTGGTTGTCGGTGTCGCAGAGCCTGTCCTGGTGTGTGTCTGAGTGTTGGTGTGACAGAGCCTGTGTTGGTGTGTGTGTCTGGGTGTTGGTGTGACAGAGCCTGTGTTGGTGTGTGTGTTTGGTCATCTGTTCCTGGCACTAAACTTACAGTAGGAATTATTTAATTTATATTTATCCAGAGATAAAATGCCCTCCTGAAGTTGTAGTGACTTCAGGGGACAAAACGTTCAAGGCCCTGAAATAATTTAGTGGAAAAGTTATTTATTGTGTTATAATATTTATTTCAAGGATTAGTCGCACTCAATTGTGGCTTCAGGCTTCCCATGTTGAATGATCAAGTGTTATTTTAGTATTAAGTATTAATTTTATTCCATAGCACATCACTTTTGGAAATTATGAATGCCCCCCCAGTTTGACTGTGATATCTTGTGTGCCCCCCCTATATATTGTTTCTAGAGTCGCCACTGATCAGACCTAATTAAACTAAAATAGATTTAATATAATTTTTCATGGCTATATTACCAAGGAGCTGAATTAGTGGGACTGCATTGCATTTTGAACCCAATGAGACTATCATCAAGTCACATACTCCAACTTCTGTATCATATTCCCTTCTACCATATAACCAATACCTATCTTTATATTAGCTATCACCACCAGACCACTTTACACTAACCTCTGTATCCTCTCCAAATTGCCATATTATTTCCCTTTCTAGTAGATCACCTACATATACCTACATAGCTTCCTTTCATTAAAATAGTCTACACCAACATCATTCTTGTCTTGTAGAAACATTACATAGACATGCCTTTATCCTCTCCAGCCCTTGCCATGTCTCTACCCTCCTGTGATGTCAGTAAGAGTCCCTTTCATGTCCACTTCCACCACTGTAATATCCTCCCTGCCTGCCTACCTTTTTGAGGAGGACGATAGTTCAGGCTCCATTGAAGCTACGGCAGGCTGTTTAAGAGGTGATGATATCACATCTGGCACACACAAGAAAGCCAACAGGTCTGTGCATGGATGTGTAATTGTATGTGTAAGTGTATGTGTGTGAGCATGATGGAGGAAGGGGAATATTTTGGTTTGTGTAATGAACGGACAAATTTGGGAGATGTTCTTCAGTGAAGGCAGAGGGATTTGGTGAGGGATTGGATGCGAGGGATTAAGAAAAAGCAAGGTCAAGTGTGACACCAAGGCAGTGAATTTGGATGTCAGTTGGTTGGATGGTGGAGTTGTCAACAGTAATAGAGATGTCTGGAATTGTGGACAGAGGGGATGTCTGGATAACTATAAGATGAGTCTTTAAGATGTTACGTTTCAGACAGTTAGACCTCATCCATGATGCAATTCCTGAAAGACAGCCAATGAGGCCATTTAGAAGAGATGTTTTGAAGGAGGGTCAGGAGAGGAAATCTAGATTAAGGTGTCGTCCATGTATAAATGCTATTGGAAGAATTGAGGTTCCAAGGGAGGAGGTGTAAATGGAGAAGAGTAGAGACCCAACAACTGTGTCCTGGGGAACATCAACAGATAGCATTAGGGGAGAAGAAGAAGTTCAAGAGAAGGAGACACTAAAAGTATGGTCAGACAGGTAGGATTTGATCCAGGAAAAGCTGTGTCACAGATGCCATGAACGTGAAGGGTTTCTAGAAGGAGAGAGAGCCCTAGAAGGAGAACCTGCAGAGAGGTTCAAGAGTATAAGTAGTAATAAGTGGCTATTTGTTTTAGTGGTGGTAAGGTTGTTAGCAATTTTAGTGAGTGCGGTCTTGCTGGAATACTGAGGACGGAGACAAGCTGAGAGTTTGTTGGGAGAAACGCAGTTAGTTGTATAAGTTAATCATTCCAGCAGTTTGGATGCCAAGGGGAGAAGGGAAGCTGGACGGTAGTTTGAAGGGGATGTGAGACCAAGAGATGTTTTTTTAGGATGGGAGAAGTGATGGCATGTTTAAATGAGTTGGAGTAAGGATGCTTGAAAAAGGGGGTAGGGATGTGATGGTACAGGGTCAAGGGGGCAGGTGATGAGGTGAGAGGACAAGAGGGCCTCAGAAACTTCAGTAGGGGTCACAGTACTAATTCTCCTCTAATTAACTTTGTAGCCTGCCAGCTCTACAGGAAACACAGGAACTATAAAAGAGACTCTTTTGAAGAGTTTCTGAGTTTCCTGTAAGGCAGTTGGAATGTTACAAAAGAACTGCTGATAGAAAACAGGCCCTAGTTTATCACATAGATGACAAGGTTTGGCTTTGCACAAAGAATCTCAATCTTAAGATTCCTTCTTGGAAACTAGATCAGAAATACATTGGAGATCATTGCATAGATCAATTCTGTTACCTTTGCTCTACTACTCCCATGTTCCATAAAAGTGCACCCAGTATTTCACACTGCATTGCTTAAACCTTTTCATGAAAATCCTTTCCCTGGATGAACCTTACCTTTCCCAGCACCAGTCCTGGGGGGTGGTGAAGATGACTATGAGGTGAAAAAAAGTCGCCTGTAGAAGTGGTGGTGATATAAGGAACTGACTAAACCCAGACTTGAACCCTGATTTTCATGTTGGTGACCCTCATCCTAACCACTTTGCCAGCCTGTTTTCTGTATCTTGACCTCAGTTCCGATAATTGCCACTCTACAAGCCTGGATGTAATTGCTAATTCACCTCGACTGTGTCTGGTGATGTATGATGTCAAATCCCAGTGCATGAACAAGCACAGCCTCCATAGTGTAAGTAGACCAGTTCGAGAGATCAAAGATCTTCCCTGTAACCGGACCATTGGGCAGCTGTAGTCCGAGGGGCTTCATTGCCCAAGAAGTCTATCCCTCCAGTTTGTAGCAGGGGTGTAAGGCACCTACCTTGAACGAGTCCCGGACATCCTCTTCTTTCCCCCGGCAGAAACGCCGGCACCGCTCACTGGCACATGAAGCGCGGCCACTTCATGAATATTTATGAGGCTGACCGTCGACTGGATTCCGCTGCATCGCTATGGCATTGGGGAACGCCCTCCGGGCTATTTAAACCTCATTCACCCTTCCATCAGTGCTCAGTTATACTGGTGCTTCCTGTATCAGTTCACATGTACTTCTGGCATCCTGACTCTGGCTATCCCAACGAATCTGTGTATCTCTGGCATCCTGACCCCGGCTATCCCAACAACTCTGTGTACCTCTGGCATCCTGACCCTGGCTATCCTAAACGACTCTGAGTACCTCTGGCTTCCTGACCCTGGCTATCTCAACGGCTCCTGCGAATCTCTCGGCGCTCTCTGGACAGATTGCCGCACTTAATCGTTCATTTCAAGACCTCCAAACCAGCCATACACATATGCAGCGCCAGCTTCATGAACTCCAGACGAATCCACCTACTTCCGGGGGACCATCTTCTGGTACCGCTCCGCTCCCGCCAATGGAGGGGGCTTCTGCTGCAGCTGCTCCTGAACCCAAGGTACCCTTACCAGAACGTTTCTCCGGGGACAGAACTCATTATCGTGCCTTCATGACATCCTGCCAAATCTTGTTCTCACCAGAACCTATGCCTCCGACCATGTTAAAGTATGAACTATTATCTCCCTACTCTCGGGTGAACCACAAATCTGGGCCCATCACTTACTTCACACCAACAATTCTGTCCTGAACTCATGGGCCGATTTCAGTCATGCCATGGACACCCTGTTTGACGACCCTCTTCATGCCACCTCTGCTCAAGCTGCCGTACGTGCTTTACGTCAGGGGAAAAGACCGGTGGAAGAATATGTGGCGGAGTTTCGAAGCCTGGCTTTTGAAAGCAAGTGTAACGAACCAGCACTTCTGGACCAATTTTGTCTGGGTCTGTCCGAGGGGTTGAAAGATAAACTGGCCCGCGTGGGCATCCCTGACTCGTTGGAAGACCTTATATATCTGGTCATACAGTTAGAGCGCAGACGTCGGGAAAGACGCCTGGAACGTGCTGCCTCGGCCTTCCCTACCCCGAGGCGCCACTTCCTTCCCGCTGCCCCAGCGATCCAACCTCCTGTTACCGTACCCACGGAAGAACCAATGCAGATCAGGTTGGCACTTGGTCCATTGTCGGAGACCGAGAAAGCCCATCGCAGGAAGAACAATTTGTGCCCATACTGTGGTCAACCTGGGCATCTGATCCACTCCTGCCCACGACGCCCTCCTAGGGGTAAGCCCACACACAATAAAATTTGCCTAAGTTTTTTCCTAAAGGCGGTTCTCCTCACCTATACATCTCCTTGATTTTACAGTGGACCAATAACTCTACTACCGTTTCTGACATCATCGACTCTGGAGCCAGCAGTTGGTTTATGGATCAGGACTTCGCCAATCAACTGCACATACCAACATTGATCAAGTCAGCTCCAATACATATTCAAGTGGTAGATGGGTCTCCTCTATCTTCCGGACCCATTACACAAGAAACATCATCACTTCATGCACTTTTGGGGAATAATCATACGGAGCATCTGAACTTTGACCTGATTCCATCACCCATGTTTCTGATTATTCTCGGCCTATCCTGGCTATGACTCCACAATCCTACGATAGACTGGGCCAAGGGCACCTTCTCCTTCCAATCCCTGTTTTGTAGCAATCGTCTTTCTGATCATGCATCACTCCTGCTGCTTCCTGATTGTTCATCCTCTCCTCCTGATCCACGTCTTCCTAAACAATATGCAGAATTCAGTGATGTGTTCGACAAGAAAGGAGCTGACACACTTCCTCCTCAAAGGACTTATGATTGTCCCATTGACCTCCTCCCAGGGGCTCCCATTCCTTTTGGCAAAATATTTCCACTATCTGAACCCGAATTGCGTCACCTCAAAGACTATATCCAAGAAAATATAGCAAAGGGTTACATCCGGCCAGCCACTTCTCCAGCAGGTGCAGGAATCCTCTTCGTGGAAAAGAAAGGTGGAAGCCTGCGCCCCTGCATGGATTATCGAGAATTAAATAAGATCACCATTAAAAACAGATACCCATTGCCTCTTATTCCTGAACTCTTGGATCGACTCAAAAACGCTCGTATTTTCATCAAGATTGATCTCCGGGGTGCCTACAATCTAGTTCGCATACGCGAAGGAGACGAGTGGAAGACCGCTTTCTGAAGTCGGTACGGACATTTTGAGTACCTCGTAATGCCCTTCGGGCAATGCAATGCCCCTGCTACGTTCCAACATTTTTTAAACAACGTCTTTCGGGATCTCGATATCTTCCTGGTAGTCTATCTGGATGATATCCTCGTATTTTCATCAACACTATCTGACCATCGTGACCAGGTCAAATTGGTCCTAGAACGCCTACGTAGACACCACTTCTACGCTAAACTGGAGAAATGCCAATTTGAATCCTCTTGGGTGGAGTTCATCATCACGCCTGGAAACCTACAAATGGACCCGAAGAAGGTGTCAGCAATACTAGAGTGGCCGGTGCCCTCTGATAAAAAAGTGGTCCAACGCTTTATCGGCTTCGTGAACTACTATCGCAAATTTATTCGGAATTTCTCTCACGTTACTGCACCCATCACCAGACTGACTCGTCAATTCTCTCGCTTCGCATGGACAGCTGAAGCCCAGAATGCTTTTGACACTCTGAAACAGAATTTTACTACTGCTCCTATCCTCATTCAACCCAATGTTGCCGAACCTTTTCACATGGAGGTAGATGCTTCGGATCTAGCTGTAGGAGCAGTCCTGTCCCAAAGACACGGGGAAAAACAGAGATTACACCCTGTGGCCTACTACCCTCGTAAACTCACCCCTTCGGAGATGAACTATAGTGTGGGGGATAGAGAATTACTGGCCATAAAACACGCACTGGACGCCTGGCGTCACCTTCTGGAAGGAACTAAACAGCCGGTGACGGTATATACTGACCACTGGAACCTTGAGTATCTTCGTTCCGCACGTCGATTATGCCCTAGGCAAGCGAGGTGGGCTCTCTTCTTTATGCGATTCAATCTACACATCACGTAACGTCCTGGATCCCGTAATACCAAAGCAGATGCCTTGTCTCGGTTACCACCCGTGTGGAGTCGCCCGGAATACTATTCTTCCCTCCAGCCTGTTTCTCACCCACCAGCCACCTCTCATGGAACAAATCCTCCCATCTGTCGTACCAGAAACTTGTTGAACTATTGTAATAGGATATTTGTACCAGCCTCTGCTCGCTTAAAGGTATTACAAACTTGCCATGATTCCCTCCTTTCCGGTCATGGAGGGGTTAAGAAAACCACAGACTTCGTCCGACGCCAGTTCTGGTGGCCTTTGTTGGATCAAGATGCGACTTCTTTTGTCCGCTCATGTACTACCTGTGCTTTTACCAAAACCATACACAGAAAATCTGTAGGTCTCCTCGGCCCGTTACCTACTCCTTCAGTTCCCTGGTCTAAAATCTCGATGGACTTTATTGTGGATCTACCACCCTCAGAAAGACACAACACACTTATGGTGGTGGTAGACAAGTTCACCAAAATGGCACACTTTATTCCCACCATTGGCATCCCCTCCGCATCAACCATGGCCACCTTGTTCCTGAATATGGTGTTTCAGCTTCATGGATTACCGCAGACCATCACCTCGTACCGTGGAGTACAATTCACATCACGCTTCTGAAAGGTTTTCTGTCACAATCTCCATATTCGTCCTACTCTGTCCACAGCTTTTCATCCGCAAACCAGAACGTCTAAATCAAATATTAGAACATTATTTAAGATGTTACACCACGCACCTTCAGAACGATTGGCTTCAGTTCCTCCCTTCAGTGGAATCTACCTACAACAATCAAAAACAACGTTCTATACAAATGTCACCATTCTTTGCGAACTATGGTTACCACCCTACCATGATTCCCGGTCTTAGAAAGAAGTTCTTGTGCATAAGGGAGCTAACTACAAGTGATTACAGATATTGGGTAAATACTTTTTAACGACTGCATTCATGTGAAACATTTATAATACCTTAAATAATTGATACTTGCATATTGTTTGAGACATCTGCAAGTGATAGTATATCCCATTAGGCAGTAAAACAATGAGGAACACCTTGAATCACAGAGGCAAAAGCATATACTGAAAAGTCTATACCAACCAAGGGCAATGAGTGAAATGAAGATTCAGCATTTTATAAGGCACTTTTGGGGTTCATCTGAGGTCAATCTGGTAGGTTGATGTGAGTCCTAAAAGTTCCTTCTTCAGTGACTCCATCGAATTGCTACTAGGCATGTGCAAGAAGTTTACATACTAATTCCTCCTGATTTTAGTAGAGACAGCTAAAGGGGAAGTTAAAGAAGACAAAAGCCATTTTCACCAACTCCAAAAACAAAATATTGAAAGCTCCAATTTTCATACGGTACAATGCAGAAAATACACCAACATACAATAAAAATCTCACACCCGAGTCACCTTCCCAAAGTCACAAGACAGAAGTGAACACAATGCTCCATTCATGGGAAGTGAGCGCTGCTGGTCAGTCAAAGAATAATCATATATAATATAATAATATATAAAGATTGCTTCCTAAAGGCAGTGATCAATGCATGGAACAGGTTGCCTACCATGCCATCAAAAGTAAAAAATAAATAAATAAAAGTGAGCCAACAGGTTGCCAGCTAAGCTATAGTAAGATGGCTGAATGGCACACTGTAAACAATGACTGATGACTGCTGTCATGGAGGGGACCAGATGTTATGCCACAACCAGCCACCCCTCCCTCACCTGCAAATAAAATCAATTCAATGTATGACAAATAAATAAAAGCCAAGTAATAAAAAATACCCTACACCCATAAGTATTCAGATGCTTCTATTGAAATACCCTGGGTTGTCTGCTCTCCAAAAACATATACGTTTGTGGGAGTAAGAAAGCTCTATCTTTAATTAAGGGGTTAATATATATAGTGGATATATAACCATATAAAATAACCTATTAAATGTGACTTATTTTAGTTCCACATGTATCTATTTTCGATGACAGAAAAGAGCTTCAATCTGTCATATGTGTTTCATTTACATAATAAGTCTCAACACTGTAGTATTATACAAAACAAAGGTCTAGTATGAAATTAACATACAAGTTAGTGTAGATCATAAACATATTTTAATTAACAATTCTAAAATAAATGGACAATTTGGTCCAAAGGGTTTGCACTGTATGGCAAACATAAGTAGCAACCTGGCATCAAGTTCTCCTGGTAGATGGGATAGCTACCCTCTTTTGCATCTCTTAGTTTACACCTCCTCCTAGGAGTTTCATATTCTTTTGTATTGGGTTGTAATATTGCCCTCACACTGAGCCTACATTTGTGGAAATGTAAAAAAAAGAAAGAAAACATAAATAAATAGCTCAAAATGGAAACATGCTAAAAAATGGAAAATTTGGAGGAACACACTCGCTAGCAGCTGTGGATCAGGTGAGATGTTATGTTATGAGTTTGATGTTGAATCCTTAAATCTTCTTTAGGATAGTCAGTCATCAATATTGCCACCACAAGGACTGCTCAGATTATCAGATGTCTCTGCCATGGTTAACTTTTGTTATGATCTATATTATCCACTGAAAAACAAAAAAAATGCAATGTTAAAATTGTAGGTAATACTGCATTATTACTGCAATACTATTTTTCTTAACTTGATGTTATTTTCCAATTTCACTGTTAAGATTTGTTTTTTAATTAGTATTTAACAATTTTGGAGGTCTTTATTTATTTAGAAAAAAACCCCCAGAAATATATGTTAAACCTTACAATACAGAGTTATTCTTTTTTGTCATGACACTAAACCTGTTCTCGTTAACAAAGTTAAGGACCTGAATCAACCTGAGAAGCTAGAAAATTGTATCTTTTACCTATACCTCTGCAAATGATATATTTGTAATCTAACAGATAACATTTTTCTTAAGTTTGAACATAAAATAAATTACAAAACAATGCATGATATTGATCACGTATAACCAGGGCCGGCCGAAGACTTAACGCCGCCTGGGGCGAAGTTTAAAACGCCGCCCCCCCCGCCGACGCCGGGGGGGGCGGCATTTTAAACTTCGCCGACGCCATAATCTACGATCCCCCCCGGTACTTACCTTTACACAGTCCTGCGGCGAGTCTCCCTGCTCTGCCATGCTGAGTAATGCTGAGCGCCGGAAATTGACGTCACTTCCGGCGCTCTGCATTACAAGCCGGCACCGGGACCGAACAGGGAGACTCGCCGCAGAGGAGAGAGAGGGGCGCCGAGCGGGTAAGCGAAAACCACTCGGTGCCCCTCTCTCTCTCCTCCGCTTCAAAAAAAAAAAAAAAAAAAAAAAAGCGCTTGGGGCGGCAAAGTGCCGCCCCTTCTAAAGTGCCGCCTGGGGCAATTGCCCCAGTCTGCACCATTATAGGGCCGGCCCTGCGTATAACACATCTCATGTTGTTCGTATATTTATTCTGATGGAATCATCAAGATTTTCATTACAAATAAATACATGAATTATTCCAGATATCTGCAGGGACACAGTACAAACAATGTATATGCTTTCATATTTTATTTTTCACTACACCTGCAACAAACATTTTCCTGTGAATTTCCTGCATCAGGGATATATTCTTTATCAATTTCAGTCTTACTTATTTGACTAATAAGTGGAGTATAATCTCTTCGAACTGTTACCTTCTTGTTAGTGTTTATTATTAACCCCTTAAGGACCGGGCTCATTTTTCGTTTTCTACCCTGTGGGACCGAGGCTGTTTTGACACTTTTGTGGTGCTTGTGTTCAGGTGTAATTTTCTCCTCACCCATTTAGTGTACCCACATAAGTTATATATTGTTTTTTTCAGGACAAGATGGGCTTTCTTCAGATACCATTATTTTGATCGTATCATCTTATTTACTATAAAAAAAAATAAAAAAAACATGGTGAAAAATTGAAAAAAAAGACATTTTATGACTTTTATTTGAAAAATCTTTTACTCACCTAAAAAAGCAAGTAAAAAAACTAGCTAAATAGATTCTACTACTTGTCCTGAGTTTAGAGATACCCAATGTTTTTATGTTTTTTTTGCTGTTTTTTGTACGTTATAGGGCAATAAGTACAAGCAGCGTTTTATGATTTCCAAATCTTTTTTAACAAATCTGGTCAGTCTGCCTACATCTCCTCTTTGGAACATCTTTGAAGCCGGTTAACTCAATTTAACCCATTCAAACCATATATTTTTGAAAACTAGACACCCCAGGGTATTCCAAATGCCAGGGGCGTAACTAGACGCCTCAGGGCCCGGGTGCGAGAATCTGTTAAGGGCCCCCCCACCCCCTCACCCCCCCCAAAAAAACATGATTTTTACCCAACAATTTTTTTTCAACAAATTACATATGGAATAATATCTGTAAATTTTTTCAACTTACTTTATCTTCAACAATGCAGCATTCAGGACAGGTAAAAGGTGACACGTAACAGCCATTGATGGTGTGGTTCTGCAAATATAAAGGACAACCATTAATCAACCTGTTTTATACATTTAGTGAAGTTATTGTCAATGATGTATATTTCTATAAGAAAACCAAGAGAAATTCATGGCAATTATGGCAATGTTAGACAGTAGAGTGACTTCCTTTTGGATTTCAACTTATTTAACCCTCTTCACTTCCAAATGACTAATTTACCTATGAAAGTATGCTATTTATTTTGATCCCATAAACTCTTTTTATGCTCTTAAAGTTATATTATACTAAAATTCCTCTAAATAGCTGTGTGAAAAGGATATTGAAGGCAGATACTCACTTCCTCTGCATAAAGGCATTTGAAATTAGATTAAATCAATTTAGAAAATATAAATACTGTACATATATATATATATATATATATATATATATATATATACACACACACAAATACTTACTCAAATTTTCAAATTTCCTCAAATGCGGCAAAGAAACTTCAAAAAAGGGTTCACAACAGGGTCAACAACGGTAACTTCAACTTAACTACTTAAACATTTAACTTTCTTTGATGGAAAACCTGTAAAAACACAAAATGTTGACATACTTTAATAAAACAACTACTGAATAAAAAGAACCATGCATTCAACTCAACTGGTTAGTTCAACTTGGAACCAAGCATGCAAGGTTCAACCAAAAAACCTGTTAGTAGAACTTGTAACTAAAACCGTAACTTGTAACGCAAGCGATTTAACTTCACACTTACTACTCTCTCATTAAAATTGACGACGCCTTGCTTTCGCATCTGCAAAGTCGTCAACAATGCTGTCAATGTTCAGTCTTCTAGCTCTCTCATTTTCAATGCTTAACGTTGCAAGTCCCGAAAGTCTTTGCTGAGACATTGTGCTTCTCAAATAACTTTTAATTAGTTTTAGCTTTGAAAATGACCTTTCAGCAGTTGCCACTGTTACTGGGAGGGTGAGGAACAGCAGCAAAGCTATGCAAACATCAGGGAGAGTAGAAGATAATGCACTGTTTTCAACAAGCAGGAGGTGAGCAAGGCCCTTCACAGTGGAACAACTGCGAATCTCTTCCTGAAGTGCTGAACGGAAGGAGAGGAGTTGCCCAGGAAAATCTGGTGAAATATCCTCACTGTAGAACTCATGCAGTTTTGTTGCTGCTATTATCAAATTGTCATCAGATTCAGAAGCAAGAATGATGGGCTGAACTATCTGAAATCTGTTAAGGACTGCATTCATGCCAGTAAATCTGTTTGAGAGCTGGCTTAAGATTGTGTCCAAACACCTATAAAAAACAGTTGTTTTAAAGTGTTCTTCTGGGTCAGTTAGTCTTTCATCCATGCAAAGCTCATCGAAGTGGCACTTTACTTTTTTAATTCTCTTATTTTTAAACTTCTTTTCAATTCCCCACTTTTCTGCAAGTGTTATTGCAGCTGCTTTTGCGTCTTCAAAATTATTCCTATAGTTGGAAAGGGCTGTAACAGCATTCTGAATGAGCTGCACTGCACCAGACAATTCCATGTCTGTCGATTGCAAGACTTTTGAAATACTATTGACATGGTTCAAGATTTTTGTTTGCAGGACAATCAGAAACACAAACTGGAAAGATTCAATTTTTTTCTTTATACTTGCAGCATAATCTCTCTCTTTTGGTTTTGAAGAGACAAGGATAATTTTTGATAATGCCTGCATGATGTCTAGAAAACGGAAACGCAACGCAAGCAGGGAATCATGTCTAGAAGACCAGCGTGTAGGACAAAGACTTTTTAGTGTGACGGAGGACTCAGCAGTGAATGATGACAGAACGTTCCATCTTCGTATACTTTCCCCAAAGAAGATATATACGCTCTGCACGATGTCAAAGAATGAGGAAACCTCTTCTATGTCAGCAACAGCATCCTGAATAACTAAATTAAGGTTGTGTGCTGCACAGTGAACATACAGGGCATTTTTTTCTTTCTGTGCAATACGAGCCTGAACCCCAGAATATACACCACTCATGCTTGCAGCACCGTCATATCCCTGACCACGACACTTTGATATGTCAAGGCCCTTCTTTTCTATGCAGGCAACAATATCACTTTCTATGCCTGCTGCCGTCTGATCTCCAATGGCATGAAACCCTAAGAAAGCCTCCTTTACTGTAATGCTAGAAGCTCTCATATTCCTATCCCTTTCCACAGAAACATAACGAAATATCTGACTCATTTGATCAATTTTAGATATATCCTGTGTTGTATCCATTATTATGGAAAAAAATTGTGCTTGTTTGATATCAGCAACAATTTCTTGATGCACTTTGCTTGACAGAATTTCTATGACTTCATTTTGAATTTTAGGACTTAAGTATTTTACAGTACCTTGAGACTGGGGTAACTGGAGAAGTTCCTTTAAAACTGGGTCATACTCTGCAAGCAGTTCTATAATGGTCAGAAAGTTGCCATTGTTCACCTCCCCCAAACGCTCTCTGTGACCACGGAAGGCCAGATTAGCCATTGCCATTGTTAAAGTCACATTAACAATTCTACTTAAAACTTGCCTCCAAAAGTTTTTTTCCCGTCTTATCTGGTTTTCATTTTCCTCATCTACAGTTTTATGCCGCCTCCACTGGTCATATACTAGACAAGCTTCAATATGAGTTTGTGAATACTCATGCTTCTGAATTTTAGCAGACAGTCTCTGCCACTTCTGGATCCCTTTTGCCCATGCAGGTTCAAACCCCACCTTTTTACGGTCTGCAAATAACCAGCATGGTTCACAATAAACAGCATTAAGTTTTGGAGAGTAACACAGCCACATTACAGAAAGTTTAAGCCCTGTCTTTGTCACCCGCTCATAATAGTGCTCAGAAAAGCACCTTTTCATGGAATCGTTATCCCGCGGGAAAGGTCCTGGAGGTCTGCATGGGCCATGAGCCAATATAAACCTTTTAACATTCGCATCTGTTATCGTGACTGGGTAATGCCCCCGATCAGTCACATATTTCTCACCTACAATACAACTCTCTATACCACCACTTGAAGCTGCTCTATTGCTCTCCAAATCTGAATCAATGTCTTTATTGGTGGTGATGCCTACTGGTTGGTCTTGCATTGTGCTACAGCCTTCACCTGGATTGTCGTCTTCCACCAGTGGAGATTCAGTAGAGTGAGTGTCCTCACTGACTCCTGTCTCACTGACGACATTTGGACTTTCCTCCTGCACAGATGGTTCACTTTGCTCACTACTAGCTATAGCACTCTCAGACACAGTTTTTGGGATGGGAAAGAAGTGGCTTATTTTTGGGAGTTTCTGAATTTTCATTTGCTCCTCTTTGGCCTTTTTACGTTTCTGAGCACCACTTTTGGATGACATGATTGCTGAAAAATAGGTTTTATCTGTAAATAAAGTATATGACAGATAATAGTACACAAGCCCTTCAGGCAAGGAACTCTATGCACAGATTATAGGTTGAGTTGGACAGATATACATTTTACAGTGCAGCAGGGTGAAATAAGAAAAAAAAACAACTTCACCTGCATGATTGCTGCGTTAACCAATCATAAGCAGAGATGGACATCTGACCCAAGAGTGACTCACCTCTGTTTGTAGACTGGGATTGGGGACAGAGGTGACATTGGGAGGGGCTGATTGGGGACAGAAGTGACACTGGGTGGCTGGAGGCAGGGCCAGACAGGGAATAAAAAGCAGCCCTGACAATATCTGAGCCACAATTTGTACTATCCAAATAGCTATAAATCATTCTTTTTAAAACTATATTAAATTGTTCATTTACAATAACAGAATACCACATTACAATCCCAGGAAACAAAAGTGTTAAAAGGCCAAAATAAATAGCAGGGAATAGAGAGAATATTAACTCCTCACCATCCATGTATGCTAGATAAAGGTGACATCAGAGCTCGGCAGATGTATGAGATAGAATCTTTTGTGATGGGATTGGGAGTACATCAATACACTAAAAAAGTCATGTCACATCTGAAGCCACAATTTAGTGCCACTAATAATTTTTCATAAAATATGCAGATTGAAATAGAGTAAATAACAAAAAACCTTTACCTTTCTTCACACTGATTTCAGGGCCTAGAATGTTTTGTCCACTGAAGTGACTACAAATTCAGAAATGGCGTTTTATCTCTGGATAAATAAAAATTACACAGTTCTATTTATTCCTACAGAAAGTAAAAAAAATGCCTAACATTAGGGTGCAGTCTTCCCTCCTTCTGACCCTGACCATGGTACTCTCCCCAGAGTCCCCTTGTCCCTCATTCACTAAACCATACCTCTCTTGCTTACTCCCTGTAGTTCATGTATAGATGAAATAAACAACACATGTAAACAGTACGTTCATGTATAGATCAACTGAATAAGACATAAAAACCCTGTATTTACAGGTATACATAAATGATGCTTAAGAAATATAGATCACTCTATCACGTGATATGTGTTCAAATTAAAAAGTGAAAATTAAAAGTAAAAATAATAATAAACAAGACTCCTCAAGCAATGCACTGCAGCAACCTGACAAAACACTCCTCAGGATGTTCAAGACCGGACGTAATCAAAGAAAAAGGGTCGCATGTACATAGGGCAAAATCAAAGAAAAAGGGGCGCATGTACATAGGGCGAAATCAAAGAAAAAGTGGCGCATGTACAAAGGGCATAATCAAAGAAAAAGGGGCGCATGTACATAGGGCGAAATCAAAGAAAAAACGGCGCATGTACAAAGGGCATAATCAAAGAAAAAGGGGCGCATGTACATAGGGCCCCTTTTGTACATGCGCCCCTTTTTCTTTGAATACATAAATAATGTATGGAAACATAGCAAGCAGATATAGATCAACAGAATAACACACAAACCCAGCATTGCAGATATAGATCAAATAGAATTCACATAAAAACTCTGCATTAAAGGTATATTTAAAACCCCCTAAATTATAGGCATAGATCACAGGTCTCACACCTCAAAACCAGCCCTGGCCTCCACACTGCCCACATAGAACCTGACCAGCACCCAGATAACACACGGAGGGTTTGCCATCTTTGTCCCCAAACAGCACATCCTGTGCCTGGCTGGATGGGGACAAAGGTGACGCTGGGGAGCTGAACTTGTGTGTCTAATCTATATAAAAGTATTTATATATGTGTCTAGACAATTATGTCTATATAAAAATAAATCTAGAAATCTCCATTTTTTTTTTAAGAAAAAAAACTTTATGCGTTTTGTCCCCCTCCACAGACACACACATATATTTATTTTTATGTTTATAATTGAAATAATAATGAAATAATAATTTAATGCCATATACAATTTTTTTAAAAAATACATTATTGTACTGACCTAACTATTCCTTCCACTTTGGGGCCCTGGTGAAGTGCTGATGGCGTGATAGATGAAGACTTTCAAACTGGATGTACGTGACTGACACTCCAGCTCCAGCAGTCTGTGTGAGGGGGCGGAGCTTTCACCCCTCATGCTCTATGTGATCCGGTGATCCTGTACTCTGAGCGTGAGGGGGCGGAGCTTTCGCCCCTCACGCTGTATCAATGATTAGGCGGCCGTCGCCAGCTCCGTGGCGCGGCTTGCCTAATTTAAAAAAAAAAAAAAAACGGTTTCGGGCGGCCCCTTGGCTTGGGCCCCCCTTCCACCGGGTCCCGATTTTGTGCGGCCCCTTGGCTTGGGCCCCCCTGCCGCCGGGGCCCGATTTCGTGCGGCCCCTTGGCTTGGGCCCCTCTGCCGCCGGGGCCCGATATCGTGCGGCCCCTTGGCTTGGGCCCCTCTGCCGCCTGAGCCCGATTTCGTGCGGCCCCTTCGCTTGGGCCCCTCTGCCGCCGGGGCCCGATTTCGTGCGGCCCCTTGCTTGGGCCCCTCTGCCGCCGGGGCCCGATTTCGTGCGGCCCCTTCGCTTGGGCCCCTCTGCCGCCGGGGCCCGATTTCGTGCGGCCCCTTGCTTGGGCCCCCCTGCCGCCGGGGCCCGGTCGCAGCCGCGACCCCTGCGACCCCGGTAGGTACGCCACTGCCAAATGCTGTTATTTTAACCCTTTCCATGCACCAATTATACAACTACACTTTGTCAAACTTTGTAATAGTAATTTTTTTTATTTTTTTTCCCACACAAATTGTACTTTAGTTATAGATATACAGGTTCTGGTATATGTCACTATCAAACAACACCCCAATGTGTGTTCAGGAACATGTCCTGAGTACAGCGATACCCCACATGCATGGGTTTGTCAGATTGTTTGGCTGGTAAAAGGCTACTTTTGGGGCATGCGTAATTCAGGTGGTCATTTGGTCATTCTGCCTCCATCTCCTCTTTGGAATATCTTTGAAGCCGGTTAACTCAATTTAACCCATTCAAACCATATATTTTGGAAAACTAGACACCCCAGGGTATTCCGAATGCTGTTATTTTAACCCTTTCCATGCACCAATTATAGAACTACACTTTGTCAAACTTTGTAATAGTAATTTTTTTCACACAAATTGTACTTTAGTTATAGATATACAGGTTCTGGTATATGTCACTGTCAAACAACCCCCCAATATGTGTTCAGGAACATCTCCTGAGTGCAGTGATACCCGACATGCATGGGTTTGTCGGGTTGTTTCAGATTTAAAATGCCACATTTGGGAAGTGCGCTTTTTTTCTCCATTTTGGTCAGTCTGTACCTATGCCCTATCTGTGAGCTAGGCCACTCCAATTTACCCCATCAGCCATTTTTTTTATATATTAGACACCCCTTGGGTATTTGAAGTGCTTTTATTTTAACTCTTTGAGATTTTTGAGAAATTTTAGCACTTGCTCAAAATAATAAACTTTATTTTTTTATTTTTTTATTTTTTAATACTTTTTTATATTTTTTTTACACATTTTGCTGGTACTGGATGGTTCATCTAGTGACATCACTGCATAATTATTTTTAAATGTTAGCACATTTTTTTTTTTTTCATATTTTTTTTTTTTTTTTTTTTGAATATTTTACTAATCACATAGTGATTAGAAAGCTGGGCTCCATTGACTTGCATGGTTGAATGCAGTACCTGTATTCAACCAGCAAGTGGAGCCAGTTCTCTAGAGGGTCTGGAGACCATCTAGCAAACTTTTTCTTGTTTGTTTTTTTTACAGAGCGGCGGCCATCTTACTTGATGGCGAAGATCACCGGCAGCTGCGGCTGTGACCGCTCTCCGGAGCGGTCACAGCCCACCTAAAGGTAAGTGTTTGGTGTCGCTGGATGCCTCCTGATCGAGGCATTCCAGCGACACCATTTAAGTTTAGGAGGCGATCGTTGATCGCCTCCTAAACGCTTTTAAAACGGGCGTCCGCCGCCATACAATGTATGGCGGCTGTTGACGCCCCGGGGAGGGGCCAGACATGGCCCCCGATGCCGATCTCGGCCTTGCTGAATGCCTCGACATCGCGGCATTGCAGCAAGGCCGTTTAAGCGAAGAAAGTGATCCTTGATCACTTTCTAAGCTTATTTAACTTTTTGACGGTTCAGGACCGTCAAAGGTCATTTAGTGACCTTCTTGTCATGACGGTCCTGAACCGGCAAAGGTCGCGAAGGGGTTGAATCTGAACTGTAATTAAATTGATTCGATTTTCTTTGACTTTTAAAATTTTTATTATATATAAATTTATGACATTGTCGTCTTAAATGACCCAGTTTCTTGCAACAAAAGCTACGTATTACGTCTTAGATAAAAAAAAAAATCGCTGCAATAAGACATATTCCAGTGCTCTTTACAAGGCAGGATGGATCCATGCTTTCATGTTGTTTACGCCAAAGTCTGACCCTGCTATCTGAATTTGCAGCTGGAACAGAGACTCATCAGACCAGGCAACGTTCTTCCAGTCTTCCATTGTCCAATTTTGGTGAGCCTGTGCGAATTGTAGCTTGCAGTTTCCTGTTCTTAGCTGACCGGAATGGCACCCATTGTGGTCTTCTGCTGCTGTAGCCCATCTGCTTCAAGGTTCGACATGTTGTGCATTCAGAGATGGTATTCTCTGTAAGAAGTAGTTATTTGAGTTACTGTTGCCTTTCTATCATCTCAAACTAGTCTGCCCATTCTCTTCTGACCTCTGACATCAACAAGGCATTTTCATCCACACAACTGCCGTTCCCTGGATATTTTCTCTTTTTCGGACCATACTCTGTAAACCCTAGAGATGGTTGTGTGCGAAAATCTCAGTAGATCAGCAGTTTTTGAAATACTCGTCTACATGTCTAAATGCATTAAGTTGCTGCCATGTGATTAGCTGATTATCTATTTGTGTTAACAAGCAATTGAACAGGTGTACCTAATAAAGTGGCCAGTGAGTGTATATATAACCTAATAAAATGCTATGTGATCACTGATTAATGACCTTTTTGGTCACTAATTATTGATCAGTCTCACTTCAATAGTGAGTAACCTAATCTGATCATCATTCCTAACACTAACACAGTACTGTAACATAACATCAAACCGTACCTATAATTATCCACCAACAAGACCCTAGGGCAGGGGTGTCCAAGTTTTTTCTGCAGTGGGCCACTTTATCAGAATTGTAGACGTGCGAGGGCCGCACTCATTTTTCACTGTGAGAAAGTAAAATAAAGTAAATGACACAAAACCTTTACTTTTGTGACTGCAAATTCAGGATTCTGGATAAGTAAAAATGAAATGAAATAATTTTAGGGATGCACTAAAATGAAAATTCTGGACCAAAACCGAAAATTCAGGGTTCACTTGGCCGAAACTGAAAGTGACCCCCCCACACACACTTTTAATAAAAGTAAGTTACACACCAAAATTGTACAAAAAAATATATATATTATGATTTTTAACAGCAATCTCAGGCATACCCAGATTCCAGCATGTACTGGTTGGCTGGTCATTAAACCGGTATTTTTTGTCCAATTTTAGTGTGTAACCACACTTTTATTAAAAGTAACACACCACATTTGGACAAAAAAAACCAACAAAAATATGACTTGGCATGATAGGAGTGTGATTGCTAACAGCAAACACACTCTTTTTCTACCCAGGCAACCAGTAAATGCTGGAACCCAGGCATGATGGGACTGTGATTGCTGTTAGCAGATTGCTGTTAGCAATCACACTCCTATCATCCCAAGTCAGCCAGTACATGCTGGTACAGGGTGGCTGTAAGTGCAGACCCCATACTGCTGGCAGCATCAATACACAAGGGGGCAGCTAGCCAGGTTTCAGCATGTACTGGCTGACTTGGCATGATAGGAGTGTGATTGCTAACAGCAATCACAGTCCCATCATGCCTAGGTTCCAGCACTTACACATCCATGCTATCACACACACACGCACACACAAACTCATTCATTCACAGATTCATTCCCTCAATCAGGCATACTCATTCAAACACCCTCCCCACCCCCTTACCTTCACTACAGCTCTCGATGCCGCTCACTGACTTCAGCAGGGGGCACGGCCTCCCTCGTTCTCCCCACAGGGGAAGCAGTACTGGAGCGGAGAATAGACCCTCCCACAAGTAAGCAGCAGGGCTCTTGTGATCCTGGCTGCCGATCTCACGCGGGCCGCACCTTGAGGTGCCGCGGGCCGCACGTTAGACGCCACTCCCCTAGGGTTAACCTTATATTATTAGCTAACCCCTAACCTAACCCCTAGGTATTTTTACTAAACTGAAAGGTAATGGGGTGACTTTGAAGTTCTTGTGCTTTGTGCTTTCAGGGAACATATAGTTTATGGGGTTGTTTTTTTAGGTATAGTTTTCAGCTGTTAGAAACAGTTGAAACCTCTTTGCACTCTCATGATGTGGGGGTATCTTATTACAGTGTAATCTACCATGTTCAGAAGAAGAAAGATATTACTTTTTTGTGTTATAGATTTATTTCTTCTTATAGATATCCCAGGGTGCAGCATCCGCCACAAAATGTACCTGACATGAAAAAAGTAAAGGAAGAAATCCCTAAATCTATTTTCCCATTGTGTTTGTGGTAGGCCACATAAAAAGGTAAGTGCCTGTAATTGATATTTGGGACCTCTACTGTGTTTCAAATGAGACATGGGCCCAGTAATGTAATCTGCCAAAATTTGAAAATGTTGCATGTTCAGTTTTGACTCCAAAAGTTCTGAGAAACATGACTTATCCATTCATGCGGGATACTGCTGTACTCCGGGAGTGTTACTGAACACAAGTCAAGACCTTTTTTGTTATTTTACATATCCACTCAGAAAACATGATAAAACTGCACACTGGTTGTGAAAAATATTTCCTTTTTTGTTAAATCAACTTTGGAAGGTGCTGGTGTGGAATCAGCTTCATGTTATATTTGCCCCTAACCAGATTCCGTGAGCTGTGGAGTTTTTGAAAATATCTAGATTTATGGGGTTAAATTGAAATATGGGACCTCTACCATGCCTCAAATAAGACATGGACCTAGCAAACTGATCTGTCAAAATTTCATGTTTGAAAACTGTAATACACATGTTTTAATTTTGAACCCACAGTACCAAAAAGACACCCCTTACCCATAAAATACTTTGGGATATCAACTTTCAAAAAATATCTACTTTTGGTTACTCCTAGCCCACCACATTTTTAAAAATTTTGTTTAGAAACACAAATGCGTGTCATTCATATTTAACCCTGTACGTGTCAAAATAAATGAAATTACCATACATATGAGGTATATTAGATTTCTTTCATGCAAAATAATGGTTTATGTAATATAATTATTACAATCTTACAATACACTAAATCAGTTAGTGGGCAATCACAGTTGAATAAAGACATATCAAAAACACAAAAACTGCTCTGGTCATTTAGCACAAACATGGTATAAAAAAACTGGTCCTGAAGGGATTCACAAATATAACCCCTCTATGGGAACCACTTCACCTCTTTGGGCCCACCATGTAACATGTCTCACTCACTTTCCAATGCAATATTTGTCCCCAAACAGCATATGTCAGTGACATTCGGTGCTCTAAACATAAAGAAGCTGCTGAACATGACGCCGTAGCTAGCATCTTTTGTGCCTAAGGCAAGAACAGAAAATTGCCTCCCCAATATATCTGTACAGAGGTTATTTTAAGGAACCTAAATAGATAAATAACAAGTAAATTAAAGATATTAGAACTGCCGAGCGTTAAAAAAATAATAATAGTAAAACATATTTCCCCAAACTCAGTGATTTATACAGATTTTGACACTGATGGTGGTACAACATAACTCCCATTAATATATACTGAGCCTGACAGTGGTATACCACAATTTCCATCACCACAACCGCAGCAACATAACTCCTATCATATAGTGATCCAGACACTGAGGCTGGTATAGTGCATCTGTTATCATAATAGCAAGACCGACGCAGACAGACGCAGCCTGGCTGGCTAGACCAAGGCCTTGGGTGGCACTTTACAGGGGACGCCATAAAAATACGCCTCACCACCCGCTTGGTCATCCATACCCAGAACTGGCCCTTACATGGATCACACAGATTCATTTCGGGTAGATTTGTGGGGGAAAAAAAGAAGTGTTTCTGCATCTGTCGGATCAGCCTTTGTGAACAATTTTCGACTGGCCTGCCCCTGTGTGTTGATGTGGCACCCCATTTGATGAGTGGCATCTGGAGTCGACCGCCCTTCGAGCCTAGAAAGGTAATGTAACACAAGGTTATGTGACGTGGTTAAATGCAAGGCTGCTCACAAGCAGAAGGAAAGCTGCAGATGAAGTAAGAGGGCAAAGGAGGGAGAGGTGAAGGGAGAGATTACGTGTCAGGGTCCACTCTCTGCTGCCTGAACCCTGGCTATATCATACATGTGGTTGTTTCATCTTCTACCTCTAGTGGCTACCCTCCTCCCTCTGGAGTGCTCTGGAGCTCATCATCAGGTACAGCTGCACCTCATTTGCCTGAGTGAAGCCCTGCCTTTATAAGACCTGCCCTGCCCTTCAGCCGGGGCCTTGGCATTGACGTTGAAGGACTGCTTTGCTCTGAGCCGCTTCCTGTATCTGAGCTTGTGCCTGAACCCGTGCCTGTGCCTGAACCCGTGCCTGTGCCTGAACCCGTGCCTGTGCCTGAACCCGTGCCTACAAAATTATTTCTGCGACCCGAGTGACTTTTCTCCTGAGGAAGCCGACGTACTATCGGCGAAACACGTTGAGAGACAGCAGAAATAGAGAGGACAACTACACCGGAACATATGCTGATCCTGATTCTACCATCTTGATACGTTCATGCACTATATTAGCTTAGTAGTGCCACGTCCAACTGTGAGTGCATTCTTTGCCTTACCTGAATGATTTGTATCACGGATATACTGCACCCAACCGGGTGGAGTTGGTTGTCTGTATCGGCCCGTTGCGATAGAACAGCGCCGACAGCTGTGTCGGAGGCATCAACCTCCAACGTATACGGCTTCTGGTGCACTGGATGGATCAGAATGGGGCCTGATGTGAACCGTTCTTTCAGAAAAAGAAAGGCTCTCTGAGCTTCCTCTGACCAGTGGAATTTCCTTTTGACAGAAGTGAGGGAGGTGATGGGCTGTATGACCTTGGAGACGTTACGGATGAACTTCCTATAAAATATATTTTTTAGTGATTTTAGAAGGTATTAAAGGAACTTTTCTACTGATACCTTTTGATGAGCCCGATCTATTCAGCCCGCTTGTGAGTTGATAAGCTACCACACTAGTGTATTACTTGTGTGTACATATTACACTATTGTTTTTTATTTTCTTTTCCCCATATGTTTATGCGCGCCATGGTCTATCGTCTATTTGTCTAAACACTTTAAGGAAGAGTGTTGTTGGCTGCTGCTTTCATTTGGGGAGTATTACTGTTATTGTTATTATTTATTCCACGTAGAATTCCAGTTTCTGTATATTTTATGAACCCGTGCCTATGCCTGAACCCGTGCCCTGTGCCCGTTTCTGCCTGAGCCTGTGTCTGTCCCTGCCAGTGGGTCTCCGTTCCTGTCCGCCCTGCCAGTGGGCCTCCGTTCCCGTCCGCCCTGCCAGTAGGCCTGCGTTCCCGTCCGCCCGGCCAGTGGGCCGTACCTTTACCTGCCTCAGCTCCCGTCTCTCTGCCTCAGCTCCCGAGCCTGTACCTGCCTCAGCTCCCATCTCTCTGCCTCAGCTCCCGAGCCTGTACCTGCCTCAGCTCCCGTCTCTCTGCCTCAGCTCCCTAGCCTGTACCTGCCTCAGCTCCCGTCTCTCTGCCTTTCCGGTCCTGCTACTCTGTCTGTACCTATTTCTCTGTCACCATGCATAAAGGGGTACAGACAGAGTTTCCCGTATCCCCTGCACATGGACTCCTACCAGACCTGCTCGCCCGGGTCCTGACATTATGCATGTATGACTGTATGTACGTTAAAGTGTATGTGTTTTTGTGTGAGCATGTATGTATGTATGTGTGTGTAAGCATGAATGTGTATAATATGTATACACAGGGTAATATGTATAAGTGAGTGAGCATGAACAAGGTTGGCACTGTTCAGCTGTCAAGGCACACTGTCACGGTTACGCTGTTTGGGTACAAAGATGCCATTTTTAGGATGTTTGAGCACACAGTTGGCACGGATGATGGCACTCTAACTGTTTGGGCAGAAATGGCATTGTTAAGACGTTTGGCCCAAATGGTGTGTAAAATGTTCAGTAACAGCAGTTGCTGTTACACACATCATCGTCACATTATGGACTGACCATGTGCTAATTTAACCAATTTGAGCATCTGTGATTTTCTAGTATAGTTGACATGGATGACTTTTCTTGTTGAAAATGGATGCATTTACACTCATTTTTTTTTTATTCTAAATACCCCCCCCCCCCCAAGTCTGCTTGGGAAAAAAAGAAGAAGAAAAAAAACGCCAAATTATTACCATAAACCCCACATGAGTTGGAACTCCCTTTTCTTTTTTGATTCAGCACTTCTATATTGTTCATATTTTTGAATTTGTTCGATCTTGTTTAACCACTGGGCCAATACGAGGGCTCCCTTATCAAACCATTTCCTCAGAATCAGTAGTCTCCCTAGGAAAACTATTTTTCTGAAGAGTTTGTTAAACCAACCAAACTGTTCCACATCTCCTAAGATCCCAACCTTTGGATCCATTTCAGGATTACAACTAAATTTACTTTTCACAAACGAGAATATGTCATCCCAAATTTTTTTTATCATATCACATTCCCACCATAAGTGTAATAGACCCGCATTAAGAGCCCCACATCTGGGGCAATCTGAATTATCCCTACATTTAACCTTCCATAGCTGGTACGGAGAATAATATAAACGATAAATAATTTTAAGTTGTGTAAATTGGTATTGTTTATTTGCAGTGCAACACCCTGTGTTATTAAGAATACGATTCCAAGAAGGCTCATCAATAACACCTATCTCTTCTTCCCATTTCCTTTTAATCTTGTCTCTATACCGTTATTACGTTGGTACAGGTGAGGAAACCAGGATGCAGGAGAGCGTGGTCACTAGGCCAGCAAAGGTCGGCACCAGGTATCAGGTACCAGGTATCAGCAAATCGTACCAGTCGTCCTGAAGATGGGTGGTGTAGCAACGGAGATATTGTTCTAGCGTTTGATTGGTACGCTCCGTTTGGCCGTTGCTTTGTGGATGGAATGACGTGGACATAGAACGGTGGATGTGGAGTATGTCACAGAAGGCTTTCCACACTCGTGACGTGAATTGCGTCGCCCTATCTGACACAATAGACTCTGGAACTCCATGTAAACGAAATATGTGGCGAAGAAAAAGAGAGGCTGTTTCTTCTGCCGACGGCAAGCGTTTGGTTGGTATGAAGTGGGCCATCTTCGTGAACCTGTCCACCACCACCATAAGAGTGGTGTAATGTTGCGAAACTGGGAGGTCAGTGATGAAGTCCATCGACAGGTCTATCCAGGGCTTGGTAGGAGCCTGGAGTGGGCATAGAAAACCAGCCAGCTTGTTCCTGGTGCTTTTAGCTCTGGCACAAACAGTACAGGAACGAATGAACCGAAGGACATCGTTGCGTAGAGTGGGCCACCAAAACGTTCTTTGTATCAGATCTATGGTTTGGGTCACTCCTCCATGTCCGGCTGCTGGCGTGTCATGACAGTGTTGTAGAACCTGGAGACGTGACTTGGGAGGAACGTAGAGTAGATCCCCATGGAAGTAGAACCCGTCTTTTTTGTGTAATTGGAGGTTCTCCGGAGGAATAGGGTCGGATGCTTGGGGGTGGAATAGGTCCCAGAAGGAGCGGGTGCCAGCTAAAAAATGCCTGGGTAGGAGCACGGTCTCCTGGTCCTGTTGCTGTGACAAGGACACGTCACACATGCAAGAGAGCGAGTCTGCTTTGGTGTTCTTTGAACCAGGTCGGTAGGTTATGTGGAGTCGGAATCTAGTGAAGAAGAGGGACCATCGTGCGAGCCTTGGTTGCAACCGTTTGACGGTTCTATAGTACTCCATATTTTTGTGGTCGGTGAAGATGGTGATGGGGTGGAGTGTTCCTTCCAGCAGATGTCTCCACTCCTCCAGTGCCAGTTTCATGGCTAACATTTCTTTTTCTCCGACTCCATAATTTCGTTCTGCGGGAGTCATGGTTCGCGAGAAGAAGGCAACCGGGTGGAGTTGGTTGTCTGTATCGGCCCATTGCGATAGAACATCGCCAACAGCTGTGTCGGAGGCATCAACCTCCAACGTATACGGCTTCTGGTGCACTGGATGGATCAGAATAGGGGCTGATGTGAACCGTTCTTTCAGAAAAAGAAAGGCTCTCTGAGCTTCCTCTGACCAGTGGATTTTCCTTTTAACAGAAGTGAGGGAGGTGATGGGCTGTATGACCTTGGAGAAGTTCCGGATGAACTTCCTATAAAAGTTCGCAAACCCTACAAATCTCTGCACTTCTTTTCGGTCCGTTGGGGATGGCCATTGAAGAACGGCATTGACCTTTTTTGGATCCATCTCCACTCGTGTAGGGGTCAATATGAAGCCCAAGAACTCCACCCTCTGTGTTTCAAATACGCACTTCTCGGGTTTGGCGTACAAATCGTTTTCTCGGAGCCGTTCCAGTACTCTGGCAACGTGTTCCCTGTGTTCCGATAGCGACGGCGAGTAGATCAGTATATCGTCCAGATAGACAACAACGAATTGATCCAACATGTCTCGGAACACATCATTCATGAAATGCTGGAACGTGGCTGGGGCGTTACACAGCCCGTAAGGCATAACTAGGTACTCAAAATGTCCGTACCGGGATCTGAACGCTGTACTCCATTCATGTCCTTCCTTTATCCTCACCAGGTTGTATGCTCCCCTCAGGTCTATTTTGGTGAAGAAGGAAGCAGTGCTAACACGTTCCATGAGTTCTGGAATCAACGGTAGAGGATATCTGTTCTTTATCGTCACGTTATTCAATTCTCTGTAGTCCACGCAAGGACGTAACCCACCGTCCTTTTTGGGACACAGAACTATATTTCCAATTAATATGAGGGTTTTGCGTCCACAACCATGGAAGTCCCAGGATAACCGGAAACACTGGAGAGGGTATCACATCGAACGATATGTTCTCAGTGTGGTCAGGGTTGATGTGTAAAAGTAAGGGTACAGTCTCTATGGTGATAGGACCGGACCGCAGAGGACGTCTGTCTACTAACTGCAACAGTAGAGGTGTTGTCTTCTTCTGGACCGGTATGCCGTGCTGCTGGATTACGCCTGTATCCAGAATGTTACTGCTGGCTCCAGAGTCGATCATCGATGCGAGGACGACGTACCTCCCTTTCCACTGCAAGGTAATGGAGAGGGACACATGATGGGACGCGTGTGAAGATGTACCGTGAGTGGCAGGAATCGACAAGGAGGGTAGCTTACCCCTGGATGGTCGTCTCTTGTCCTGGCACTCGTTAGCGTAGTGGCCCTTGGTGCCACAATAAAGGCAGAGATCCTGAGACCAACGTCGTTCCTTTTCTGCATTTGATAACCGACCCCGGATGAGTCCTAGTTGCATGGGTTCTTCTGTTGTTTTCTTGGGTGTGGTTCTGTGTTGGGGTCTGGTAGTGGACCATGCGTGTGGAGGAGACGACACATGTTCGGCCTTTCTCTCTCTTACCCTCCTGTCAATTTGTATGCACAACGTAGTGAAGTCGTCCAATGAGGACGGGATAGCAGAACGGGCAAGTTCATCCCCTATGGCATCAGATAAACCCAACCGGAACTGGTCATGCAATGCCGATTCGGTCCATGTCGTCTCTAGGGAGATTCGTCGGAATTCCGCAATGTAGTTTTCTACCGGTCTTTTGCCTTGACGAAGGGCTCTTAAAGCACTTGTAGCTGAAGTGGTTTGGAACGGATCGTCGTAGAGGGCATCCATGGCCTGCCGGAAGGAGGTCCATGTGTCAAGCACCAGGCTGTTGTTGCGGAGTAGGTGATGAGCCGAGAGTTGAGGTTCCTCGGATAACAGGGCTATGACCGTGTGTATTTTGATGTAATCATTGGTATACGTCCTTGGTTTGAGGCCGAACAATATTTGGCATGATGTTATGAAAGTCTTATATTTCGTGCGATCTCCGGTGTATCTGTCAGGCAAGGGTACTTGTGGTTCATACGTGGGTATTCCTTGGGGTACTGGTGGTTCTTGTGCCTCCAATGGTGTGGGAGGTGGTGCACCATGTATACTGAGAGCGCCTTGCATTTGTTCTATCTGTTGTTGTTGTTGGTTTTGTCCTGATTGGATGTCGTGTAGGGACTGAGTTATGGTCGCCATCTGCTGGGCAAGAGCAGTCACTGCCTCGGTTAACCCTGCGGTTTCCATAATGGCTCAGTTGTTATATTACGTTGGTACAGGTAAGGAAACCAGGATGCAGGAGAGCGGGGTCACTAGGCCAGCAAAGGTCGGCACCAGGTATCAGGCAGAGAAGGTTCAGGCGATCCGGGTCAGGAGCAGAGAGGTCAACAAGGTCACAAGGCAAGCAGAGGTCGGCACCGGGTATCAGGCAGAGAAGGGTCAGGCAATCCGGGTCAGGAGCAGAGAGGTCAACAAGGTCACAAGGCAAGCAGAGGTCGGCACCGGGTATCAGGCAGAGAAGGTTTTGGCAACAGGTTAGCATACAGCTTAGTTGTAAGAACAACTGAGCACTGAATAGGTATCAGTGCTCAGCTTTTAAACCAGCCGCCCTTCTAAGTCCCGCCCCCATCAGTGACGCCGTCCAATGGACGTTTCGTCTCCTCCATTGGAGACTAGAATCTGAAGGGGGGCGTGGTGTATGATGCTGTGGGTGTCTATCACTGTGCGGTGGTTCTTTCATGCGAACCGCCGCGTATGAAGACATACTGTTGCGGCATCGGTCCTGGAGGGGTAAGTACCGAGTACCGAGTACCGAGTAATATTAAGTGTCTTCTTCCCAATAAATTAATTCATTATTTTAATTAAAGAGTATTATCTCTTAAAATAATAGATAAAACATTTGAAATGCACAAAACAACAAAATATACAAGTAGGTATTCAGTATCCACGCTTATTTTACTGAGAGGTAGAACACAGAGGAAGGGGTGGAACCAAAAGAGGAATGGTTGGAGTTTATAGAGGAACATGTGGAAGATGTGTGGCCTGGGCAGGAAGGAGTGGGGTATTAAGATTAGGGGGTACGTGAGTTTAGTCATGCCTTGGGCAGCACAAAACCCAAATACACCACTGCAGGGAGCTAATTAGAAATGAGTATAGTTACAAACCAAATAATTTTTAACTCCTACATCCTTGTAAAACTTGTATACTCTCTTTAATACATAATTTAGTCTTGCCTATTGATAATAAAGTTTCAAGGTGATAGTATATAATTTTTTTCTAAGAACCGATCAGTGACTTTAAGTGAGGATTGTTGTATTTTTATGTTAAATGCATGGACTCCAGTGCATTTTACTGCCTACAAATCAGAACAGGCATTCTTTAGTTACTGGAGTTGGAAAATAAGACGTCTATCTCATTAAACTCCTACTTATCTGCCTGTACTGAAACCACTATAACAGGGGTGTCTGAGTTTTTTCTGCAGTGGGCCACTTCATCAGAATTGTATACGTGCGCGGGCCACACTCATTTTTCACTGTGAGAAAATATGGCCTTTAATAAAATATGCAGATTAAAATAAAGTAAATGACACAAAACCTTTACTTTTCCTCTCACTGATTTCTGGGCCTAGAAAGTGTTGTGACTACAAATTCAGAATAATTAAAAATGAAATAGTTCTATTTATTCTAGGGATGCACCAAAATGAAACTTCTGGATCAAAACCAAAAATGACCCCCACCTTTAAAAATAATAATAAAAACTCACATTTTTAATAAAAGTAGGTAACACACCACAATTGGACAAAAAAAAAATTAGCAATATGACTTGGCATGATAGGAGTGTGATTGCTAACAGCAATCACAGTCCCATCATGCCTAGGTTCCAGCACTTACACATCAAACCAGTAAATGCTGGAACCTAGGCATGATGGCACTGTCATTGCTGTTACCAATCACACTCCTATCATGCCAAGTCAGCCAGTACATGCTGGCACAGGGTGGCTGTAAGTGATGTGCAGACCCCATACTGCTGGCGGCATCTATACACAAGGGAGCTAGCTAGGTTTCAGCATGTACTGGTTGACTTGGCATGATAAGAGTGTGATTGCTAACAGCAATCACAGTCCCATCATTCCTAGGTTCCAGCACTTACACATCCATGCTATCACACACACTCATTCATTCATATACTCATTCATTCACAGATTCATTCCCTCAATCACGCATACTCATTCAAACAGCCTACCCACCCCCTTACCTGCACTGCAGCTCCTCGATGCCGCTCACAGACTTCAGCAGGGGCCGCGGCCTCCCTCTGCGTTCTCTCGTACTGCACAGAGGAAGCAGGACTGGAGCAGAGTCATGTGATGTCACGTGAACTCTGCTGGGTTCCGCTTCCTCTTTGCAGTATAAAAGACCCTCCCACTGGTAAGTAGCAGGGCTTGAGGTACGGCCCGCGTAAGATCGGTTGCCCTGGCTGCCGATCTTACGCGGGCCGCACTTCGAGGTCTCGCGGGCCGCATTTGGCCCGCGGGCCGCATGTTGGACGCCCCTGCACTATAAGCTTTTTAGTACAATTCTCGTACTAATCAATAGGAGCTGACCTTCCATTAACATCGAAACGAGTGGGAGCTGCTAGTCACATGCATGCTATCTGAACACTGATTTCTTTGCTAGCATACATGTGATTAACTGCTTTGGTGACTTTCATGGCAGTGCTACTGAGCACATACAAAAAGAAAGTACACCCTCTTTGAATTGTTTTACATATCAGGACATAATAACAATCATATGTTCCTTAACCCATTCATGACAATGGCTGATTTTATTTTTTGTACACTTCGTGACAATGGCTTTTTTAACATGTCTGTGGTGCTCCAGTTATATATTGGAGTTTTTTTTCAGGACAAGGAGGAGGTTCTTTAAATATTATTTTAATTGTATCATATCATTTACTATATAAAAAAAAAACAACTATAAAATATGGTGAAAAATTTAACAAAAGGATGTTTTCTGACATTTACTGGAAAAATATTTTACTCATCTATAGAGTTTTGTCCTGAGTTTAGAAATACCTAATGTTTTTAGTTTTTTGCTTTTTTTGCTAGTATTTTGCTTCAAATGCTAGTATTTTAACTCTTCCCATGTACTAATTCGCCAGTCTTTGTCAAACTTTGTGGTAGTCGTTTTTTTGCATTTCTTCCCACACACATTTTACTTCAGGTGTGAATTAACAGGTCCTGGTATATGTCACTGTCACACAACATCCCAATATGTGTTCAGTAACATCTCCTGAGTATAGTGATACCACCCATGCATGGGTTTTGCCTGGCTCTTTTGGGGCAAAAGGGCCACATTTGGGGCATGCGCATTTTTCAATGTTGATCTTTGACATTTGGTGACCCGCTGCCCATGCCCTATTTAGTACATCTTTGAGCCTGGCCAATTCAGTGTGCCCTATAAAACTATATTTAAAAAAAAAGGGTATTTTAAATGCTGGCATTTTAACTCATACACGCATTTTACCACCAGCCTTTGTCAAACTTTGCAGTAGTATTTTTTGTGTGTATTTTTCCCACACATGTTGTACTTTAGGTACAAAATTACAGCTCCTGGTGTTTGTCACTGTCACACAACACTCCAATATATGTTCAGCAACATCTTGTGAGTACAGTGATACGCCACATACATGGGTTTGTTGGGTTGATTGCGGACCTAAAGGCCACATTTAGGACGTGTGCATTTTTTAAATTGGACATGTGGTCATCCTTCCCCCTGTGTTAATTGGGAACCGGGCCAATCCAATTTACCCCATCAAATCAAATGCGGTAGACATCCCATGGGCACTTAACATGCCAGTATTTTAACTCTTTCCATGCAAGAATTGTTTGAAGATAAAGTGCTAGTTTTTAGGATATATATATATATATATATATATTTACATTTTTTGGAACTGGAAGGTTCCCCTGATGGTGACATCAGTCAGAAATAATTTTTACATGTTATATTTATTTTTATTTTTTTCCTTATTTTTTTACATTTATTTTACTAATCACATTGTGATTAGAAAGTTGGGCTCCATTGACTTGCATGGTTGAATGCAGTACCTGTATTCAACCTGCAAGGGGAGCCAGAGTTCTCAGGAGGGTCTGGAGGGTCTTTCTCTAACTGGATGTTTGTGCATGAAATGCCCAGACTGTCAACTGTCATCAAGGGGTTAACAGGTCTAAAAATTAGGTAACAACAACACATGACATTACACCGTGCCATGATTTATTCAACAAAATAAAGCCAAGATGGAGAAGCCATGTATGTAAAACTAAGTACACCTTATGATTCAATAGCTTGTAGAACCACCTTTAGCAGCAATAACTTGAAGTAATAATTTCCTATATGACTTTATCAGTCTCTCACATCATTGTGGAGGAACTTTGGCCCACTCTTCTTTACAACGTTGCTTCAGTTAATTGAGGTTTGCAGCCATTTGTTTATGCACAGCTCCCAGTACCATTATCCTTTGGTATACAGAGGAGTTCATGGTCGCATGGATGACTGCAAGGTTTCCAGGCCAACTTGAATGAGGTGTTTGTGCTGATATGCCATGCATTATGATTAAACATCTCGTCTTTAGATTCATCTGTCCAAAGGAAATTGTTCCAGAAGTCTTATGGTTCAGATGCAACTTTGCACACCTAAGCTGTGCTGCCATGTTCTTTTTAGAGAGAAGAGGCTTTCTCTTGGCAACCCTTCAAAAACAAATCATACTTGTTCGGTCTGTTTTCTAAATGTAATGTAATGAACTTTACCAGTTAGCATGCTAACTGAGGCCTGTAGAGAAAGATGTGTTTTTTTTTTTTTACAATTTCTCTGAGCATTGCACGGCCTGACCTTGGGGTGTATTTGCTGGGAAGATTGGCAACTGTCTTGAATGTTTTCCACTTTTGAATAATATTTCTGCCTGTGGAATGATGGACTTTAATTTGTTAATCTAAGGCATTTGATAAGCAGCATCTGTCAGCTTCTTAGCATCTTAATTCCTATTGAAGGAGTAAGGGTTTTCAACACATGGCTTCTCCATTTTGGCATTATTTTTGTTGAATAAATCATGACAGGGTGTCATATGTTATTTGTTGTTATTTGCATCTGAGGTTGAAGTTACCTACTTTTTAGCCCTGGTAATAAAATGATTATTGTTATTATGTCCTGATATGTAAAACACAACTGTACATCTTAATGCTTAAATAACTAACAAAACAAGGAATGCTCAAAATTGCATCCAGTTAAATTATTTTGGAGTCCATGCAACACTACGGCAGCTTCAATGTGCATTAAAAATAAAAATGTAATTTTAGGGACTAGACTATTCTTTTAAGAATTCTATATGCTTTGGTAACACCTCATTCAGAACATTTGTTGTTTGTAGCTCAATTACCTATTTAGTCTGCCTTATTTAAATTCTAAATGTGTATATTTAACCTCTGATCCTATAAATCTAAACTTTTCTTGTATTACTAAGTAGAATAAAAAAAGAACAGAAACTGTTTAAGAAGAGGTATATATGCAATTTAACCACTTGATGGCAGAAAAGAGCTTCTAAAACACATGTGATTTGTGTACAGTTTAACTGCCAGTGGTACATTAAATGTCTGTATTATTATACAGACTGAAGTGTAATATAAAATAATGATGAAAATAATCTACTGTACATCATCAACAGTATATTTTTATTAACAATTCTAAAACAAAGGGACAATTCTTTTAGAAATGATAAAGGGTAAACCCAAAATCAATGTATTATGTAAAAATATTGCACTCGCATTAAAGAATGTGTAAAGGAAATACTGTAACTTTGTAAATGTTTTTATCAGACTGAGACATGCTACTTCCTTCTAGGAGCACAGGCTTAGATAGTAAAGCCTATTCATCTTTTTTCTCTTTAGTGTATACATTAAAAATAATTTTGTGATCAAAGTGGGAAATCTTTAAGGTCTGAGGAAAACACCCCTTACTGCCAAGTAGCCAATCTTTGCTGCGAACAGGTGAAGTATTACCAGAAATCAAAGAGAGAAAAAAATACAAAAAAAAGAACAAGCCTAAAAAAGATCTGTTTGAGCTAAATGCAAAGGAATTTTTTTTCTTTTCAAATTACCGTATTTGCTCGATTATAAGACAAGCCCTCGTCTTATAATCGGGGTCGTCTTATAATCAGAAGCACCGGTAAGTTTGGGGGGCGGGGGAGTGTTAAATGGGGGGCATAAGGCATTTCTATAGGCAGAGTGCTCTATGAAATGCCTTTTAACCCCCTTAATGCCACTCTGTCTCCACAAATGCCTTTTAACCCTCTATACGCCACTCTGCCTCCTGAAATGCCTTATACCTCCCTATATGCCACTCTGCCCCATAATATGCCAAAAGGCATATCATGGGGCACAGTGGCATTTAGAGGGTTAAAAGGCATATCATGGGGAACAGTGGCATTTAGAGGGTTAAAAGGCATATCATGGGGCACAGTGGCATACAGGGGGTATAAGGCATTTCAGGGGCAGATGTGCATAACTGGGGGGGCAGGTTGGAAAATAGAAGGAAATAAAACCAAAATATTTTTCTCAATCATAGCTTTTATTAAAAAAAAATAGTTTACATGAATTAACATTTACTGGTAAAACTTTTTTCCTATAGGGTTGTCTTATATTCGGGTTTTTTCTTTTTTTTCCCTAAGTTAATATTCCGATTTTGGGGGGTCGTCTTATAATCAGTGTCGTCTTATAATCGAGCAAATACGGTATGTCCCAGTGTTATTTATAGTGTTAAATCTGCTACTTGATTCTATATTCTGCAGTTTATCCATGGCTTCTGAAAGTTTAAGGATTGATAATAATATAAAAACACAGTTTTTATATTATAGACTTAAAAATATAGGTATTATACTTAAAAGGGCCAGTTGTGGGGAAGCAGGGATCTGAGAACATTTACGATGCTTTTTATAGAAAATTTCTTGTAAATTGAATTGTCTCTGATCTGCTTAATGAACTAATTAGTTAAAAGAAAACATTTAAAATCACATTTGAATAAGTGACAACTTAATTTCACACCTACTTGAGGTGATATATCAAGTAGACTCAATTAATGTGACAAAATGACTATAAAACTTTGATACTAATTTCTATACAAGTGATTAGCAAGCCCTGTGTTTGTCTTTCCATTTATCTGTATCTTCCCCTTTATGCTAGTGGGGGCTGTTAAGAGGCTGTCATTTTTGAAACCCCTGGATGTACTACTAAGCGGTCATGTACCATCCACGGACTTCTCTATTAACTTAAATGTTATTTTGCTATTTCGCCACTGTTGAGTTCTTGGTGGGTGAATAGTCAAACATCTTACTAAGCAATGAGGTTAACCAAGTAACCACTAATTGTAGGACACTAAAGAACAATTAAATGCTCAAATTGTGTTGTTTGTATGTAACGTCTTAGATAATGTGTTTTAAACAATGAACGCATCCAAACTATATATATATATATATATATATATATATATATATATATATATTAGACTAAATAGGGATTTCTTTGGATTTAATATAAATTTAGTATTAATATTTTTTTAAAAAAAGAGGAGGAAACATATTTTCGACTAATTCCAGCGAAAGCAAAATCAAATGTATTCTTTTAATTTGCCTTCAGTTTGGAGAAACCTCCTTTTTACACATCTTTGGCATTTACAAGGAAATATAAGAGAATGCCTTTTGTAATCTTTACTTTCTCAGATTTGATATGATGAGACTGTAGGCCCCATGACAGTTATATGTTTATATAAAGAAAGCAGATATTTAACAAGGGTCATTCTACCACTTTGCCAAAGTGTCTTCTACCCTTTTTTGGCACTGCTCTTCATCAGATGACATCACAGATTTTTTATCAATATTTTTATAATATTTACTTTTTGTCTTTTTAAAGAAAAATGCTGTGCCTCCTGCAAGATAATGCAAAATGGGGATTATGAATAAAAAGTTTGGAAGTGGGTTTATATGGAATGGACTCTCAGGCCATTGCCTGCTATTTTTAAACTTTTTCAATCACCAGAATCACTTTTTGTGAGACTTGACAACATTCTTACCTAATTCAATCTTAAAAGGATAAGGTACAAAATTCCTGTGAGAGTTGGTAAAAGTGGACACATGTTCAACATGCATTGTACAGCGAACTACATTATTGCATTTGAGCTGTGATTGGTTAAGGCTCATCTAGGAATAATAGTTTCATTTAAAATGTATAAACGTTAATACCCTGCACTACTAAATCTACAAGACAACTTATCACTATATGCACACTCTACCTGCACTCTGAAAATAAACAAATTAACTAGATCCAATATAATTAACCCTACTTACTTTTGCTGTAGTTGTCCCCACAGTAAAGGGATTTCTAGAAATATCACAAGATGATGAACTACTGAACAAACATATTGGTTCTCTCATATACATTGTGCATGGATGCAATAAGAGTAACAAAAACTCTTAACAACGCTATATAGAGAAGCGGATGATCTTCTTGGGCATTAATTCAGTCATTTGACTGGTGAAACATCTGACTTTCAATTCAAAGATATGGAAATGTTCTAAATAAAAGGATTTAGTTAAGAGTAAGAGAACATCATGTTCCCATACATAATCAGAAACTCAAAAGTCTGGTAACCTTAATTACAAGAAGCATTTTTTATGGACATGTCATGTAGGATGCATTTTATTTGATTTAATGATGGCTCCACTCATTTTACACTGAGTTCTTAAACTCTTAACCAACCACAGACAGACAACCACAGTGTTAAAGTGTCTGAACATGGGTAGGTAGAATGGTAGCCTAGTCTGTATACAACAAAACTAAATTTGTGTTTCTTGAGATTATTCTAAAAACTGTTTTTACTATCCAACTATTATAATACCTGAAAGTTAGTTTCAGCTCAAAGTGAATAACAAAAAGTGTTTAGGCAGATGACGTGCAGGTACCAGTCTCCCCATTATTCTGTCTTTCAATAAGTATTGGTTTTCTGCTAGTTGATGCCATATGAGAACTAAAATGCACTGCATGCTAAAGTTCTTCTGTGGGGAAAAACACAAATATGCTGCAATAAAGAACATTGCCAAGTTGTTCTTAAATGTATAAACAGGGAAAAGAAAAGTCTCAAATAATACAAATGTGTAATATGAGGCCTACCAAACAGGCGTAAGCATGCTGCAAATACAGTGTATACAAAAAACAAAAACTGTCTGCACTTCTCACCCTAATAAAGTTGGCAACAAATATATAAACATAATATAAATGAGAGGTTTTGGTTATGTGAATTGGCCAAAGCATAATTAAGCTCACCCGCCACGCCAAGGCACACTCTCAATAGGGTGAGAACCTACTCTCACCTCCTACATAGTGGGCAAACAAAGCAGTTTATACTGCTACCAAAACCTTATTAATGTGTTGGGGGAGGTGCAATTAAACCTCCTCCCAGTTAACCCCTGGACAGCAAACAGCAACCAGACTGAGGAAATGAAAAGAAAAAATGTTGGTGCTAAGCTGAAAAAACAAAAACCGTCTTAATGTAACCTGGTTGTATGTCCAGATTGATCTTAATGAAAATCAGCAACTGAGACTAGTAACCAAGTGGTTACCAACTATGTGTAATACTGTAGGATGGTTGAAAATTAATTGGGATGTCTTGTATTTCAGGCCATTCCCTGCAGTGAACCAGTTGAGTAAATGTAATTGTTTGTATACAATAAAAATGAGAGGGGAGGGGGCACATGCAGTCTTATACATTTCAGACAAACTGCAGGCCTTGGTACAGCTGTGGCCCCTGGCTCCTTATATACAACATACACACTAGAACACACCCTTATGCATACTTACTATAACAAACCCTTGCACACCCCTTATCACACACTTATACTTAAACATAATCACTCCACCATACTACACTCTATTAATCTATTAACCTCACTCTCGCACATCTCAGTATACCTCTCCCCCTCCCCCTACTAATGGGTATGAGGGGTGTTAAGTACTAATATTAAAAAAAGTATGGGAGGCACTGACTCCAAATATTCCTCCTCAACCCTCATCCCATAAACTTAGTGGGGCATCTTTGTTCTTCCTTCCCCCACCACTGAAGACAGACACGTTTCTAGGGGCAGTGTCAAAAATCTTCAAACACTAGCAGAGAGGGGGTGCAGCGGGGTCACATAATACAATGTGAGAAGTCATGATAGAATGATAATGTTTCAGTGTTAGTGTGTGTATGTGTAAATCTGTGCTAGAGTGAGTATGTGTGAGCATACTTCTGGAGTATGTGTTAGTGTGAGTTTGTAGATGCATGTGTGGTAGTGTTCACATGTTAACTCCATATTTGTCTATGTATTTTTTGGACATCTTTCATAATTTGCATTGTTTATACATGCCCAGTGTGTAGGACCAGTAACACTTCATCTCAAAGGATAGCCCTCAGGTCAATGCAGCACATGGCATACATGTGAATAGTGTAATCACTGATTTCAGTGAAAGGCATTCACAGAAAAAAAAAATCTTTCGCAAAGGAAAGAAAGAAATGAGAAACCGGAAAAATAATTAGGAGAGGAATAAAATTCAAGCACATTGTTAAGTGGCATGCAAAGAATTATTACTTCAGTTACATTTGTTGGTAATGAGATAGGAGATTCAGAGAAAAGGAACATTACAGTAAGAAAATCTACACAATAAGATTTGTTAATCATATTTGCCACCTCCTAACATATAATAAACCAAGATATGACATTTCAATTAACTCACAAACCAATTCTGAAGAACTGAGAGATTTGACTCTGAGACACCTTTCTAAATATAGGTGAATATCCATGTGACCATTAGCCTCAAAAAATCCTCAAAGCAGGTGTGAGTCATGTTAATTCATTTTAATGTATGTCGTTAAAGCATATGGATTTCTTTTATTATTACACGTTTTTTACACATCTGTTTCAATGTTATTTTACAAAAGGTAGCATAGCTGTTGTGAAGTTGGTGTTTGTTCATTTCCCCATAATGTTTTGGAATATTAACTCTTCACACCTTAAACTCGGCACACATTTAATCACAGTGATAACTCATTTTCCCCTTGTTTAGTCTCTCCAAGACTGGTAGCAGGGTGACCTCACTAGTCCTGGAACTGTCCTTCTCGACCTTCTTATATAGTATATCTGTTTGTCTTGCCCATTCTCACCCAAACTCTCTTACTTTCTTCTTCGTTACCGTTGTTGTTGTTTTTTTGGTTTTTTTTTTTTACTTTGGCTTGTTCGTGTCACTCCCACTACAACTCTTTTCTACATCCGGTTCCATCTGAATCCACAATTACACAATGAATAACCAAACTAAATAATCCTCACCACACACCTTTATGAGGAATACAAATTAAGACACAGATATATGCAGAAACAGGCACATGTACATACATATACATCTGCTCTAGCAAGCACTGACTTATTAGCTGGAAGCAACATGTTAGCAGTTCTGACGTGTTAGATCTGAAATTGCTTGACACTGATCTCTGAAAGAAGCCTGGTATCTCTGTAATCCAAAAGTAGTAACAGAGCAGGAGTTTGAGTCACCTTCTGTACAATAACTGAAATCAACGGGGTGGGGGTTGTGGCAGATGGTTTCATTAATTGTAGCTGTCAGTGCTTTGTGGGCTTGTTGCTTGCAGTATGGCTATGCAGCCGGAGAGAGAAGATGGCATGCTAAAATCAGAGTATATTCCATGCTGACACCAGCTTTAGTCCTGAAAGACAGCAGAGATATTCTTTCAATGTCATATTTACAATGGGATATGACTATAAGATAGAGACTTTTTTGCAGCATTGTATTTTTTCATACAAACATGAATTCCAGTGAAAAGTAGTAAAATAGAACCATAGAACCATTTCACTGGATGCTGTAGAGATTTCAGACTATTACAACTTTGCATCAGAATTTCCTTTTACACATAAACCCTAATGTGCCATAATTGTACCACTCTGTCTTTGAAGTCGGTTTTGTGACACCCTTGGTATGGAACATAATACATTATAAAGAAGGCCATTGTTTGCAATTAAAGCTTATAAATAGAAATGCAAAATAAAATAATCAAAGTAATAATTAGTTTAGATACATTATTTAGCAAAAAAACCCAAACATATTTAATCCCCATATTGTAGCAGCTGTTGTATTTCTGCTTAGTAAAGTGTTGGTTAATAAGAAAATGCATATATTCAAATTATTCTTTTCTGAATATATTCAGATTATTATTTTCTGACATACACTTAACTACTGCCTTTTCTAAGCATCACACAGAACTGCAAACCACTGGGCTGTATCTGGATTTTCAGGTAACAGATAACACAGGAAAAATGTTAAAACTGGAAAAGACTAAGAAAGCAAAAGGTCTTCACATGATGATAGTAAAAGGAGCCAATATACAGGAGTGAGAGGAAAACAGGATATTTTTGGATGTAAAAATATAAAATGAGCTCATGTTGTGCATTTTTTATTATGTATTAACATGTTATAACAAGACATAACACATACAGTGATGTTCTTTTATATGGAAAAAAAATAGAAAGAAAGTAAAAAATAGATTTCTAAGAACTTAGTATTGCAGTGCAGACAACCCATAATGACATCTACTGGTTCATTATTACGGTAATATAAACTCATAAACAATGTATAACTTTGAAAACTCACCAAAGCAAATATTATATTGCCAATTCATTCAGTAAAACTACAATTTAGCCTCTAATATCAATTTCTAATGCTGCTTCCCAATTTTTACTATTTATTTTGGTTTGATGCACAATATGTCATCTGAATTCATAGGGAAATGGCATGGAAACCCTCTCATTACAGACAAAGAGGATAAATCTCAGATCACAATGATGCTTGATGATAGTTATCCTTACATTAACTTGTGGATGTTTTGATTATTCACTGAAAATTAGAGATTTCACTTGTTTAATGTACACGTAAAACTTCTGATATCCATTTTTTTCTTAGCACGTATGAAAAAGGTTCTGAGACGTAAATACAGAACTGACTCTTAACAGCTGATGGTCTTTGTTTTTTTTGTGAATCATTCTCGAAACAGTAACTATAAAGGGATACATTGTTTAAAACAAAAAGAAAACACAAGTAAACTCTAAATTAATATTGTTATATTAAAAAGGGATATCCAAACTGATTACGATGTTTACCAAGGATGAAGTTTTCTTTTATTATTAAAGTACAGTTTTCCTCTTTGCAATGACATCTGAATATCACATGAATAAAATGTTCTTTAACCCCTTAAGGACAATGGGTGGTCCCTAAACCCATTGAAAACAATGCATTTTGAGCCCCTACATGTAAGGGCTTTGTCATTAAGGGGTTAAAAAGGTTATGAACTCTGTTTCATGAGCCAAACTCATCCTCTAGACTAATCACATGAAGAGCCCTACTGTTGAGTCTAACTTTTTTCCAGCAGACAGCAGGTTCTAAACATGCATAGAAAAAAACATACTGTATTTTCCTAAGATTCATCAAGCAGTGATCAACTATATCACACTGTTGAAGCTCAGTAAGAGAAACCAGAGATATCTCCTGGTCTGAATCATAAAATTCTGTTTTGTATAGTTTCGCAATAGTTAATGCTTAATGCATTCAGTAGATCAATGTCATTTTTGGGCGAATGGTTTCACTTTTGACATGAGATATGTGCATTCATTTTCTTGAGAACCATGCTCTATAAACTGTGCAAAAATGTTTCCATAGCTTACCATGGCAGAAATGTTCTTACCACATGCTTTTAGAAAAATCCTATATAGTGCATTCCCTTGCCATCTCTACTGGAAAGCCATTATAATCTCTTCTGTCATGGACACATAATCCATTAGTCTTTCAAACTTTTAAGATTCATTCCATTATAACATATGCATTAGAACAAATGAAAACACAATACACATCTGAAATAAAACTGAAAAGACTAAGTCACTCATGCAATCAGGGCGTAGGAAGGGTGAGGTGAGAGAGGCTGGTGTGTGTTTATATGTTATTAAGGGCAGGTGTGTAAGGGCAGTGTATGTGTATATGCATTTTTATGGGCTGGTGTGTGTAAAGGCAGTGTATGTGTATATGCATTTTTATGGGCTGGTGTGTGTAAAGGGAGTGTATATGTGTATGTGTGTGTTTATGGGCAGGTGTGTGTAAGGGCAGTGTAAATAAAATAGCCTCTGTAAAAATGGGGGGCACAATTTTCCATTCCTGCCTCGGGCGCAAAAGGAGCTAGCTACGGCTCTGCATGCAGTATCAATGAAATTGAAATTAAATTGAAAACTGAAAGATGTTAAGTCAGTATCTAATACCATCTGATGCTCCGGCTCACACCTCATCCCTATCACAATGAGTACAATGAACCATTTTGGGGGCACATGCTTCCCTCATCCTCTGTGCAGTGTAATGAAACGGACTTTGTCAAAACAAAGCCTAATCTTCTTACCATGGAAAGAAGATATCTGCCTGACAAAAATATATAATTCCACTCTATGCTTGAAGACAATAGATTGAAAATAGTTGCTGGGGCAGGGCATACATACTTCCATATACCAGGGGATGCTTCTTTAACTATAATGAAAGTAATAGGCTATTTCACAATGAATTGAGCAATTTACTTTGCCTTTCAAATACATCTAAATAATTTCATCGTATTAGGCATAGTAATTTGAAACACTACAAACGGGATTCTTTTATACCTATTCTCTAGAAATCCCAAATGAACAGATGTAAACCGGAATTTCATTTATCAACATGGCCCAACCAGAACAGATGCCAAATATTTGTCTACACAATGCTATCTCACTGCAAGCTGTCGTATGAACAATATGTTAATTGTGTTTTTACTAACTGTGATATATATATATATATATTATTATTATCTTTTATTTATATAGCGCCAACAATTTACGCAGCGCTTATATATAATGTTAACAGAAATCATATCTATCCATTTTCAAAAGTGATATGTCACTGTTGCACGGTATAATACTACAGTATAGCATTGCTGGGTCATTTGATCTATTTAAATTTTGCATCCAAGCTGCACAGTTGTTTTCTTGTCACTTGGTATAAAAAGGTCATAGCAAAAATGTGGCTTTTTTAATTAACTCAATCAAGAGTTTTTCCTGCAAGTCAAGTCACTTACCTATTGATATTGAAGTATAGGGAGAGGTTGTTTTTTAATAGACTGGAAAGCAGACATGAAATGCTGACAGCAGACATGAAATGCAGACAAGCACAGTCCATGGACCTATGCCCTGGTCCCCACCTTATCTTGTTGTAGACAGAGCATACCACTGATTCTGCTCTCTGCAGCCAGACACACAGAGGCCAGGAATGATGAGTAGCTAATGGTAGTGCTCGAAATATTATGTGTGGCTTCATAATAAGCGGGCGGAGCTACCTCTTCCCAGAGTGGTAGTCTAAGTAAGTTGGTGGCAGCAATGGCAATGATGTCAAGGTAAGAGAAGAAAATAGGAGAAGGTAATGGTAGAGAAGGTGGTAAGGGAAATAAAGCCAAAGGAGGGACAGAGAAAGAGAAGAAGCGGAGGGATAGAAACACAAGGGAGAAGTAAGGAGAAAACTACAAGGGGAGGGAGCAAGACAGAGAAGGTAGAGTGGTAGAAAGAGGAGAGGATGGGGAGAGGGTGAGGTGGAATATTAGGGGAAGGTTGAGAGTGAGAAAAAGCAAGGGTTGAGAAAGAAAGAAAGAAACAGAAGGGACGAAATAAAGAAAGAAAAAGTAAGAAAGAAAGAAAGATAAAGAAGGGGAGAGACAGAAGGAAGAGAGAAGATGAAACAGGGAGAACTGGAGAGATAAAAGAGAAAGGGTAGAGAAGAAAAGAGGAGAGAGAAGGGCTAATATACATTTTGTGGTCACGTCATTTCAATGATGGGCTCATAGCCTAGTTTCAAATAATATGGGATGTGAGCCTCAATCAATGGCACGATTCTTTGCCTATGTGATTTATATATCTGCCAGTACCTTAGCTTGACTTTAATTATTAGTTTTTCTTAATAAGCTATTTTATATTTTTACATAACTATGAACATCCTCTTTTTTGGTACTTTTCTGTATTTATATCTAATATCATTTATTTCATTAATAAAGCCCCCCCCCAATGAAAATTGACAAACAGAGGGGAATTTTGTATTAGATTGTTTTCAAGGATGATGCTTGTTGAGTGGAAATGGTTATTTCAGAGATGTTCAGACTCATTTCACGCCTTATATTTTGATACTGCACATTAAGTGTAATTAAGACAGAGAGAATTGTATATTTGCTGAAGGAGACAGAAAAGTCAAATGTTGACAAGAGCACGGGGTGAGTTAAATGAGACGCTGCTTGGGCACTTATAAACAATGCTGTTAAGGATAAATGACATCTGAACGCATCATTTTATACATAGCTTTTCACTATTACATTAGGCATTCAATCAGTTGCCCTCTGTTGGTAGCCATTGACCTTGGCTTGAGAGCATCAGTTGTAAGTTATTTAAAAACACTGATCCGTCTCCTTTCTATTTCTTTATTTTGTCCAGAAGGGGAGGTGAGGAAGAAAGGGGTAGTGCATATTTAATGTGGAAGTGGCTGGCAAAGGAATGTTTCTATGCCATTTTAGAGGTTGAAACTACTTCTACTAACATGCTAACTACTATGCATCAGCGGCTATGAAATAAGCAAATCCTTCTAATTTGGTAAAATGTAAGGAACAGTATAATATAGATTTACTACAGCATCTACTTAGTCACCACCACAACAGTATTGGTCATATCTTTGGCACTGGAAAAAGTCATTGCATGACTGTTCTAAACATTATGGATTAACAAATTCCTTAAGCCACATATGACATACAGATCTACAAATACATATGTGTGTGAGAGAGTACATTTTATTGTAATAGTAAATAATATTGAAGAACTTGAAGATGAGCAGCATATTTGATGAAAGCACAGAACGACTAATAAAAAGTAACAGATAGAAACAGAATAGTACTTTTATATTTCTGCTCTATAATTTCCATCCCATTTATTTCCAGATTCAGTTTTCTCCAGGTTTCTAAATGGATTTTCTCAAAACCAATCTGTTTTGAAATGTTCAAATGGCACATCGCAAAGTGCAACCTCTCTCCTTTGTATGTTTCTCCCGGTACTGAATTTCATTATTCTCACCTACTTACTGTAGCACGAAACCTCTTTTGTTTTTTAGTATCTATAAGCTACTATACCCTTATTTTTGCATGTTTGTCTCTTTAAATTGTTGGCGCTATATAAATAAAAGATAATAATATATATATATCTATCTATATATATACATATATATATATATATATATATATATATATGTGTGTGTGTGTGTGTGTGTGTGTTTCAGAGCTTTTGCCACACATGTATAAAATCAAGAACCTAGCCATGCAGTCTGTATTTACAAACATTTTTGGAAAAGTGGGTCATTCTGAACAGTTTGGGGAAGTCCCTTTTCTGTTCCAGCACGACTGTTCCCCACTGCACAAAGTAAGGTCCATAAAGACATGGTTGGATGAGTTTGGTGTGGAAGAACTTGACTGGTCAGCACAGACCTTAACTCCATCAAACATCTTTGGGATGAACTGGAACAGATGAATTTTCAGTTCATACCAAATTGAGCAAATTAGTGGAGTCAGTTAAGGTTTCTCCACCAGGAATGATTTAGGTTAATGTATCATAAAGACTTCATGCTGTTGATAAACAGTTTATTTTCCTCACTGTACACTTTAAATTACTTTTCCAAGTCCCATCTGTGACAGCAGAAGTCCTGGCCACTGCGGCTTTCTGTATGCATGACGGCTCTTGGAAACTGACCATGCATTCAACCAGCTGAGGATGAAGTTATAACAGCCATTCTCTTGCCAACATGCATAAGCTGGCACTGTACATGACGCTAGATCTGGATTTTCTATCTTTAAATACTGCAGATTACCTTTAATCTGTTGCCTGGAGGCTTTAGAATAACTTAATCAAACAAGCCAGCAACATGACCTATTTTGTTATGTTTTCTTTTATACAAAGTATATATATATATCTATATATATATATATATCAGAACTGTGCCTTTGGATTGATATAAACATTATATGTTATTTTGTGCGTTAGTACAAATCTCTGATAACAAGGAGCATCCCCAACAAAACAAACAAAAATGAATGGCAAAATCTTTGAAATTTTGTTAAGATTCATTAAGTTGTTTTCCATGTTTTGGTGCGGTTTGATAAAGCGGGAAGGTTTTGTGTAGAGGAGGGTATATATAAATGAGTGGTGGGTAGAAGTAGCTAAAAAATTGACTGTGATTGATGGGTCCAACAACATGGACACGTTGTATTTTTCCTTACTTTTTTCACTCTGGTCAATCAACATTTACAAGGGCAAGGGACAAGCAATAGTTATATAAGCATGCTAAAGCCATTTTAACTTCTCAGTATCAGTCAGACTGATGAGAGTTGGAGTATGAGACGGTCAGTGACAGGCACAGTGTTCAGGCTGAGATTCATGCTCATCTACCACACTGCAAGTGTCTAAAGTGTAGTGCAGACAATTTACTGAGGTGAGGTGGATTGGAGAAGCTGTAGTGTATTATTAGCTCTTTATTGGTATACAGGGAGTGCTGCAGATATTTTTTTTTATTTTAGAGCTGTTTTTAAATTTAAAAATGAATTTGGGCAAGACCTTTTGTTTGTGGACAACACAAAACAATAAATCACATAAATATTGAAGACACAATTATGCTAAACAGCTTGAAATTGTTCAAAGTGCCTTTTTTTAAAGTAATGTTTACTTATTTATGTGTGACTGCCTGAGTCTATGTGTGAGAGAGACTGCCTGAGTCTGTGTATGTGTGAGACTGCCTGAGTCTCTGTGTGTGAGACTGCCTGAGTCTCTGTGTGTGTGTAAGACTGCCTGAGTCTCTGTGTGTGTGTGAGACTGCCTGAGTCTCTGTATGTGTGTGAGACTGTCTGAGTCTCTGTGTGTGTGTGTGTAAGACTGCCTGAGTCTCTGTGTGTGTGTGAGACTGCCTGAGTCTCTGTGTGTGTGAGACTGCCTGAGTCTGTGTGTGTATGTGTGTGAGACTGCCTGAGTCAGGCATTGACATTGATACAGTATAACTATATACTGAGACAGACATTGATGGTGGTACATCATGACTTATCATTATATAGCAAACCAGACTCATATGGTACAGCATGACGCCTATCATTATATAGCAAGCCAGACACAGTGGTAGAGTATAACTCCCATCACTATATAATAGGCCAGACATTGGCAGTGGTACAGCATAACTTCCAGCTCTGCATACTAAGCCAGACACTGATATTGGTATAGGATGACTCCTACACATTATATAGCAAGTTGGACACAGATAGTGGTACAGCATAACTCCCATTACAGTATTCTGAGCTAGACATTGATGGTCGTACAGGATAATTCCCATCACTATATACGTCAGACATTGGTGGTACAGCATAACTCCCATCATAATTTTTACTGAGCCAGACATGGATGAAGGTACAGCATAACTCCCAACACTATATATTGAACCAGAGATTGATGGTGGTGCAGTATAACTACCATCAGATTCTCTTACACACTTATACTCTTTTTCAATGTCTCCCTACAGTTCCCATGTCCCTGTCTCTCTTCCTGCAGCGCCTTTTTTTACCCCTTCTTTCTTTTCTTCTGTCTTCATTTGTGTTGACAAGTCCTTCCGATCCAGCGGTGAGGGCACCTTCAGTGCTGAGCAACTGGATATGACATCGTTGTTTTAGGGACTGTTAGAGGGAGATCCATGATCTCCCCAACCAGACCTGCTCCTCCAGCAGTGGACAATATACTCTATCTCTTGAGGGGCGCAGACTTGGGGCCAGCCCTTGAGGCACCCCCCTGATGAGCTGCACCTGGGTGGACCTTTCCCAAGTATGCTACTGCGTCAACAAGGATTTTTTTATTATATGCTTTTAAGATTTCCTTTTATTTGCTATTTTTGTCTCAAACACATTCTCTAAAACGCATTGTTTAACAAACCAAATTCATTTTCTAATCTGTATAGGTGATAATTGTTAACCTTATTTGCATGTGCCTACCCAGAATCCCCTGTGGTTGTCATGAGATTTCTGAGGGAAAAACAAGCCGTCTGGCTTGTCTGGTGTCTGTGGATGAGTGTTTAATAATACTTCTACTACCCCTAATCTGTATAGCAAACATGCTCTGGTAACAACATTTTTTGAAGCAGCTTTGCATCTTTTAGTCATAAAATTTTAGGTAATGACACCTCTATAATTTATTGACAGATCATCTCTTCATGAGCCTTTATTTGAATTAATACACACTGTAAAAAAACAATGGCTATTGTTAAGGTGTGTTCAGGTGTGTTTCCTTTTGACACTATGATTTTATGGGGGAATGATACGTTAAGTCATATCTAACTACTTGTTGAAACTATACTCCAGCAGCTGTAATGTGAGATATGTCTGATCTCTCTCCCTAGATATGGTGTTCTAGCAAGATCAGCATGGGCCTAGAACCTTTCTTATCTTTTGATTTGGGTCCATTGTGGCCTTGTATTTGTCTATTATACTAAGAAGGCAATCAATGGTATGTCCCCTTCAACATACCAAGACATTTTGGGCAATGCTGTGCTTCCCATTTCAGGTCAAGGTCAATCAACACATGGTTGGATGAATTTGGTGTGGGAAAACTTTTTTGCACAGAGATCTGACCGAAAACCCATCGAAGACCTTTGGCATGAATTTTGGCATATAGGTATAACATTTTTCTTTTAGTAATTAACACTCCACTTAGACACTGACATATCAAGATCATATATTTTTGGAAATCTTCTTTACAGAACTACTGCAGTCTTTGGTCTATCATTCAGGTTCCAAATTTAGACTTTGTAATCCAGATCCTGATACAGTTTTTTGACATTTCTTTCTTGTGCCATGTAACCTCTTTCAAATGTATTTCTATAATTTGTTTCTGCTCCGTGAACTTGCTTTGAGAATTTGGTACTTTCATTAGATTTCTTTCTGTTTCTATCTTGTGTTCGGAGGTATATAATATAGACATGTATTAAGCTACTATTTTAGGTGAACTGTCAGCTGCAAACTATTCTCTTTAAGGTTGTTGACACCTTTTATCTGTGGTGGTATATAAAAAACAAAATGCTTAGCCACAGGACTAATGGTGCCCTATGAGCTCCACCTTAAATGTATGGGTTTACACACTGACTTTTTCTACCTGACCAAGTAAACTAGAGGCTAATTTAGGAGAAAGGTTAAGCCTCAACAGGGTACATTGCCAAATGGTTCCTGCTGGATTAGCAAAAATGTGTTAAAGAAAAGTGATAAGGGTACCAGTACCGACAATATAGTAATACAATAAGTATATAATAAATGTGAAAAATCTAACAAAAAATTACTTCCCCTTTTCCACAGCTGCAACCGTAGAACAACATTCTCAGGATGTTGGTAACAAAAACCACTTCCACTTAGGGGCATTCGTGTTTTTCAGGGTAAAAGCGAAAGAAAGGGGTTGTGGAAGGTGAAGCAACTTGGCGGGCTATTTGAACTTGCAGCCCTGTACCTTCAGTACTTGGTTGTTCAAGTACCTTACCGTTTTCCCCTAACCCTTACTGCTGAATACTGCTATATTGGATTTCACGGACTTTGACCTTTGGCTGGCTTACTGGACTTTGCTTTTTGGATTTACCCTTGCTGCTGTACCTTTCCCTATTGGATTTCATGGACGGTTGACCCTTGGCTGGATTACTGGACTTTGCTTTTTGGATTAACCCTTGCTGCTGTACCTTTCCCTATTGTATTTCATGGACGCTTGACCCTTGGCTGGATTACTGGACTTTGCTTTTTGGATTGCCCCTTACTACATTGTACACGGTGTCTCTCTGTGCTGTGCTCTGACCCCGACTCACCCTTGACAAAAGCATAAAATGTGTAGCTGACACAAATATCACATTTGAGCTCTTCTTTAACACATTGCAATGTGACCACGTAGGAGCTGCTCAAGAAGCCAGACATGGTAAATCTTTTGATCTCTCTAATGGCTGATGATCCCAACTGCCTGCAAAATAGCTTGACAAAATGGTGCAAAGCAGGACAATTGGGAGATATGGTGTTCTTCAGTGCAGAAGTGGTCTCTGACAGTTAGAACCTACAGTTCTATCATTAAGTACGAGTATATTAATGGATGAAAATATGTTTAGGACGGGAGGACAACCAACTTCTTTCTTTTTAAAACTTTTTCATCAAAACACATAATTTACATGATTTTACCTTACTTAAGGCACACATAAACATTCACGCTACAAAGAAGTTCGTTTCTACACAGTGATACTTGCCCTTCAACAATGTTGGCTCTAGTCCACAAGCATGTATTAAAAATGCTGAGAATCAAAGGTGACAATTACTTTGCAACTAGAGATGCATGGAATATAAATTCAACAAACCTAATGCAATTATGTATGCATGGATAATGCTAGTCTCAGCTGTCATATCATTTCCACTGGCGCAATCCCTTGTGCACAGAGACAAGAGGTAGGGAATACGTCAGGAAATAATACATTTCTACAGCATCTGTTTCAATAAATGCTTCTTAATTTGCTTTACAACAGCTGAACTGATTTTGAGGCCTACAACAGTTAATTTGCATATATATTTCTATTTCTGTGTTTATATTCAATATTTGCACTTTACCAGCCTAGCTGCAATGTAGTAGCTTACGGGTACCTTCATTTATACACAGCAGACACAGATGTGTGGTGGCTACCATTAATAGGAAGTGGTTGTTATCAATTAGTAGGAAGTGTATGGTTCCTAACAAATTTCAAATATGCACTCTAGCTCGGACTCTTTTATGGGAAGCCAATATGGGCCTAATTTTCTAAGCCTTTGTCTATAATACTAACAATAAATGATACTTCTAGGGGGCAAGAGGAGCAGCTCCCCCAGGCACAGGAAGGGAGGGAGCCTGATCTAGATATAGGTGAGGTCCTCTAAGGTAACAACACACTGGGAATTTGGTGACCTTCTCAGATTGGTATAAGTAATAAGAATTCCTTATGTAGGGGTTTTTTTTAAAACAATTTTCACTATATCAGCCTGACACACTTACCTTTCCTTTTTTGCAATTGGAAGGAGAACGAAGCGAGTCCCACCAAACATGAGATTGTTGTTGGTCTCCTAAATCCATTTTACCTTATTTTACACATGGTTGACATTCTAATAATTCTAATTGTACATGGCACATAAGGAGTATTCCAATACCCACTTTTTAATTCTAAGTATGTGAAATAATTGTATCAAGGGAATTTGTTTTAAATAAGAAGAAGGAGGGCCTGAAATAAAGAAGGACATGACAGCAATGTTAAGAATGGACTTAATCTCTAGTATCAGTCAGGCAGTACATGCACATGTGTGCAGGTACTGGGAGCTTGTGTACACATTGCCAACACATTTTCACCTTGAGGTGTTAAGCAATAACTCCAAAGGTTTTTTGTCAATGCCACTGTTATGTAGGATGACCACATTAACCATGTTTTCCGGGGCATATAGGAATTTCACATATTGCTGACCAGAAAGGGTAAAGATATAAAGTGAGATATAGAACTGGATAACAGCAGGGCAGCACTTTACCTGTGAAAATTACCGTATATGTGCACAGGACAAAATGTCCAATATGGTCCACCCTACCGTAATACTATAACATACAAGCTTCGACCTTCCAACACGAGAGGGGCTTAGCAGCAAAGCATAATGTTCAATTTGATCAGTGGGGGACTTTTCTTTTTTTCCCAATAGAAATTAAAAGTGAGACATGATAATTTTTATAGGAATTAAGAATTCCTATAAAATTCATAGTTGTGCTTTGATTTGGTACCTGTTAATGTTTTCTCCTATAGAGAAGCATGTAGCTGATACATTATAGATATAGTAGGTTTTACCAAAATGTATGGGTATCCATAAAATTTGGTTTGTAGACGACCCAAGAGGACTAGGTTGAGGACAAATGAACCTTTAAGCACAGCATGTTTTTAATACCAAGTGATAGATATCTAATTAAGTCATATGTATCAATCAAGATTAAGAACTAAAAACTAGAATCCTGCAGTAGAGCCTTTAGCTAGCAGCATTGCTTATGTGTTCATTTGTGGGTCTGTTGGGGCAGAAATCACTGTGTAACTCAAAAAGTACAAGTTGCTGTCTGGAAAATGTAAGGGCTACTTCAGATTAATGTGTTTTAAAGATTACTATTTCTTAACTAGAGAAAGGTTCACTATAAATAAAAAATGAATAGATTGTAAATGTTAATTATTTATAAAGATTAGAAGGTTGCTTCCTTTGGAAATGGTTTGTATGTCAACTCATGGTATCTTTCTCCAGCCATTAATTTACTGCTGTTGAGGGCATAATTAACTTTGATTCTGAACCATTAGCCGGTATTTAATCCTTTTTTCTGCTAGTAACCTTTCCCAGTGCATAATCAGAATTTATAGTTTTGATTTAGTTACGTTAAGTAGTTGTGTGTTTTTTAATGTAACAATCCAAGTGACATTTATTAATATTGTGTTTTGTAGCATAACTATAAAAATACATTCCTTCATGTATATTGTACCATATAATAATATAATAAAAATACATCTCTAAACACTCTTTTTTAATTGTGACTCTCAGATTTCTGATCACAAAGGAATATTATTTGCTTCTTTTGTAAACTGCACTTTAACTATGCAGTAAATGTATTGTCTGGATGTAATATAGGAATCAATGTCCTGGTGTTATAGCCTGTCATGTACCCTTATTTTACAAACACTTTTTGAAATTATTTTCCAGTGGGCAATTTCCTTCAAATAGAATTCTTCAAATGGGGCCAGCCTGCCAAGATAGGAGGGCGAGACGTTACAGGGCAGACAAGAAGGGTGTAAGGTAGTGATTTGGAGTTAGGGATTTGTTCTAATGGAGAATGAGATTCCTCATGCTAACCTAATAATAGTTAAGAGTGGGTATTTAAAAATGTTTAATAGGAAATTTCATTGATTTCCTCTTAAAAAATAAACTACACATCTCTTTATTAATGGTCTCACATCTGAGGACCATAGATGAGACGCTGCTCCATCAGGACTCTAGGTCTATGGGCCCAAGGAGCATCTAGTGGTAAGGAATTCTATTCTATTACTGCACCATAAGGGAGAGAGAAGAAACAAGGAAATGGTAGAATCCAAAAAAAGATGCTAGTCACCCCAATTAACTATTCCCAAGGACAAACAAATATAGTAAAATCTATTTGGAGTGAATGCTAGACAGTTGGAATATAAAAATATCATCAATTTAATGATCAATATTTAAAACAATTTATTCCATAAAAAAGGATCAAAGATACATACATTAAAAATTATGTGTAAGTAGCTAAAAAGCTGCAGCATAATGTTTCTGGTGTTGTGAACTGACACTAAAAGATGAAAACGCATTTCACTGCAGCATACGATAACCGCTGTTTTAGGATCCAAAGGAGTTCTGATCAATAATATTCAGATGTTATACTTTTTTTTTAAAAAATATAAGGTGTGGCAGCACTAATTGAGTAAATGCCAAAAGTATGATTGCTTTAATCGTATAGGTCATAGTAATCGGTTATCCCCAGAAGCTATACTCTCTATAGAGCACTTGGCATTTACCCAACTAGTGCTCCTATAACACCAGTTTTCTTGTAAGATCAGCCTCCAATGAGCATTTGGGGATCTGTTTCTCAGTATGTATGTAACTGTGTGTTCCATTGCTGATCTCTTGGTACCCAATGGTGCTGATGAATATAGTGTAGCTGAGTGTTCTGTAAGGCCTTTCAGGTGAATGCCATGCATCCATAGCATGAGACATGTCCCACTAATTTATAAGGTTCACGATTTAGTTTGAAATGCTGATTTGCAAGTCCAGAAGGGGATAACAGGCTTGCATACTTATGGCTGCCAACTGGCATAGTGTTTCAATTAATTTGCTGGTTCAGATTCTCAGTTATGCTTAAAATCAAATTAATGATGGTACATTGATCAGTTGGAAGATCTTTGTGTGTGATACATTTATATTAATACACCATGAATGATTAATAGTTTTATTAAGAGTTGATAACCTTCACTCCAATGAATTAGTGTAATAGGTTCAAATTCCATCATGAGTATCTCTGTTAATTCTGAACTATAATAGAATTTCCAAAAGCATGCATGTCCACGTTCATTATGAATAATTCAGTTGCAGTAGCAGCTGAATAAATAATAATGATATACTTAAAATGTTAATGCTAGTTCCCTTTTTGTAAGGTTAGATATGATATGATTAATAAATCAAAGAGCTGGCTGTAAAATCATAGAACTGTCTTTCTGAATCTGTGATTACATGGAATATTGTTAGTCACAGGAGTTGTATCATAATAAATATATGAAAGGAAACAGAATACATATTGTTCTTGGTATTATAAATTTGTTCCCATATGAAAATATATACATAAATTAAGTATGTGAGAAACCTAGCTCTATTTCATGGATATCTAAATAAAGATGGCATACAATGACACCAGTTTTAAGTTTTAATTTTGGTATACACTATACGGACAAAAGTATTGGGACACCTGACCATTACACCAACAGGGACTTTTATGACATTGCATTTTAAATACTCTTCTGTGAAGGCTTTCCACACGACTTTTGGGTTTTTCTGTGGGAATTGTTGCCCATTTAACCAGTAGAGCGTTTTTGAGGTTGGGCATTATTGTTGGACAAGAAGGCCTGGCTCACAAACTCTGTTCCAGTTCATGTTAAAGGATTTTGATGGGGTTGAGGTCAGAGTTCAATGTGGGCCAGTGAAGTTCTTCTACAAGAAACTCATGCAACCATGTCCTTATGTAATAGAAATGGGCCTTCCTCAAACTGGTCCCACAAAATTGAAAGCATAGCATTGTCCAAAATGTCTTGGTATGCTGAACCATTAATATTTCCCTTCACTAGAAGTTAGGGGTCTGAAGTTAGCCCCTGAACCCCCCCCCCTTTCATTACCGATCCTCCACCAAACTTTACAGTCGGCACAATGCAGCCAGACAAGTAACTTCTCCTGGGATCGCACATCAGACTGCCAAAACAGAGAAGTGTGATTCGTCACCTCGCAGAACATATTTCCAGTGCTCCAGAATCTAGTGGCGGCGTGCTTTATACCACTCAATCAGACTCCTGGCATTGTACTTGGTGATGGGCTTGCATGCAGCTGCTTGGCCATGGAAATTCATTCCATGAAGCTTCCCCCGCAGTTTTTTTTATGCTGATATTAATGCCAGTTGAAGTTTGGAACTCTTCAGTTATGGAATTAGCAGAGCATGGCGACTTTTTTGCAGCACGTACCTTAGCACTCGGTGACCCGGCTCTGTGACTTTATGTGGGCTTATTGCTTGATGGGTGAGTTGCTGCTGTTCCTAAATGCTTCCACTTTCCAATAATACCACTTACAATTGGCCGTGGTATACAGTATCTAGTAGGGATAAAATTTCACAAACTGGCTTATTGCAAAGGAGGGGAAAGCGAGCAGCCAATGGTCCAAGTTTCAATGTAGATGTAGATTAGATCAGCTTTATGGGATTTGTCAGCATTTAAAATGTATACATTAACATATTTTATCCTGTCAATGATACAGAGAATTCAAGGTAGCTAGAACTTCAATAATAGGCCTAATAAATCACATAGATGGACATCACGTATAAATAATAGTACTTATGTGTATTCCAGAAATGAATAATTACCAAAGAATTGTTGAAGATATTGTCTAAGTCTTTGCCATGTAGTACCAGAGAGTTCATAACTTTTAGGCTGATTTTTGGAATTAGGGAATGTTGCTGCAAGTTCTCTTCTGCTGTATCTAATTAACTAAGTCTGGAAGGATGGAAGAGGAAAAGTAGGTACATATAAGTACATGTGGTAAATAAGTCCTTATAATGTTATGTAAGATGTTGTCTCACCTTCAGCGAAGGTCCTACTGAGTAATGATGTACTTAGGTTGAGCATTACAGTATTAGAATTGCAAACTGGTGGAATGAAAGAGTTGACTGGTGTTAATAGTTATACTTTGTCTACTCACCGACGTACGCCATATTAGAAGGGTGAGTTATATTGTTGGGTGCACCTGAAGTAATAATTAAGATTTGTTATCCAAGGTTTCGAGTAGCTGCTCTGTTGAAATATTAACCCTAATTAACCTTTTATGAGGAAGGTCGGGAATCTATTCTATCCTTCTTTGTAAGTTAGGTAAATACTAATAATTTTATACTGCACAGTTTAAAGTGATTAGGAAAAAAAACATATTGGCAAAACATTTGGAAAAACGGAAAAAAACATTCAGCAGAATGCATGTTTTTAGCAAACCTTGACATTGTATACTGCTTTTTTTTTTTTTTTTTGAGTACCTCTAAAGCACAATTAATTTATCGGTGCTGTAATTATCATGCAGCAAATAGCAATTTTATTTTCACCAGCATTACTGTCCAGGATATTTGTTCTGTGTATTTCAAGGTTGGAGTTGGAAACCTGCCCTATAGTCATTCTATTGCTCCTGGTTTTGAGTAATTCAAATGCTGGCTCCCAGTAATACATTGACATTGAAAACAGCCATTTGTTTAACAATGTGTGGCTTGTTAGAACCTAACAATTATAACTGTCTATGGAAAATGTTTGGAAGTGCCTGCTAATAATAATTGCTTTATAAAGAAGGGAAAATAAATCATGAAACAAATCTATATTTAGCATTTTTATGAGTATACCAATCAATCAAAATATCCATTGTAGCATTTGCTACATTGTTTTGAGTTCTACCCAAAATGAAATGTGCAAATCTCACAGTTTTCTGGATTGAGTATTCGACTGTGATATCAGATATTTTGCAGTGGACAATGTTTGTTCAGATGGACATTAAGGTGATGTTCCACAAAACATTTATTATGCTTTGTAGTATGTTCAGATAATAGACTGGACCAGTAAATGTTATTTTTCCTCTGAAGGTTTAATACAAATTCTTAGTTTTGGATGCTATCAAAATCTCACATAAATCGTGTTAGCTTCTTTAAGTACACGAGACATCAATTGAGTAAGACTTTTCATGTGTAAAAATGTTTTCTAGTGCAAAAAGGCTATCCCAAATATTGATCATCATTAGGTAAAATTACCTGACAGCGCCTTTAAAATGGAAATATTTTTTTTGGAGGTGGGGTTGTGAGTTGAATATTCTCATTACCTGAAGGCTGCATATACGAGGCCATCAGTATACATATCTTGGTTTGAATTACATGTCTGTTATGTTTAACTATTCTTGGGTTGTTTGGATGGACTTGCGTCTTTCAGGGTTAGACATTGTGAAGATACTCCTTTGGTGGAACACACATCCATGGTTTTTAATTGTTCATAAAGTCATGTACCCAAAACCCAAGCAATAGTGAAGCTTATGAAATCTATGACTGACAAATTGACACTTCCAATGCGAGACCCTAGGGATTTATGGCATGACATTTATGCCTGATTGCTTTCAGAATTCTGTTTTTCCTAACACAGTTGGCATTTAAGCAATGAAATGCACATCAGAATTGCAGCAAAGGGGACCTCGGGAATACAAAACTCACCACACCATGACCTTTGTAAATTCACAAGTTTTAGGTAGCTGAATAGGGGTTACTTTTTGGAATATCTTCCATGCCAAATTGACCTTCATTTTTTCAGGGAAAGCTTAATTGTCATGTTGAGGCACTTTTATGGCCAACATTCAGTAGCAGGCTTTCACCACAATTTCTAGAAGACTCTAAAATCTTTACAACTGCTCATCAGTCTTTTTTTATGCCCGATGTATCTTACTGGCATTAAAAATCAATACCTGAACAAAGGGGTATAGGTTGTTAACATACATCATATTAGAGAAATATTGATATGTTTAGCTCTTTCGGTAGATATATTTAGGGTGCAAGTCCCCTCTTAGATTACGCATTATAGTTGGCGCATAAGGGTGATGCCATTTGACTCTTCTCACAAAACTTTATAAAAGAGTTTGCATCCGCATTTGCATCCACCCAGGGTATTTGTAGAATAAGAGCATGGCAGCCAGTGTTCCCTCTAAGCTGTGTGTACCTATCAGGGGGCAGTCTGCTACTGGTTGTGCACACGGCACCCCTCCAGAGATGGACAGTAATGTCCGTCTCTAGAGGTGCAGGATCGGTTGGGGAGATCAAGGACCTCCCTCTAACCCGCTTAGAGTGGGTTAATACAGACCTCCAATCCTGCTCCCCTGTGATGCGCGCGGCAACTGATGCTGTGTGTTGGGATTTCATGTCATATCCCGGTGCACAACACTGAAGCCGCGCCCACCACCTTGCAAAATTACTGCACTGGAAGGATAAGACACAGAAGAAGAAGAAGAACAAAGAGGAGGAAAGTGACAGAGAAAAGGTAGGAAAACATTCAGTGAGAGTGGATTAGTAAGTGTGTGAGAGTGATGAGTGCTATGCTGTAGTTTATGCTGAATGTTTGTGAATAAGTAAGTGTGTGTGTGTGTGTGTGTGATAGCATGAATGTGTAAGGGGGGGGAATAGCATGGCATAGGGAGGCTGTAATCACATTCCTATCATGCCCATGTTCCGGCATGTACTGGCTACCTGGGCATGATAGGAGTGTGATTGCTGTTAGCAATTATATAATTTTTATACAGGTCAATAATACTAACAGTAGGGTTAGCAGACAATCTATAAAACCCATTGGAACTCATTTCATATCTGTTATACCCATTGGAAAACTTTATTTTACTGACATTTTGGTCAGTTCATACCAAAAACTCTTATATAAAAGCAGGAGATAATTCATTCGAGTTTAGAAAATACATGGCTGCATAAGTCCTCTATTAACAAGTTCTAGAAGAGTTCCAGAGTCATGTATGGCCCATTAATGGCATTAAAAATCAAAAGGAACAACCATTGTTGTAGAATGTGAAACACATAGTTAACAGCAGGGAGAAAAATGGACAAGATGTTTGTGCTCTTCACCCATCAAAGGCTGAAGAAAGTTGGACTCTACAACAATTGTCCCCAGGGCACAGTTTAACAACTCCAGCTCGGCTGTAAGGGCCTGGTCGACCTGAATTCTCAGTTTGTTCCTTGCTTGTCTTGTTTATTGATATATGAACACACTGGGACCAACAACAGACATTCACAAACCCAATGCCTTGCAGCTACAAAAGTGTTTTCATTTATCCTATGGCTGTTTTATCTATCCAAGCAAAAGCTACTTTTAATTGGTTAGTCTTTTTTAATGTTTTACTCTGTAATATGCTATCGGATAATTATTTTATGCTGCTTAACCATTGAATTGTAATTAAAAGACACTGTCATTCGTCCTAGTCATCCTTTGTTCTCTAACCGGCTTTTTCCCTGTACTGCTATGAACTAGCCGAAGTGATATCCAGCTTTCTGTGTGAAAATCCTTTTGTGCAGCTGAACCACCACCAACTAATGGACGCTGTCCAAATTAACACTTGACAAAATACTTCATGTAGAATAAAAGACTTTATTCACAATATAATTTTACAAATATAATTCATATAAATTGTGCATTATCATCAATTACATATCCCTAAATTTTGAGATTTATATAAATGTGGAATGTAAAAAATAATTTCAAATGCATAGAAACAAATACATGGAATTACAAGAACTGATTGGTCAACAGAATAATATTTTTAACATAATGGCTATTTAGGTTTATTTCACATAATCTGTAAAATAATTTTTAAACAAAATATATATTTTTTTTTGAAGAACGGAATGCAAACCAACTATATATATATTTTTTATTTCATGTGCTCTGGAAAATATAATAGATTCCCTTTTACTGATCATACATCCTGAAACAAGCTTGTGTAACAGCAATAGTTTGCACATAAAAAGGTGTTTGTGCTCATCTGGAAAGGAAATGCTAATAACTATTAATCCAGTTGGCTACTCAAGGACCAATTCATTGCCCAGTGGTAATATAGTTAACGCATAGCAAGCTTACTGCTGATCATGATGGTAAATATCTGTACACATACTATGATGGAAAGAACACCTTCTATAGTGAATAACACCAACTTCATATCTGAATACAGCCGCTGTCAGTGCTAAGGATTGCAATATATTTCCAACAGATGAAAGTCATACATAGACAGTCCTCACTATAACATGGGATTCCTTTACAAGGAATATGAAATTATTTTCACCGTACAAATACATTATTTTACTGGGCTTATATTCCTGAGTGCAGGTCTGAATGGCAGTACAAGGTGTTTTAACAATAGCTGGCATATGCAGTACTATACAACATATTGTTATTTAACATGTACTGTCTTTTGTAGAACAGTTATACCCGGAGAATGTATAATACCTCATGATCCATATCCATAAAAATCATATTAAAGAAGCCTAGCTTTTGATCTCTTGGTGGATCCTACTCACAAAGCTCACTCCCTTCTCTACCCGTGCCACTAGGATACCTGGTCCTGCCTATCCAAGTTGTCTTCATCCCCTCTTGCCTCCCATATGGGGGAGGGGGGCGCATGGCAGGAGACACACATCCAGGTTGGCGTATCTTGGAAGTGATGTGATATGAACAGCCAACATAGGGGAGAGTCATATAAGGTGGAAATATCACGTCTTCCACAAAGACAACTAGGTATCAGGTCTAAAATGGCAGAATGATATATTCAGGAGACTTTGAGGATTGCTGTAACTATGGCAATGCAATATATTTATAAATGTATTCATTAATCTCTAACAATGCAACAATAAGAACTTGAACATCTTGTATTGTTTCTCCTATTTCTTACAAAAGTTGGCAGGCCTTTGAAGAGACAGTAACAATATGAATTGTTACTGTTTTTTGTTTTTTTTGCAACAAAAACATATTCGCTATTACAGCCCAAATTAAAACAAAACAAAACTTCCTGTAGTACATATGTATGCCCACAAAAATTCACTTATGCAAATTTAGACCAGAAAAAGCATTTGGAAATAATAGATATTAATCAACAGAGCATAAAACAACTACATGTAGCGCGCACATATTAGTATTTATTTTGAAGTTATCTAATAATATTTGCACTCACAATCTGTCTCTTCTGCTGAGAAAATGATGCATTACATAAAGCATCGTGTCTACTGCTCTTCCTGCTGCCTGCTTATAGAAAATGTGCAGAAATACTGGTCAAAAAAGCAAGCAGCGGGAAGAGGTTTGGATGACGCTGCAAAGACGTTCAATTACAAAGCAAAGAGAAATCTAGTAAACGATCCAAATAATAGAGCTTCAGTGGCATATTCTTTATAGAATGAATTTAACCACTAAACCAATCTGATTCTTATTACATGACCTATTACGGCACATTATCAAATTTCATCACTTTCTTTCTTGCACAAAACAATTTCTAGAATAAAGCTGGAAAAGTCAAAGTGATTGTCTACTATTATGATTATTAGAGGCCTGTTTCACGTTTAAAATTGCAAATATTCCAAAAATGAAACATCTGTGCCTTATAAACGCTGGAAACATTTCAGTGGGCACTAATGATTGAGCTGACCACAGACTATACCCAACATAAATCTTTTCCTAGGCAATTCACTAACAGGTGTTTGGGACTAACAACGTACTTCTCCATAAGAAAAGTTCTGGGGTCCTCATTTACCTTTAGACCCTTGCATTCCCCACAACAAAGCAGTGAGCTTTACTACATGTCGTATAACTTGAAGGAACATCAACTGGGTCATAATATCATTAAAGTACTGAAATAAAATGCTTTATTTTGCTGCAACTCATTGTTTAGTCAATCAACCTCGATAGATATATAAAAAAAAGGAAATCCTTCACATTTTAGAACTATATGATCCATTATGTAGAATCTTAACTTGTTGGCTAAATGTAAATAGGGATAAAATGAACACAACTCTTAAAATTTTAGTTGCTAGTGTGTTTTTAACACTGGCATACAATATTTATTTTTCGGGGAAAAGAATATTTACATTTATTTGAGCTAAGCGTGATATTTCTGTCTGTTTTGTTACTGTATAAAAGTTAAATATTTTTTTCCCTTGGCCTTATCAGATAAAAAAATGGGACATTTCTCCTGTAACCACCTTTTTTCAAGAAATAAAAAAAATTCTTATGATTTAAGGCAGGTATACAGAACACATATGTATGCACAGGTCATGTGTTAAGCCAGACTACATGGTTTAGTGGTTATCACAAACATCGGGGCCTATTAGTGGCATCTGAAAATGGAGTTTCCAAGTATCCATTGCAATTGAACATCTTTGATCCAAAATATAGTTGGTTAATAATCAATAAAAAGTTATATGTAAACATTGTGCTAGGAATACTCCTACCTTGGCTCCAGTGCTTGAGTCAGCCTGCAAATTAGGTATTAAATCTACATCACATGTATACTTGGCTCAGATTTTTGTAAGCATACAAGATTTGCTGTTACTGCAATAAAAATCCAGTGCGGTTACAGATATACTAGCCCTCAAGCGAGCATTATATCACATTAGCCGCTTGGATTCCTAGCCTAGCATTAAACTGCATTTTAACATAAGGAGATTTTTGCAAGTGGGACGGATAAATAGGACGGTAAAATGCTTATGATTTGTGATTAAGACATGGGCTACGTGAATAATCTAAACAAATATTGTTAAATGCTTAATATGTTTGGTAATACCCAAGGTTCTAATGCTTCATAGTAAATTGCCCAAAAGAAAACAGTACTAAAAGTTACATTAAAGTGATAGGTAGATGAAATCTCAATAATCTGAATGCAAGAAACCTTTGGGAAGCGGTCGTGTATAACTTGTACACCCAAAAAATATAGGATTCATTTAACTACTTGGATTGTCTGAAGATTGGAAAAAAATAGATCTTGAAACCAAAAAAAAAAAGAACTCTTTGCTTAACATAAGATGTTTTGCCATTTATTGATTAGTTAAAACCCCTGGAAAAAAAGAAAAAAAAAACACCCACAAAAAGTGTATATGGCCATTTAAGACAGAGTTATGCCTGCATGAAAATGAGTCATTTCTAGGTCACTTTCATTAAAAGATATGGTTTAGAACAATTATATCAAAGTTAAAGAAAAACCCGCATAAGAGGAAGATGTCACAGTTACACTATTTGTCTTAGATGACATTCAGACAAATCTGATTTACATACATCTGGAAAGAAAAAGAAAGAATTCTTTTACACTATTCAGTATGGCTTTTTGCAACATGGCAAAAGATTACAGCATAAAGCAGACAATCTCCTCACAGAGGAGAAAGGATCTTTGCAGTCAAATGAAAAGATAAAAAAGAGAGAAACTAACAGAAAACGCAGACTGGTCTACTCTATATGACAAGAGATTTGTTTAACAAAACCTTAACATCGTGTTTATGGGAAAAAAAAGGTGCTTCAAATTCACAGTCGTATATCAGGTCACAATGGAATGGCTCTAGAATCACCCAGAAATGTCTAGTAGTAAACATAACAGACTGCAAAACAGTTGGTGTACAACTTCAAAATCGGAATCAAACTGACACATGAAAGAGGGTGTTCTGTTCCGCAATCCTGGAAAATGGACCACTGGAGGAATGCAGTGAATTGACGTTATGACAGCAGTTCACATGTTGCAATCTATTTGGATTCTGCTATCGTTCTGTCACTTTTCTCAACTATGGGTAATGGATGTGCCTCTGTATTAAATACCCAATGTTCTACTGGAAGGAGGTCATCGTCTGAAAACAACAAATATAAATATCTGGGGGGGAAAAAGACAACAGCAAAGATTAATTATTGGAATGGAATTCAAAACACATCATTTTTGATTGAAAACAAAGTTATTAGTCAAATGTGAAAACTTCACTATTCTGAAGAATGTTAGGTGTATAGGAAAACACATTTCCTCCCTAGATTTTGGCATAAACCTAACCAATGCAAACATTTTCATACTGCAGTCATTCCAGCTTGTATAACAAAACTAAGAAAACCTTAGACTGCATTAAACTTTAATATCCTGGGGCTGTTGTCAATTTGCAGGCAGCCATGTAACTATGTGTTGAGTGCTCCCACACATTGTCTGCTGACTTGTCTTAACATAGGGTGTGGGGTGTTGGGGGAATGCCAACCTTGTCATGTAATAACAAGCCTGAGCTAATACCATAAGGTAATGTTCCCAGTGGCTCTGCCCATGGAGACTACTGGTGGGCAGGAGAGCATAAGAACTGGTATTGCAGGGAGTGCTCGGTGGATTGGGCACCTGGGCCTTGCAACCTAGTCATAGCTGTAGCCCATGCTGTTATGCCACCAGTGCATGGATATCAAACTTGAGTTCACTAAACCCAGGAACGATGTACTCTGAACAATGTTTCCACACAGTAGTGAGTGTACAGTTCATCAGAACATGTGGGAACAGCTATATATTTTTAGGTTATGCAAGTTAAACCAACAAAAATGACAATCCGTTCTTGTGCAATCTAATGACATGGCTGTATAGATTGGATGTGGGATTCAAATGAAAAGAAAAGCCTACGATGTAGATCTATACCTTCCCACTTCCCTACAGACATCTATGATGTTCTTCACATTAATTAAGCACAAAAGGGTTTCCAGGCACATTATGCGGAAATATCAACAGCATGTGCTTATCTGTGCCACTCGCTAGAATTAATTGCACTTGATTGCTGCCTGTGCTTACTTGAGTGTTTCCGCAAGAAAAAAACTTTGCTGCACATCATCATGATTTGGGTGGGCAGCATACACATCGCGGACACCAGAATATCCTCCTTCCACTCTGCAGTACTTTTCCAGTGCCTATGAATTACAAGAATAAAAAGAAAATATCAAGCTGCAGCACATGAATCTACTGTCAATGTTTCGATTAGCCTGCAAAATCCAATTACCTTTCACATTTCTGCCAATTGAAAGCACCTTGTTTCAAAAGAACATGGGCATGGTTTCAGTATACAATGACAGATAAGAGAAAAATTAAAATGAATGTGACTTCAGTCTGGCCAGTGAAACTAGTTTCTCAAGATTAAGGGACGTTTCATATGTACAGCTGTTACCCATTATGGCGTTCCAGCATTATTTAATTAAAACGCAAACATATTCTTCAAGCAGTAAATTTTGTTTCAGACATGTCGTGACTGATGCATAAAAGCCTTTAACGGGACACAGGGTCAAGACGTTACATTAACATACTTACAAAATCTATCAAACGACTTAATAAACATAATAGAGAACAGCTTCCATGCAGAAGAAGTTGAGGCTAATACAGTAAAGGAATTAAAAAAGGCATGGGATTGGCATTACATTATCCTGAATATAACTTGAAGACAAGACTAAGAGATGATTAAGGTCTTAGTCTCTACGTCAGTAAAATGGGCAGACTACATGTGCCAAATGGTTCTTATCTGCCATAGAAGTCTATGTTTCGAGGAATGACAAATCAGAAAGGATGTGTTTTATGACTTCATTGTTCTCAAACCTGAGAAAATATTATCTGACTGATATATATATATATATATATATATATATATATATATATAAAATATATATATATAAAATATATATATTTATAATTTATATTATATACGCAGCCACCTAAACCAATACTCAAAGCAAAAATACTTTGGACCTAAACATGATATAGAGTGGATGTACAACGTATACGTTTATGTATACATTTTCTACAGAACTGCAACCAAATACATAGTTCAGGGAAAATTCATTTTGGATTTAATTGCACTGTGTCTGCTTATGACCTTAAGCAGTATCCAAGTTAATTAGTGTAATGGAGGATAGTTTCTGTACAGATTCAGCAAATTTATACTTGTGTATCTTTTGATGAGAGCTTCCATAATTGTTTGCAGTTCTGTTTAGGCAATGGATTGATAGTTTTCACAACATAAACCCAATTTAAGGGACAGAATCCCTTTAATGATGGAAACTAAACCCGGGCAAGTACGGAGCTCAAGTGGACCCTGGCTGTGCATTTTGTATGGGCGCCACTGCATTTGAATGCATGCAAATCAGTGCTGGTTAGACTGGTTTAGTCTAATTTATTGCTTCCCCTGGCTACTGCTGCTGAAGCCAGTAAGCATTATGACACCTTTTGCACATGCTTCATGTAAATCCCATTCTTGGCAATAGGAGCTGCCATATGTAAGATTTATTTCAATGGTAGCATACTGATCATGTGCAAGAACTGTGCAAATGGATGTTTCCTGGTGGAGTATACCTGCGTAGGAGTTATAGGAGTCTTATTATTTTTATCTTTTATTTATATAGCGCCAACAATCTATGCAGTGCTTAATACAATACATATATTCAAGGGGTATGACAAGACACGAATTGACAGACTAAGACACATTAACACACATTAGGTGGAGAGAGCCCTGCTCCCAAGCTTACAATCTTGAGGCTTATTCAAGTAAAATGGAGCCAATACAGAATAGTTCCTGACATGCATTAAAAAGGTAAAAATAAAATTTGGAAGATGGCATGCACGCTTAATTACTGCACACTTTTTCAAAGATGATCAGAAAAGCTGTAAGCTAGAGCATATATAGGCACCAGGACTTTCACTGGGCTTTTTATAGAACACATTCATATTACAATATGAGAATTATGCAAATATACACTTAAATATTATCATGACACTGCCCTTGTTACAATCATTACCGAACGTCAAAAATACGGATTTTAGAGCAAGAACAAAGGCAGGGTATCTAAACAGATCGGCAGGACCCAGGGACTGAGATATAAAAAAAAGCACCTGTGAATGCTGCTGATTTTCTGCCTTTCCAATTACAAATGACATTAAATAAATCTAATTGGAATGTAACAGGGAATTGATTTCATAGCAATAAAGCTGAGTGTTCGAAGGTCTTGTCATTTGGCTGATAAAATGTGCGCACATAGAATGAGATGTTTCTATTTTCACTTTAGGCTTTAAAAAAAAAAAAAGTGAAAGAACAGAATAATGCAGATGCCAAAGAGGCATCTGGGTCAATCAATACGTCTAGAGAAAAGAATGGATATCAAGTAACACCTCTCTTCCCTGAGACATGAAGACAGCAGTCAGAACTAGTGGTATTGACATGATCTATGCAGCCAGAATCCTCCGATTCCTAGTCATCTAATTGACAGTTTACTCGGCTCTCAAAGCATCTTGACAATGTAACAGCACAAGGTTAAGAGCCACTCAACCTACAAAACAACTTAAGCATCCCTTGGATGCACAAAATTTGACTTTCCGTTGCAGGTGTTTTATTTCCCCCCCTAAGATGTACCGCCAATGTATTGAAGAGTACAATCACACTCAAAATGATCGAGAGGATTTTAACTGGATCTAGTTTGGACTGGGATTAGAAGCAGCTCTTCTTGGCAGGTTGATTGATTGAAATAACTCCCAAAGATCCCGGTGAGGTCCTTAAAAGGTATATATATATTTTTTATGCACCTACTTGAGAAGTGCAAGTTATTTCCTAGTTTGCTGGGGCTTTAGATGTTATGAATAAGTTAAGCATGCCGATGATGAAAACATTCTGTGTTTTCATCATTTTCTCGAATTCATCCGTTTCTCTACATTACCTTGGCAAATAAACTTTGGAGTATGATTATTGCACTTAAAAGTCAACCAAGATAGCTCAAGAAAAATATCTGCTTCTTGAATATACCAAATTATAATGCATGATAATAAGGGTCTTTTGCCAGTATTTTGCAATCCTGCTACATGATATCATCCTTATACTAGAATCATATCTCTTAATATATGGTAGAAAACACTAATACTTTAATATAGTAATTTGGTTTACATGTTATGTATATAAAATAAAAAAAGAGCATTTCTAAGATTGGTGAGCATGATTTAAATAGCTCTACCACATTAATACCGCTTGCATTATTTAAAGGTTCATTAAGAAAAGAACGTGAGTAGATAATTGTATACATCTAGAACAAGACAATTGATTTTCTTTAATCATGTGCTGCATTAGTGCCTCCAAACAAGCAGTTGACTATATATCAAATGCAATGCACAATGACAGGTTCATGTTTATCTCTGTGCTACTTATAACGGAGACTTTAATGCATTCACCAAATTGCTAGATCATCAGCACAATGGTGATTTCCAGCAGGGTAACAAAATCAAAGCCTGGAAACTGTTTCAACTGAAACACAACCCTGACGTTTCTATGTGACCCATATCAAGTCTCTCCTGTGCTCCTTATTTAAAGAACATAAATACATAAAAATCAATCACTAACACCACTCTGGCAATAGATTGTGGAGGGTGGCTGACATTCGCTCATACCTAGAGAAATATAGTGACAGGAGACGTGAGAGGCTTGGAGGCCCCCATATTGGGACAAGGTGTCCCCGGCCCTTAAGTAGATCTAGCCTGACAAGGCCCCTTAGACGGATGGTCTTGGGTGGTGATACTTTAAGTTATTTTTTTTTCAGAACATCTGCTTTCATGAGGCTAATGAATGCAGTCTTGGAGGGCTCCTAATTCTATTCACACTCTTTGGCAGTCAACATTACACTGCTCCCGAAGGAGGGGAAGGACCCCACCCTGCCCTCTAGCTATTGCCCAATCGCATTGCCCAACACTGAACTTAACATGACTAGAGCTTTAAATCTCATTCACATGGTGAATAGACCAGAAATAGTGATAAAAATATCCACCCTTTATACCACGGACAATTAACTATAATGATATCACTAATATCATAACGCTGCCGCCACCAAGACAATTTATAAATAGGTATAATGATTGCCAAATTCTCAGCTCATTCTGACATGGGAACAGGAATGTGCCCCTGTGTAGTATTCCTTTTGGAATGGAGATTATTCCCAAACAAATATTGATTATGAATTGATTATAAATGTGCACTGATATTTCTGCACATTTAACAGTCAGTGGCACAAACATAATACATATGAGCGAGTTTAAATTCTCAAATTCAAGCTGTTAATCTCAATATTACATTTCACTCTGTCTAGGGTTGAATATATGACACATAAGAGCCATTTTCTCCATCTAGTACTCTCATCATAAACCTTGAAGGCTCAACTTAATTCTTGAGTCTATTAACTTCAGAAGACCGTTATGCCTACTCCTGGCGCCCTTGAACAGCTACGTCCAAGGTTAAATATATACCTCATTATAATAAGAAACAGTGCTCCATTTTTTTATGCCAGAAAATCTTCAGTTATGCCATTCGTACTATCTTAAAAGTTTTGAAATAAAGTACACTCTGTAGAATAAAAAGGACTAGTTCATTTATTCAGCTTGGACAAAAAAAAAAAAAAAAAAAAAAAAATCACCGCAACAAATAAGTAAAAAAATTGTTCTAGAATATTTATTTGATGTTCTATTTGAAATCAAATCATTTTGGATGACATTAGTCAAGATTACTTTACTGCCTGTGAAGGAAATTTTGTCTATCCCACTGTTCTATTTTGGCACATATTTCAAGTACATTACTGCACCTTTAGCTAAAGTCTATTACTTTCATCACAATGTGACAGAATTACGGTTTAGTAATACAGCTGGGAACATGTACACACTTGCTGCATGGAATAACAGCTGGGATACGATTTGTGAATTATTAGGAAATGCTTGTACAAGAGGATTGCAGTACATCATTGTACATCATTAGTGGTGTTTTATTGGCTGTTCAACAATTATTTACACATTTGAGAGTGTAAGGAAAGTAAATTGAACTGGCAAAGCAATACAAAAAAACCTCACGTTATTGTTTTCAGAAACCTTACTTCTAAGTATGAAGAAGAAAAGTATATTTGTACTTTGAATGCTTACGGTGTCTTTAGATCTAACCAGCCAGGATTTGGAGGTACTGTCCTAATTTACAAAAACGAGCCACAAAAACCCATGACAATGCATGACAAGATATTGCTCACCTGAACGGCTTCCCAGCCCCACTGCCGGTACTTCGGATCATGTGTGAAACGCCACATGTACATGTAGGTTTCAATAACCTCTGGTCGGAGGATATAGTATTTTTCATTTTGTCTCGTAGCAATCGCTTCGACACCTCCATCAAACCTGAAAGCTTCTGGGCCCAATTTCATTGCTAAAAATTAATAAGTAAAAAGAACTTTAATATACATAAACAAATATATATATGTTAAAACTACCAACAAAAATGAATGTTCTGTAACCAGAAAGCCAGCCAACACAATTTGTTTTTTAATTGCAGAAACACATTCCTATCTGAAGGGGTTGTTGCTTAGAAACGCTTAGAACGTTGGAGAAATGTATTGGGATACCAGGGCTTAACCTACACTAAAACCTGCTTATGGGACTTGTTTTTGACTTGCTTGTCATATTAGCTTAATATAATCTCTTTAAATTATTTCCGACCAGGGTTTGGACATTGAAGAGCACTAGGAAAGCTGATTGTAAGATTATACTTAGTCATAAAAGTGTTCAGCAGAGTAGAAGAAGCAGCCCCTTGGAACAAAAGCAGTTATAGGGAAAGGCTCATGCTACTTCTCGAATATTTGCTGCATCTTTCCAGATGACATCCCTTTACAAGCCTCTGACATGACACAAGTTTTTGGAATAACCTCTACTAGCTGATATGCTACGCAAAACAATGTTATAAACGATAATGATTTCTCTAGTTTCTTCTAATCGCTGGTCTCCATGCTAGCAGTAAACTAACCTACTGGTGCCATGCAGCCCATCCAATGGCCACTGTAATGTCTCTACTCTTTCTTTACTCCCTCTTCTCTGGAACAAGAATGTACTTTATGGAGGGATGGATGGTTGCCAGGTGAAAGTTAGCCAGGGCTCCCTACATTTACCATACATACATACATACATACAAGTAAACGGCTACATTTTGTAGCCCACTCTGTTTTCTCAATTTCCCCTCGCATTCAAGAGTAAATTTGATAAAAAATAATTCCTCTCAAGCTGTTGGACTGTGAATGCTCATGGGAGATTCTGACTAGATTGCTTTAGATATTCTTCTTTTGCTAGGTCACATGAGATCAATCTTTCTCATTCAATGAACATCAAGTTAAAAGTATCTCTCTCTTAAACTGCATTTTTTTCCTGTGGACACCTCAGGCACAAATACTGACTAGTTCCATAACAACAACAACAACACATACATTTAAACCAGAAGTTCACAAAAAAGAGGAAACATGTAAGAAGATTTAAAGTTCCATTTGTAATTGAAACAGCTTACTTGTACGATCATAAGATTCATGGCAGGTGCGGGCAATCTCAGCCGCAAGCTCTATGTGATGGCCAGTTTTTTCTCCTGGTGCACCATCAGCGCCAAGTGCAAACATTCCGCCAGCAAAGCAAGTCAAATGCCCCATTTTATGCTCCAGTAGGCCCCCTTTCCATTCCGCAATGTATGTTAGGCCATTGCTAGATTTCCGGATTAAATGAGTCTCAATGGCCTGCAGGAAACAAACACATACGTTATTAATACAAAATATTATTCTGTAATTGGAAATAAGAAAGGCAGCAGAACCATTAATCTTATGTACACAACCCATGTTGTATTAATCACATAATGGCCAATGTTGTCTGGCCTGTATATCAAGAAATGATCATTGATAGTGGAGTGAAACTGGCTTTTCTACAGTACCTTGCAAAGTTCAGGTTATCTATGTTTAGAACTCAAAAATGAGTTTCAACAATTTATAAAGTAATTTTAATGATGGTAACGATTGCTGCTTTCTAAGAATCCAGCAACTTCACATTTACCAAGCTAATAACGTCTGATTCATTTACTCCTCCAACAGCAGTTCAGCATTTTAATTTAAGTTTTTGGAGCACATTGTTTTTAAGCTATATGATAAAAAATGATTACTAAGACGTATATTTCCAGTACCACTGTGTAAGAAATGGCAAGACATTAATCAGGCTAAATGCATGCAAACAAGGTGTTATGGTTTGCGAGTGCAGGATTATTATCTGGAACAAATGTACTAACTAGCACAAAGCTACCAATTGATCATCACATAAAAACGTTTCTTGCAAAATATAGCAGCAAGCCAATTTGACAAATGAAGTCATCAAACCTAGTATTACAATGAAATATTAATATTTTGCATATGAAAACGTCCTGCACAATATGTCAAAACAGATAATTGATGTCTCCCAAGGTTTTTGTTTCGTGATTAATATGTGCTGTGTGATCATGGATTTTAGAGTAAAGCCTAATGCACAACTATCGTTATAGCCAAATTTATTGCCAGAAATGATGACTGTTTAATGAGCACGTACACCGTGTGCAAGGAGAAGATAGACGCGTATTACCTTGCAGAGGAACACTAGTAATTTATCTTTTGTGTGTAGAACGTATTCGCTTCCCAAAGATGGGGGTGTTTGAGCAGAAATAACAGTCTCTCTCTAACAGATGAGTGCACGTTCAGCAGCATGCATGAATGATACACAGGCCTGCTTAGTTTTAAACCAATCACACACTCAATTAGGCAACAAAACCAATAGCTTTGCTCTCTACCCTGTCTTTCGTGCAAAACGTTTTTTAATTGTTTTAGAAAAGGAAACATCGGTCAATACAGATAAAGTCTATTTTTTTTTTCTTACAGAAAAATATGCCTTAGGGAGAAGCTAAAGAAAAAAAATAAAGTCCTGTAGTTTTACATCCTAGATAATAAAGTCCGTGGTACCACAGAAGTGGCGGACACGAAAATAATTCCTACTTGCCAAAAATCTCTTTTGGTGGAAGTTCACCTAAGGGCAAAACAGCAGCGCTTTCAGGGCGACGTCACTTGAAGCACTGCCATTTTGGCGGAATTTCAAGCCAGGTTATGTCCGGCCCCCCAATCGGGTGTGAGGATGTCACCAAAAGTGCTGCCACTTTGCCCTACGCTGAATTTTTGCTAAAACTTTCAGCATCAGGAGGATCGAGGGAGAGGATGTCACTAGAAGCGCTGCCGTTTTGGCAAATGCTCGCACCAGGTTATTTAGTTAAATTGACTCAAAGATATAAGGGCAAAATGCCAGTAAAATTGCATTTAGGGCATCACACTGGGTATCAATCATATTCAACAGTGTATTTTACTTTGAAGGAAAGTGGGCATTTTGCTGTTAATTTGGCTTTAAAAATCGGCTCTTCTGTTCGAAATAAAATGCAATGATTTTGCATTACTGATTTAGTTACCAAAGTCTGTCTTAATATGAAGATGATCACCACACACTTTAGTTTGTAGGCAACAGTGATTCGGTCTTTGGACATAAGAATTAAATTGTTAGAATTATCGGCGAGCAGTGAAAATGATTTAGACTACTCATCCAGTCTAACCCTACACATATTTTTACAGATCATGCCTTTACCTCTATTTGTAAAACTACATTGTGATGCTATTAAAACATTATGAGGAAATATAAACCTAAGTATTTTCTTCAGTTTATTCATCCTCCACACTGCAGTTCAATAGCTAATGTTTGATGTAAAGAAAAACACCTAAGTACTTTAGTCAAATCTGCAGATTGAAGTGATTTGAGGTTTATGTGCTCTAATCAAATTTAACATCAGAAATGGCTTATAAACATGTGATTTTATTAGCGATTATTTTATATCAGCAATATTTGTACCCAGTGTGGCACATGCCTAATGCTTCACACACCTAATCGAAACTCACCTGCCTACTCACTCTCATATAGAATTGTTTGGTTCCAAAAACATTTAATTCTGATGTCCATCAAAGCCATAAATCGCTCTGTTCCCTTCCACGGGATGGCTAATAAGTTTATCCATTGAGTTTCACTTTGACATATAAAACTTAATAATTTTGTCTGTGTATTCTTTAGTAAAAAAAATACTTTTTGAAGAACCGTTAACACCACGTGTACTTCAGTATAAGTGCTTTTATTAAGCCACCACTTAGGGAGGAAGGCAACTTATGTGAAAGATTACCAGTTAAGAATCCCATGGGCCGAATTAAATCCCTAATACAGTTTGTTCTTTCAGCAGTAACATTTCTGTTCAATTGAACATCAGTGAAATCGGCAACAGAACGACAAAGCAAATTGCCGGATAAGATAAGTGGACAGCCCTTATGCGCAATAATTGTAAGTCTACAATAGATATATGGCAATAATGAAAGTCTGTAATGAAGCATTTGTGCTTTTTTTGCAGTCTGTGGATGCTTGCTTCCTGGTTGACGGCCATGTGAACATATTGTCTCATGGCTAAATCTATCACGGAATGAGCAATAAAAGAAAACAATAAAAAAGCACATTTACATCCCAGTCACAAGTGCTACTGATAGCGTCATATCTTGAAAATAAAATTCAAGCCATGAACTGTGAGAAGTCTGCAGCCCAAACAGAAATATGAGCCATGGGAGTCCTGTTCTACACGGAGAGGGACATCTATCGATCTATATGATCAAAAAGTTACAGAACCTTAAGCTGTATATTATAGTGTATCTTGTACCTGGTTGTATGTAGCACGCCCCCTGTAACATGAGATGTCAACAGACTTTGATGCATGGACAGACTGATGTGCAAAAAAGGTGGACAACATGCAGATCTCTAGGATCCTTCATATAATGGAGGGTTAAAGCTTTTATCCTAGTCGCAAATCCTGAAACTCTAGATTGCCTCTAAAGGAGTGTGTGCCGAGTGTGTGTATCCTTCCTCCATGATGCAAAATAAAACTGAAAGCACAATGATATGCAGTTTTGTGCAACACTGCAACAATTAATGCAGTTGCAATCCAGAAGTATAATCAGTAAATAGTAATCTGGCTTTCTGCCAGGATACACATATGCTCACACAAATAATTTCCTTTAGACATTAAGGAGCCACGGTACCATTCGAGATTTTCACATTTTAATCCAATTTAAACTTTGAAATCAATGTTTTATGACTTAGCCCGAGTGCTGCACAGCAGGCAATCAGACTTTATTCATTCTGTGAAGATGTTTTTGTCAGCAGAGCTGTGCATTCATATTTATTTTACCCAAAATAAAAGCTTAAAGCCAGATGCGGCTGTCAAACACATTCTAAAAATAATAATACTAATAATACCGATAATGTGTGTGCAAAATGCTCTGTAACCTACACATGTGGCTTTAAAAGTAAGATATCTTAAAAGCAGTCCCCGGTCTCTGGTGAAATTCACAATGCAGTTTTTGAGCATAAGAATATTGTTTTACAAGAAAATAACAGAGTAGCCTGTCGTCATTCAAGACCCTAATACTAGATGGACAAACCTCTCGCAATGGAACAGCGGAGTAATCAACACATTCAGTGTAATACATGCTTTCTAGACGCAGCAGTTGTTAGGCAATATTAATATTTAACCAACGGATTTCAGTTAAGCAATGCAACAGAGGTCTCTGACCTTAAATTAAACAAAGGCTACTTTGACACACAAATTCAAGACCTACTATGAAAACATATTGGGTATTAGTTGCACTTTTGGGGGATTACGCATATATTTTAAACACTACATTTCAAATATGACATACGATGAAAACACTGCTGGTTTGTACTATGTAATTATGAGCTCCTAAATGCCTAAATATGTTATTCCAGTGCTGAAGGACTTTGAAATTAAAGGAGCTGTTCTACTTACTGTGCTGAATTTAACACTTTAGTTACTAAATATAGCTTTGGAAATAGCCAGAAATAAGTATTTGACATTACCTAATGTATTTAGTGTTTAATGTTTACTGTGGACACTTGTCATGCGACTTATGGTTGTCGCAAGAATCTTCTTACAAGGTTCTATGTTGCATTTATGCGTCGGTGAAAAGAAATTAAATGTAGTAGATCTACTAAAGTTTGTTTGCTTAACAAGCTACTGAGTGCAATTAATGTTTCGTATAAGAAAGACAGAACTTTTAACAGACCTTTTTTCATATTCATCAAATCTCAACTAGATTTAGCAGGTTACACAATCGAGCCAAAATAAAACTTTGACAAACGTAGCTACAATCAAACTGCCAAGAACTTACTGCATATTAACAAATACACAGAAACCACATTTTTATTTTCAACACTGAAACGTTGCAGTACAATGTGATGTGAATGTTAATTATATATCCAATCTTTATTTCTGCTCTATTTCCATATTATGTTGTTTATAAGTATACCTTTCAAATCTTTTATTAGAAACGTTAAACATGTCTAACTTTACTATATCTGAAATACATACCCATTTTATTATTATATACGAAAACATTTGAAGTGTATTTTTTTTTTCTGTACAAGAGTTGTCTCGTTTGGATAGAACAACCTTTGTAAAATTAAAATATTAGCTTCTCATGGAAATGATTTGCATCTCATTTACCTGAACAGCTTCATAATACATCTTCCTGGCTTCTTCATCTGTCTTGTCTGACATTAGCCAGGCCTTCAGCAAATATTCATAAAAGCTATCCCCAAGTCCTCCAACAGAAACGTGATCTGAAAGAAGAAGATCGTAAAATAACAAAACAATGAAATAGAGCTGTTTTTCACATGCAATATAAATAAATAAAAAGCCCTATAAGTACAGTATTTAGCTTATTAAAATAACTTTTTGTAAATAGCTGCAATAGCTCGGAAAAATAAGCTGTTGAATTAACTAATGGTTTAAGCAGACTATAGGAATCAAAGCATTCAACAGGAGATAGAATTGCCCCCCCCCTGTCGTCTTCCATTGACCGAAAGATGGGCTACTTAATGCATGTGAGTATATAATCAATGGCAGTGATTAGAAGACTTTCCCCTTCAGCATCATGCTGAGACACTGTGATACATGCCAAGGACAAGTGTCAATGAAACGTTCTGTTTCCTTATGCTCTTGATATGATAATGAATGATTATGATATGAGATGATTATGCTTAAGACTTATTCTTTTGCAGCTTGTGGCCCTAATCAGCATTGAATACTACCACTGTGCTATTCTTTTAATTACGGTAATTCACTCACAAAACAATTTGCATATTCACTAAAATGTGAGATGTTTGTGAGTGGATGGAACTTTACATTTTGCTAGTTTCAGATGAGGGCATCCAGTTGAATAAAAAAACGTGCATATCCTCATCTGAACCTCATACACTAAAAATCCCCTCCACCAACATGGAACTCTAGATGCCCCAGTAGGTTGCGTGAGGTCCATTCAAGCACCTTCAAAAAACTAAATTCACTTGTAAAGGTCCATACAGCATTGTCAAACCATGGCCTTTGGTTTTCATGTTCTGCCCAGGGAAAGGTGCTAGTGGATTCTAACATGGTCACTGGTTGCAGCAGTTGTCACTGTTCATCCTCCAGGAACCCAATGGGTCCTTCGTTAGACTTCATCTTTCCCCACCTGAGGACTTTTTTTTTTTTTTACTGACATTAGCTGTCCAATTCCACATCCTTTCCCCTCAGCACAGTGAGCTAGGAGTGCATAGATATCCCTGAGGACATTTAAATTATTTAAACCCCCAATCCAATTGGAAGGAAGGAGGCATAGTATTCTATATAATTTGGAGCTAAGGACAGTGTACTTGTGGACTATACACTCATTGATTTGTTTAGCTGCCCTCTCCCCATGGGGTGTGGGCGCAGATGGGCAATAATTGCCCCCCTTGGTTAACAGAGGGTCCTGGGGACCAGAATTGATAAACACTCATTAAGTAATATCACAAAAAAATAACACTGAATTTATTTTTCTGTTAAAATGGTTTGCTAAGGTAAAACCAGAAATGTGAACACTGACTTAACTAACATTGTCGCTTTTTTTCTCATTTGCTATTTTTTAACATGTTTTAACAATAAAAAATACGTTAATACATAAGGTTCTGTGGAAGCAATATAAGACTACCCTATAAGAAAAAAGTTTTACTAGTAAATATTAATTCACATGTAAACTATTTTTTTCATTTTCATTAAAAACTGTGATTGAGAAAAATGCATTGTTTGTTTTTATTTCCTTTTATTTGCCAACCTGCCCCCAGATATGCACATCTGCCCCTCAGATGTGCCTTATACCCCCTATTTGCCACTCTGCCTCCCATATATGGCTTTTAATCCCCTATATGCCACTCTGCCTCCAAGATATGCCTTTTAACTCCCTATATGCCACTCTGCTTCCCTGACATTCATTTTAACCCCCTACATGCCACTCTGCCTTCCTGATATTCATTTAAACCCCCTATATGCCACTCTGCCTCCAGAATGCCCTTATAACCCCCATGTGCCACTCTTACCCTCCCCTGACTTACCAGTGCTTTCCTAGACTTCTCCCCGTGCTTCAGATTCCTTGGTGTCTGGTGTGGGCAGCTGGTGAGGGTCTGCACTTTGGGCACAGACAACCTCCGCTGCTGCTGGCACCTCCGCTGGGGCTCCTATGACTGAGCACCGAAAGGTTATGTGATGCCAGCGCTCCATCATAGAAGCCCCAGCAGAAGTGCCGGCAGCAGTGGAGGTTGTCTGCGCCCATCGCACAGACCTCCGCCATCTGCCGGAGAGGAGGATCCGTGTCCCCTGCAGCGCTGCGGGGATCTGGATCTTAGTCTTGTAGTGAGACCTCTATTTGAGGTCTGATTAGAAGACAACCTCGAATATAAGACAATAGTTATTTTTCAGAGCATTTGCTCTAAAAAAAAAAAAAAAAAAAACATCTTATAATCAAACAAATGCAGTACTTTCTGTATGGTCACATAACAGATGTTGTGAAACATTCCGCAGGGGTGCTTGGCTCCAACAGCCTTCTTAGTAAGCTAGTGTAGTGCTGAAAGTGACAGACACTGACAGGCTTCTATCCTGCGGCCTTCATGCTGGAAGCACACACTCGTTAAGTAAACAAGGAGGGTTTCTGAGTGAAACAGTGCTTGTATGCCTGAAAAATAGGTGTTCGTGAGGCAGGCACTATTGGCTTCAGTGATATCTGAAAATATTTTTGATTGGTATCTTTTTGGATTGTAACATGAAACAAAAAAAAATCCACACATTAGATTTGCCCACATTGTTTAAAAAAAAATAAATAAAAAACAAACACAATCTTAACACTAAACATTTCCATTTTTGCCCCACTCCAATCACAAGTAAATCATGTTGGAAGAATCGATCGCAAGCAGACATTTCATTTGAATTACTTAACGGAACAAATGGAATCAATAGCAAAGCATGGCAACTTTAAATTGCATCGAAACTATAAATTGTACAAAATCAAACCTGGTAATTGATTGGAAAACACAGGTGAATCATGAATAACGTCCAAACATGTATCAGAAGTCCATGGGGGCACAGAATACTAGGTAAATAATTTGAAGGTCTTATGATCACTGCCTTAAAGGTGTACTGAACCCTTATTTGTTATGGATCAGTAACTATGGATTCTTTATGGATCCAAGCAGACAGGCTGACATCCAGCTTTCTTTGAGAGACAACCTTTGCAGGATTGCATCTGAGGGATAAGTATGTTCCTGCAATGCAGCTACAAGTTAAGGTGCTCTCATTAGCCTGCACCAGACCTCAATGTGTATAGGATATCAATAGGTATGAAATACATTGCCACATTATAGCCTAAACATAGAAGACCTAGAACTGACTAACAGGGCAAATTGTTTTTAAAAGTAAAAGATACTCCAGAGAAATGGGCTCCTGATATGCTTTTCAAACTGGAGATCTTACCAAGTTGTTCCTACCAGAAATAGACTCTCAGCTTGCAGTGACTTTGGAAAATCAATACTTCTGGTCTGTTTGTGAAAGTAGTAAGCTGTGATACTCTGATGAGAACACCTGAAGTTTGAAAAAGACTATGCATTCAAGCAAAGTCTCTAACCTGTACATCCAATACACCATTAAAGTCTTATCTTAATTGGGATTAAGACCAATTACATCACCTATGTTGGTCTAATAAATGGTTTTAACTTCAACTAAATGTCCCACTTTCTATTTGACCGATATGACTATACTAATTTTCCTAAATTGAGAATGATGATGGGAAATTGTAATATTACTCTTTTTTCATATAGAGTGTTTGTGAAAAACTCTTTACCATCTCTGATAAGATATTTCCACCAGGCTAAAAGATAGGGTATGGAAACTACAAAAAGAGAGATAACATGAGAAGTAATAGAAAGTTACACGAAGGAACACACTAGTGAAGAAGTGAGGCATTTGTCAGAGAAGAGGAAAAGGCGAATTATGGCAAGACAAAGAGATATGAGATAAAGGGGCGCTAAATAAAATCTTCGTTTTAGAGGCTTTCCAAATTAACAGTTATATTAAAAGAAAATGTTAGCCATAGGAAAATTAACTTGAGGTGCACCTTCATGGTAAGGGAACAATACAAATGAAGAATGCTCCTCCATATCAAAACAAGATAAAATGTTAAATATCATGCAAGTTCAATGAACTTGCATGGTTTGGGGACCCAAAACAATCCTGCGTAGCTTAAATGAACAAGAGCATCTTTATTTCTACCCTAGTTACTGATGAGAAGACTGGAGTATGAATAGACTACATATATATCAAAGAGAAACAAAAAAAGAGTCAACAAAGGCAAGAAAAGTTTGCTTTGTTAACTGCCATGTACTTTTTCTCCCCCTGCAGAGCCTTGTGCTTTAGTGTGACTCATTAGTTGCGAAGATGTACAGCCAATTTCGATTCAGAACGTCTTACAACTTTGTGTGAACAGCACTCACTGAAAGCTGTGCTAGAAGCTGGAGATGGAAAGCCACTTCCAACTAACAAATTCTTATTCTATCTGCGCAACCACAGATTGAAATCGCATGAAACACACTGAAATTATTACACATACTGCACAATTAATGAGCTCTTAATTGAATATTCACAAGTGTATTGCATACCCCTCCTGTGTAAACTTGTATTGATACTTCAGTCAAGCGATTAAACTGCACAACCAGAACAGTTATAGCTGGCTTGTTCGTGTGTGGATGCAAAGCAAATCAATATCACGGATTATTACGGGATTTCAGGATTTTTAGAGTAGCTGAAACGGTCTTAACACCTAATTAAAATGGAATTTATATATTTTACCATTATATAAATTTGAGATTGTAGTTTGCTCTCTAACCCTTACTTTTCGTCATATTTTAGAGCGAAAACGCAAAGCCTCGTTAGGCTACATTTAATGTACCTACATGAGTATGGAAGGTGGAAAATGAGAGATACATTTTTATGCCCGTTGTACAATTAGAAATACTGCTCCTGTATTTTACTAAACGGACAAGACATCTTTTGCCTCTATATCCACCTTAGTCCCAAGCTTTGTTTAAAGGCTATCTAGCACAGCAGACGTTTACTCCAAGGGGTCCATGCATAAAGTGGATATAGAGGCAAAAGGTGATCATTGTTAACCTTAGTTACACATGCCTACTCAGAATCCCTTGTCTAGGTGTGTTAACACTTCTGGCTTGTCTGGTGTAGATTAGTGTTTAATAATGCCTCTGCTACCACCTTAATTTTAAATCAGATGGGGTCTCTTTGTACAGAGAACAAGCCTAATGCAAAGGTCAGGTTGCGGACCGCTTGTTAATACAGAGGCACATATTTTTGTGTAAAAACAGATTGGGTTATGAAAACGATGTGGTATACAGGACATAACACAAAACAAATACAAAAGTATTCATGTACTTACGTTGACCCCACTGACCGCTGCTAGGATTCAGATAGTTTGGGTAGAGGCCTTGTGGTTTATCCAACCGATTTAGTACTTTTCGAATATTCATGACCTAAGGGAAAAATAAGATAAGATTTACTGAAATTGCAACTACTAGCCAAAGGGCTTATCTTTAAAAGTACCAAGATTTATCTTTTAATTATGTTTATAAGTAACCCATAAAACAATGTAAAATATACATCTCAACCTAATTCATTACCTCCTAATTTTGTTAGTGTTTCAGCCATAAAAAACTTAAACAACCAAAAACATAACAGTTATGGACATTCATTCCCTTTTTTTTATTTAATAGATCATTAAGTAATTGTAATATATTATTGCAATATATTATTGCCGTGCAGTATGCTAGATAGAGGATGATCTAGAAGGAGTACAACAGGTTTCCCGATGAGTTGCTGGTATGCTTTTAGAAACTATTGCTTTACTGGTACCTAAACCAGTAAAAAATACACTATCTTGGATTTTTTTTTTTTTATCAAAGACAGAGAAAAAGGAAACAGACTTGATACTGCTAAATATCTAAAATGCTCACCGATTTTTTTTTTCTAGAAAACACAATTAACATGTGTCACAAAAGCATTGTTGGCATAGAAACTTAAAAGCTTTTTTATGCTTAATTTACAGTTAAGAATATCTGGCTTTGACAACTATCAGCAGTTATGTGCTTGAAAATACCCACTATAAACTGCGATGCCTTCATAAGTCAAGTAAAAATGCTATCCCTGTATGCAAAGACTTTATATCAATGACACTTAACATGCATGGACCTGACTTTACTTAGAGACGTAATCAGAATGGCCCCAGGCGGCACTTTGCCGCCCCAAGCGCTTTTTTTTTTTTAAGCGGAGGAGAGAGAGGGGCGCCGAGTGGTTTTCGCTTACCCGCTCGGCGCCCCTCTCTCCTCCGCGGCGAGTCTCCCTGTTCGGTCTCGGTGCCGGCTTGTAATGCTGAGCGCCGGAAGTGACGTCAATTTCTGGCGCTCGGCATTACAAGCCAGCACCGTGGCAGAGCAGGGAGACTCGCCGCAGTAAGTCTTGGGCCGGCCCTGAGAAGGGCTACCTAAGGCATCACCATAAGAGCATTCACTGCTCTTCCAACCTCCTTATACACCTCTGAAACTACAGTATATATTACTTTGGCATTCTACACTAAAACAAAAATGTGTCTCCTTTTATGTGTATGTATTCAAGGCACTTTTAGATGTGTGTGGTCACTTTTGTTTGTCTATATTGATTTAAGGGATTATTGTGGCGTTTATACAGTGTTAATCAGATGCACTCGTTTCACTTTTTGCACATAGGTGGATTAATTATGCTTAACACCAATCTTTATTTTCCTTGTCCTAATGTAGATATGGTGTACACTATTATATCTTCATTTCATGAAAACCAACTAACCACAAATTATTAAAAAATACATTTCAAAAAGGTTAACAATAAAATGAAGACTGACAACCCTAGACTGCTGAGCAGATAGATTCTTAAAGACCAGTCAGCCGATCAGTGCCAAGAATAGTTGGACAGCAGAAGAGGACAACTGCTTCTAGCTGAGCTAAGTGCGTATTAAGGTACTCACCTTATTAATGCATATTAAGACAAGTTGTCTTTAAACCCATAAAGGACAATACATTGTGAGCCTGTACATATACAAGGTTTGTCGTGAATATGCATTCTCCTTTGGTGGTGTGTCAGGGACATCAAACTGTCTATTTAAAGCGTTGAGTTAGAGTCGATCATATCCTACTATAGCCATTGGTGTATGAATGAGGAACTTTAAAGGAATTCTGCATGCTGTGCAATGAACCTGGGTATACAATAGAGCATGGCTGGCCATATATCTAGACTCAGCCTACTAAATCATTTTCTGTACCTGCAGTACATTTTGACCCAAAATCCTATGCAAAGCAAATGAAAACGAAACCCTAACTGCAAATTAACCACACATCTTCAGATAGAAAAATAGAAGTAGCATTCCTAATAATTATAGATAATGAATATTTATACATTCAAACTCTGCTTCACAGAAAACCTTGAAATAATCAAAAAAGCCTCATCACACTTTCAGTATTCAAATGCATCACTATGTGAAATCTGATTTGGCTCAGTAGTCTGATCATACATTGCATACAATACATTATACATAAAAGGTAGGATGCAATGATATACACAGTTCTGCCAATACACTGTGGGCAATAGACTTCCAAGAGTTAGATTCTCTTTGGGAATGTGATATACCATACAAGTTTACCCTTATAGAGTTAGTAAACTTAAAAGTACCTGGCTTCTCTGGAAATACATTTCTAAAAGTGTGGTGCATCTACTAAAGTTTCTCCACCAAGAGTTGGTCCAGTATAACCCATAGTTCAAAGTGTGAGGAGACTATGGAGAAGTGAAAAACAATGTTTCCTGTGCAATATGGTAACAGCGGATCTTGTTAATCACCGGCCCACCCGGGTCAGTGCAAGAGATCTTATTTCTTGTTGTTAAAGTTTTGTTGCAATTTCAAAATGTAGCCTAATCTAATAAAATAACTTTATACATACGTTATATGAATATACCGTGGGAAGAAAACAAACAACAGGTACAACAGGTTGTACAACTTCCTTCGCTTGTCTTTACGCCTATACACATGACATGGTTGTACACCATATTGAGTAGATCCCAAAACACTAACCATTAGGGGGGGTTATATAGAGGTGAAGTGTTCAACTGGGGTTTCAACCAAGTGGATCTCAAAAGCAGACCTTAAGTGAACATATAGAACAGGGATGGACAAGTCCAGTTCGAGGGTTGCAAACAGGGCAGGAATTCTGTGTCTGCTTGCCAAAGAAAACAAGTTTGCAATGACGTTTAAAGGAGATGATTGTACTGAAGATGGGACACCAAAAGAATGTGGCCTGGTTGTTAATCAACCAGAGGTTTCCTACTTAGCATTAAAAAGCTAGAATCTGAGAATCTTCTTTGTCGTTTGTGTGCTAAATCTTTGAGAAATATCTGTATGATCATAAGCATCAGCTTAATTGCATTAATATTTTGTAAATATGCAGATTTGTCACATCAGGTGTGATTATATGGGCACCTCATTGAACAATATTTTGTTTAAAAAATGTACACTTTACTTTTAGGGTAAACGGGTTACCTGCAGACATCTAGTATTACAGTGCTGTGAAAAAGTATTAGCCCATTTCTGATTTCTTCTATGTTTGCTTATCTTGTCACATTTAAATTTTTAAATGTAAGTAATTGTAATATAAGAAAAAGATGCAGGTAACTGCAAAATGCAGCTTTTTTAAATGATTTAATTTAAGATAAAGTGTTAATCAAAGCCTGTATGACCCATGTGAAAAAGTAATTGCCTGTTAAACTTAACAACTGGTTGTGCCACCCTGGAACAACAACACCCTGAACAACAACTGAAATCAAACGTTTGCAATAACTGGCAATGAGTCTTTTACAGTATCTCACAAAAGTGAGTACACCCCTCACATTTTTGTAAATATTTTATTATCTTTTTAGGTGACAACACTGAAGAAATGACTCTCTGCTACAATGTAAAGTAGTGAGTGTACAGCCTGTATAACAGTGTAAATTTGCTGTCCCCTCAAAATAACAACACACAGCCATTAACCCCTTCAGTACCGGGACGTACCTGGTACTTCCTGGTTAACAGTCACCGGTAGACCGTGACGTACCAGGTACGTCTCCTCCAAAAAACGCCCCCACATCACCACAATCGCGGTGATCGTGGGGGCGCTGCTGCTGCTGTCTGCCCAGGACTCCAGGGCAGACAGCACAGCCTGTCTTAGCCCGCCCCCAAACCTACGATCACTCCCACGGAGTGATTTTGTAGGCAGAAACAGCGATTGCAGAAAAATCCACAGGCAGCTTCAGGGAAGGGGGGGTGTTGAATGGGTCCCCGCACAAGTGTGGGGACCTGATCCAACACCCCCCTGCTGCCTGAACGCTCCATGAGAGCGTCAGTGCAGCGTTAACCCCTTCAATGCCGCGATCGCGGCATTGAAGCAGTTAATTCCCGTTTTGTAGGGGGCTCTGCTGCTGGTGGTCTGCCTGGCAGACCAGGCAGACCAGCAACAGCAAAAACGACCCCCCAGAAGTCCTCTGATCAGTCCTGTAGGACTGATCAGAGAGACTCCTCCCCTACAATCTCCAGTCTATTGGAGATTGTGTCCCAGCTGCCAGAGGCAGCTTCAGGGACAGGGAGACAGGGTTCTTTGGTCTCCACATGAGTGTGGAGACCAGCCCTCCCACCCCCTCCCTTGCTCAGTTAACCCCTACCCCCCTCTTCCTCAATTAACCCCTTCAATGCTGCGATTGTGTATGACCCCATCACAGCATTGCAGGGGTTAATATTAGTCCCCACAAGCTTGTGGGGACTAAATATCAGTCAATGCTGTGCTTCAATGGAGCATCAGCATTAAAAGAGTTTTTTTAAAAAAATGAAAATGCACATGTTCCAGTTTTGCCCTCATAGCTTCCTCAAAAAATGCATGAACCATGCATGTGAGGCCTTGTTGGACTCATGGGATGTTGGTGAACAAAATGTGGCATTTTCTTCCACTGTTGCACTTATGCTGTGCAAGAAATTCAGTGCAACATTGAAATGTATGCGTTAAAAATGCAATAAAAATTTCCCTGTGAAGTTTGGCAGACATCAGTGAAGAAATGGCTGGCTGAAAACTGTCAAAACTACCCTAGTTAAACACCTTGACTCGTCTACTGTTCATAAATATATACTTTTATGGGGTAATTTACAGTGGGGGGCTTCCAAAATGTCCCAAATGGGATATGGGCTCAGCAAACCAATTTCTGAAAATTCCAAATTTGAAAACTAAAATGCGCATGTTCCAGTTTTGCCCTCATAGCTTCCTCAAAAAATGCATGAACCATGCATGTGAGGCCTTGTTGGAACCAGGGGATGTTGGTGAACACAATTTGGTGTTTTGTTCTGCAGTTGCACATATTCTATACAAAATATAATATAAAATCTAAAGCAACATTGCAACATATGCAAAAAAATATAAAAATACCTCAAAATTTGGCAGCAATTGACGATAAAATCCCTGTTTGAAAAGTGTCAAAATGACCCTAGTTGTACACCTTGACTTATCTACTGTTCATAAACATATAATTTTGGGGGGATAATCAGTATCTGTGACAACTATTGCAGTTATTAGACTACCATGCCAAATTTGAAAAAAATTACATTTCAAAAACGTGATGCATGCCTTGCAATATTTGCCCTATACTGGTCAAAATAGATAAAAATCCTGGCCATGTTGGGTGGTTTCCAAATCAGGACAAGTTAATGAATATATTTGGGATAATTTTTTCCCATTGGTTCAATGTGTGTACAATTTGTATGTATACAAAACTGTAAAAAAATGCTTTTTTTTCATTTCCCCCCCCACTTTTTCCAGTTTATTTCAAACAAAACAATGTACTACCCAGCTTAATATGGTTTCAAATGAAAGCCCTACTTGTGCTGAAAAAAACAATATATGATTTGTGTGGGTGCACCAATTGATAAGAGAGAAATTACAGTTGAAGAAAGACATGGCAAAAACACAAAAACGGCTCCGGTCCTTTAGCGACACGTTAGTATCAAAATCCCGGTCCTGAAGGGGTTAATGTCTAAACCTTGGCAACAAAAGTGAGTGCACCCCTAAGTGGAAATGTCCATATTGGGCCCAAAGTGTAAATATTTTGTGTGGTCACCATTATTTTCCAGCACTGCCTTAACCCTCTTGGGCATGGAGCTCACCAGAGCTTCACAGGTTGCCACTGGAGTCCTCTTCCACTCCTCCATGACGGCATTACAGAGCTGTGGATGTTAGAGACCTTGCGCTTTCTTTTTCTAGATACTATACATCATTGTGGAGGAATTTTGGCTCACTCTTCTTTGCAGAATTGTTTCAATTCAGCCACCTTGATGGTGCCACAGCATCTCAATCAGATAAAAATCAGGATTTTACTAGGCCATTCCAAAACTTTCATATGTTTCGTTTGAGCAATTCAAAAGTGTGCTTCGGATCATTGCTCTGCTGCATAACCCATGTGCGCTTGCGCTTTAGGTCACAAACTGATGGCCGATCATTAGGATTTTCTGGTAAAGAGCAGAATTCCCTCAATCAAGGCAGGTCACCCAGGCAATGAAGCAGCGAAGCAGCCCCAGAACATCATACTACCACCATCCTGCTTAATGTTAGCTTCACAAAAGATGTAATGGGACTCATGTCTTCAAAAAAGTTCCACTTTTGACTCCTCAGTCTACAAAATATTATCCCAAAAATCTGGGGGGTCATCAAGATGTTTTATTTTTTGGGCAAATGTGAGACATGTCTGTGTTCTTTAGTCAGCAGTGCCTTTCACCTTGCAACTCTCCCATGGATGCCATTCTCAGTAACGAAGGGTGCAATTACTTTTCATACAGGGCCAGGTTGGGTTGGATACCTTTTATTCCTTCTATATACTGTATTTTGTATTTACTTTTTATTTTGGTCAAACATTAAAATTAGTTTGATGATCTGAAATATATAAGTGTGACAAATATGCAAAAATACATATGCAAAAAATCACCCCAAGAAGGGGGAAATACTTTTTCACAGCACTGTATGTCTGTGATAATTAGTAAATGTATAAATTCCACTGGAAATGAAAGTCTGACTTTAAGTGAACACAAACACAATGCTAATATTCGGTTGGCTTATTACTCAAGGATTCCACACCATTCAACTGTCAAGGTGTTCTAGCCTGCTGTTAGTAAATTACTAAGCTCAGTAGGCACAAGGTTTTCCAATTGTCAACACACTGTTTCTTTGCATTAATGTACTTCGCTAGTGGTGGCATTATTCAGGTGCAGCACTAAAATTTCCTCTCTGCTTTAGGCTAAGCTGTAACATAGGAAGGTAACACTGTTGCTATTTAAATTTCTAATAGATAGTGGAGGACAATTACAACCTTTTGTGCAAAGAACATTCCAATCCAGGTCACATCTTATTTCCTGCAAAGTGCTATACTACGGCAGAGCTTTGACCTGCTATACAAAGTGCAAATATTTTACCTAAGGTTACAGGAACAGTTAACAGCTTTCCTTTGGAATTCAGCTGGTGTCATTTCCATATGTTCTTACAGAACAATTTAACATATCCCAGTGGTCCTTAAATCAGGTGAAACTGTTAGATGAAAATTAAAATGAAGAAATTGCCCCCGCCGGCATTGATGGTTCAATGTAGAGACCAACATAAAAGTCCAAGAGTTTATACCTGCAGTCAACAGAACACCTGATTTTGTACTACAACACGTAATCCAAAAACACTATTAGATCAAGCATACCTTTTCAGCAAAAATTGGGTTTCCAGATACTTGACTCAAATGGACAAACTCCAGGTGCAGTGTTCCAAATTCTGCCAAAATGCTACTTCCTCCAGAAGCCCAGGGCCAATTTCGACCTATGCCACTGAAATAAAAAAAATGGATGCATGGATTTAGAAAAAACATAAAACGCATGTAACAATGATGGACATAGGTTTCTGAAAAAGTAGGTATAATCCCACTACTGGGGTGATACTCTATGACCTAAACTACATAGATGCCTCTCCTAATTATCGAGTTTAGGTATTTCATCCACAACCTTTACTAACAGGTGTCTAAAGTGAAGCACATAGGCAGTCATCTCTATAGACAAATATTAGCAGCAGAATTGGTAGTACTAAACAGTTTGGTGACTTTAAAGATGACACCTTTTCCACAATTCAGTTTTTGAAATGACTGCCCTGCTTGATCTGCACCAGTCCACTGTAAGAGATAATACTGGAGTGTCCAGGAGTAACAACAGCCCTACCACAAAGTTGTAGATCATGCACCAAACCTACTCTGGAAGCAACATCAGCCCAGGCAATGGGTGTCAAGAGCTACATGAAATGGGTTGCAACAGCCAATCATCTACACACAAGCCAAAGATCATTATGTGCAACGCCAAGCGGTGTGGGGTAAAGCACACTGCCACTAGATGTTAGAGCAACGGAAATGTGCTCTATGGATAATGGAAGGGTAATGTTAATGCTATAGCATACAAATACATTTTAGACAATTGTTTGCTTCAGTTCGGCATCAGTTTGGGGAAGGTCCTTTCTTGTTCCATCACAACTGTTTGGTGTGGAGGAACTCTAATAGCCTGCGCAGAGCCCTGAACTTAACCACATTGAACACTTTTTGAATGTACTGGAATGCAGATCATAAGTCAGGTCTACTTGTCCAACTTCAGTGCCTGACATTACAAATGCTCTTTTGACTGAATTTGCACAAATTCACACAAACACACCCCAAAACCTTCTGGAAAGCCTTCCTAGTAGAGCGGAGGCTGTTACAACGGCAAACGGGGGTTTTGGAATGGGATGTCCAACAAGCTTATAATAGTCCACATACTTCTGGTCATAATATATGTGAGCAAGTGAAAAATTGGGAAGTGACATTTTATCCCATCCAAGGGTTTCAAACTGATCAGCATAAGCCACAGACTGTGTTAGTTTCAATACTTCGAAAAATGCAATCAAGTTTAATACAAATAATTGAAACTTTAATGCATAACTATGAATTGTTCCAGTCCATCCCTTCTTGTTGTTTTATATCTATTTCACTTGAGTGATTCAATTATATACTGCTACAGATGAGGCTGGGAACCAGAGGGAGAATGAAGACCACAATAGCAATTATACAAGGTCCCTGGCTTCCACCGCTGAAATCTGCCATTTGCAATCAATTTGGTGTGTGTTCAAGTAGTTTGTATGCATACAGAACAGAGACCCAATCTCGGTTTTGTATGTCTTCCACGCATTTACTGTTGCAGCCCTTAAACGAGATCTGGAACAATGTCATTGTTTGAAAGATTAGAAAATGAATGAATGAGTTTTAGCTTGTGTGTAATTAAACTGGTTGAATTTGAAAATGTCACAAGGTTTTAAAGCTCCACAATTCATTCAATGATGAAAAAATATTTACAGTAATTGTTGCTATAGCAATCATAAGCATAACTGTAATCCAAGAATCAAATTATATTTGTTAAAATATTATTCTTTCCTGAAATAAGAAATAGTCCTCTTAGTGCTGTCTGCCACACCCCATTACAAAGCATAAGATAAGGGGCACCATTAAAATAATCTAATGCCAGAGCACATCTATATATATGCCATTGGGCATGTCATGCAAACTAAAAAAAAAAAAAATGGCAGAAAGGGCACTATTTCTTTGTGGGTTCCATCCCTGCAAAGATGAAATTCCAAATAAATATGCCGAATTTTACAACTCGCCTTCACCAATCACAGCGCTTGTCACCCAAGTGCCTCAAACACGTATTTAGGAGCAGTAAAGAAAAAGTTCCAAAAAGACAATTAAACTGAAAATTGCATTTTGCAGGAATAAAAATGTATAGTAATGGTAGAGTGCGTCTAATTTCATTTCCCTGTCCATAGCTACATATATAATAACTTGGCATGCATGCATTAAAATTGCAAATAGATTTCTAACTCAACATTCTTCGTTGCTGCTCACATCCGGTAAAACATTAACATTTTCCATTGACAAGACTTTAGCCGACAGACTGTACGGCACCTCCGATGAATCATTACTCCACACTGTTTGCTGTAGCGAAGACTATATTAAACAAATCAATGTATTTTGTAAATTACGGCAAACTCCTAATGTAAAAATAAAACTGTAATGCTACAGAGTTTGGTTTAAATTATAGATAATTACTGGGATCCAGAAAAACAAGCCATTTGGCAGAGCATATCATACCGGTTGAAATTTCATCAGTAAGATTAGCAGTTTATCTGGCTGGGAGGCTCTAGAGCCAACATATAATTATATAATCACAATACAATACAGTAGCCGGTCACTGTTTGATACCGTGTCAAACTATGGGTGTCAGATGGATGATTTTAAAATTGGACATTCAAATTAGAGAAATTTAAAGCATGTTCTGTATGGCGTGCTTTAATGTTTATTGCCAGTCAAACCATAAGATTGTATGTGTTTAGAAATTGTTCTAATGAATGTAACAGCGCTGCGGAATTGGCCGGCGCTTTATAAATATAATGTAATGTAATGATGGCTGCCAGCAGAAAGGACACAAACGGTAGCGTAACTTCTCCTTTGTGTTACACCATTTCAAGCCATTATTTACACTTGTGTCGGGTGGGTTATTTAGAAATGCCTGAATTTCTTGTAAGCGAGGTTGCGTTCTTGGATTGAACTGGGGGTTTACGGAGCACATTTTTATACAGATTGTCATGTATATATGAACAACTGATTTTTACAGCTAGTGCTTTAACCAGCCTGGCCAATTTACTATAGCAAGAACCAAGCAGGTGGCGAGTTACGAATGTGACAAACCATTAATTTGAGAAATACAGAGAAACACTATGTGCAAGTTTAGCTTAAAATAATCCGAGCCGGTGTAACGATGCCGTCACTCAGCTCACGACAACCCGGGTCAATAAATAATAAATGTAAAATTGGATTCTAAAATATATACTTCTTTATCATACCATTTTTATACAGGCATTAAGCATCACATCTACTTAGCACTTTATTATTATTTTTCTGCATTCACGTGGACAATACTAAGTACGTCTTTCTTTTTAAACACACCCTGAATAGTAGCAGTTCAACTTGTATTGTTCTTCCCAAAACACATTCCTTTTTCTTTTAGTGATACTTATTTACTACAATGTATCTTTGCACAGGTATACTTTCTATTGTTTACAGCAACGTAGTCTGATAATAATTAAATATCTTTTTCTTGACATAATTAAAGAGGTTATATAGCAGCTGTTTATGAAATATGATACTTAAAAATGAATTGTGTTTCCACTTTATGAAGAATATTATACACAGTGAGTTCTGTATAACTATATATACACACAGTAGTGCGAAATGTGTATTGCTATAGTAACCTTTACAATGCATGTGTAATCATGATCCGTATAATGTACATACTGAGGTATTCTACTGCTTTGGATGAAAACCACCATATACGTATATTACACAAATTATATGTACAGTACTACACGTCATCAGTCTCTCAAACGATTAAAAAGTATATAGATACTGAAACCAAAATAGAACTGGATCTGTAACATGAAAATACCCCAAAAGACACATTGTTTCAAAGTACTACTTTGCTAAGTAGATACTGAAGGAGTTACAGGCTTTCATAGATCCATGAAATGGTAATGCTTCTGTGGTATCACTTGTTAGAATGCTGGAAAACACCAAACTTTCACATCGGAACTTTTTACATTCTTCTGAGATATATTTTTGAACTACAATATTTCTCCCCAATGCAAAAAGAAGAAGGCACTTTGGACCATACAATTTTTAGTACATGCGTAAGTAACTTATGTATGTATGTATCTATCGATATTATACCCCACACATCGTCCACAATTCTTAAACATTAATATTTTAGTAATTCATGAGATGGTCTCTGCAAACCACTCTTTCCAGGTAGACATCTGTCTACTCCTTTGCCATCATGAATGGTTAAGGTGTGGTTTTCATAGATACCACTAGACTTTTACTCTCCATAATGCAGGATATAGAAAATGTATTGTGCCGGGGAGTGGTTTAAAATGAGTGACGTTTACATTCATAATAATGTGTAGCAATATGAAACCTCTATACACTAACTTTGGTGGCTTAATTAGAAGAGATTAAGATTTAAAAAAAAAAAAAAAAAACTCTGGAGCAGCGGTAAAAAAGTAGAAATTGACAGGATGATTTCATTGGTTACTATGGCAGCCGTACTTTTTACCAATTGGCACCTTAAATGTCCTTTATATTTAAACTGCACAGTTTTGTTTATGACAATAGTTACATTTTCAAGAATGATTATAATTTGAGGTACTAGATATCTATAATAGTACAATATGTTCAGCCAAACGCTTAATGTAGCAGTGTAATTAAGGGTGGGGGGAGTCGGAAGCCACTTAAAATGTACAGGAAATCTGTTTATAAAGGTTAAAACTCTTTACACTTATACGAGATACAAAACTGAATATTATGCTATATGTCAAAATTAAACATAGTGATATTAATAATAAAGGTAGGGATTGGAGCCAAGAAACAATCTATATTCAGTTCAGGCCATTAGCATCTATACTCGGGCTATTACTTAAGTGCCGTCAGAGACTCTTGGGGGTGCTCACCAATTTACATTCTAGTTTGATTGCAAACTGTATCCAATTATCGCTTAATGCATTCTCCTCGGGTAATTGCTAACATAACACATTTGTTATGAAACAGGGCTTAGGTAGACAAAGGTAACGAATGCGGGATGCCTACACAGTCCAAACTTGCTCATATTTTTTTCACAACATTGTACTGTAATCTCCTTGAGCTAATTGTGATAACTTAAGTTGCATTTTAAAGTAGCAGTTAGTAAAGTGCAGGGCAACAAGCAGGAATTTGGCTCTCTAAGAACTGTAACCCCCTACATAGAACCACTTGGGAGTTAAGTTAGAATAGAAATTGGATTGCTGATCTGAATCCCTTCCTTCTCTTCAAAATGGCTGCCAACTTTCATTAAGAGGAAATGGTAACTTAATCAATGTAGAGGAATAACCTAACGGAATAAAAAAAAAATAATGATTGGCACGACAATTAGATGGTCATTTCTACAGTATCCAGACAGGCAGGGTTTCTGATTTATTTCTGGCAAATATTATGTATTTGACACTGTAAACACTAGACCACAGGTTTATTTAGTTGTGCAGTAAGATTTGAGAAAGACTTTAAATCTGCAAGACTCACTTTACATATTAGGCAGGTCCAGCTCAACTGTGCAAGAAAGTTGTCTGGGCCAGCCTTTCATATTGCATAGTTCATATTCAGAGAGTTAAAATGTGTAACAAACCTGGTAACCCCCAGATTACATACTAAATACTTTAATATTGTATACTCAATATAGGGGTATGTCATTTGCTGAAGAAAAAAGCCCATGCCTTTCTGCAATTCAAGGGATGTTGGGAGTTGTAGTTAATTATTGCAGGTGGATGATAACAGAATGTGCAGTATGCTAGCCAGAATAATTGATTGCACTGAAAAGCGTTAGTGACCTTAAGAAATTAGACCGAAAAATGCTCCTAGGTATGTCTGTTTTGCTCCTTGGCTATAAAGATTTGTGTTCTCCCTCCTCTATTTTTCAAACATATAATTAACCCTTTGATTGCATCATAACCTCCAAGACTGAAGTAATTTCTGTGGCTGTTCAAGCCTACAAGAGCTATAATTTTCTTGTACAAAAACTCAGACAAATTATATACTGTTGATTCAAGAAGGTTCTGTAGATTGTAATAGTTTATGGTTGTCTAGTCACATATTTCAGACATCTTATTCTGAGTTCCGAAGATATGAAATTTCTTTAAATATTTAAAGGGAAATCACACAGGCAGACGAAAAAGCATTTAACCTGTAATAAGCATATATAAAAACGTGTTCTGGTTAGCAGCATGGATATTATAGCATTTTGTAATCTTAAAGAACAGTTTCAAGTATTAGGCCATTTTGTGGTAAATCTCAATGGAATATATAACTATACAAACACAAATTCCTTTGGACCCAAGGATAATTTACAAAGCTGTTGCATCACCTGCATAAAAGATTTTCCCTAACAGAGGAACGTCACAAAGAACACTTGAAACCCACAAAGGACTTCTTACTAAGAAAATGAAAACCATTACGTGAACAATGACCCTACATGTATGCAACTCAGACGTTAAAGCCCATATTGCAGGTATGACAAACTACTAAAACATAGAGGCTTCCTCTGTTTCTAAACAAAGCTCTATTGAAGTGCTCCTGAAATTCAAATAATTGGGTCACCATAATGACAAAAAGAAATTTCAGTTAAGTTACATTTTGCCATTTCATAAGATTAGTTTTTTTTTTTCACATCCAATACATTTTCATAAACTAAAAGAATTATTCAGAACAAAATATATTATACTTACTTTACACAAAAAAACTCCACACAAGCAAAATCAGTATTTTTAGAATAGAAGTAGTGATATTTGATCATATTTTACAATGAAAAAACATAGGAAAATAAATAATTTACTATATGTTTAGTTGTAATTGCTGTATGACAGGGGATTCTATGGACTATATATAAATATATACTGCACAGACACATACATACTGTACATACACTATACAGCACATATAATACCCCACCAAACTCATCCAACCATGTCTTTATGGACCTTGATTTGTGAACTGGGGCACAGTGATGCTGGAATAGAAAACGGTTCCCACAAAGTTGAAAGCATAGCATTGTCTGAAATGTCTTGGTATGCTGAAGCATTAATATTTCTCTTCAATGGAAGTAAGGGTGATATCTCAAACCCTAAGAAAACAGCCCCACACCATTATCCCTCCTCCACCACTTACAGTTGGCCGTGGAATGTCTAGCAAGGATGAAATTTCACAAACTCACTAGTACCATGATTGAATTTGAGGAGCTCTTCCGAGTGACCCATTTTTTTTTTTTTTTTTTTACAAATGCTTGTAAATGCAGGACTTTATTATAGAACAGGGCTTGACAAATTTGTTGTGAATCTAGGCGCCAGGTAAAAAAGTTAGGAGCCAGGATTTTTTTAAACTAACAGTTGGTCAGGAGGGATCTGATCATCATCAGCCCACTTACTAAACTCACAGCGTTTGACCTGGAAGCACCCTGGACTTTCAGGTCAGTGCTGTTTGTTTTTTTTTTTAAATACATTTTTTTCATTTTTTTAACTTTCGATGCTGATGTTCCATTGGAGCACAGCATTGACAAATATTTAGTCCCCACAAGCTTGTGGGGACAAATGTTAACCCCTGCAATGCCACGAATGTCATACACAATTGTGGCATTGAAGGGGTTAACGCTGCACTGTCGCTCTCATGGAGTGATCAGGCAGCAGGGGGGTGTTGGGGCTGGTCTCCACACTCATGGCGAGACCAAAGAACCCTCTCACCCTGTCCCTGAAGCTGCCCCTGGCAGCTGGGAAGCAATTGCTGGTCTATAGACCAGCCACTGCAGGGGGGAGTCTATGATGACTGCTGTAGGCTTCTATGCCTACAGGAATCATCAAAGGGCTTGTGGGGGCTCGTTTTTTTGCTGTTGCTGGTCTGCCTGGGCTTCCAGGCAGACCACCGGCAGCAGAGCCCCTTACAAAACGGGAGTTAACCCCTAAAACGCCGCGATCGCGGCATTGAAGGGGTTAACGCTGCACTGTCGCTCTCTGGGAGCGATCAGGCAGCGGGGGGGGGGGGGTGTTGGGGCTGGTCTCCACACTCATGTGGAGACCGAAGAACCCTCTCCCCTGTCCCTGAAGCTGCCTCTGGCAGCTGGGACTCAATTGCTGGTCTATGGACTAGCCATTGCAGAGGGAGTCTCTTTGATGACTGCTGTAGGCTTCCATACCTACAGGAGTCATCAAAGGGCTTGTGGGGGCTCGTTTTTGCTGTTGCTGGTCTGCCTGAGCTTCCAGGCAGACCACCAGCAGCAAAGCCCCCAAAACGGGAATTAACCCCTAAATGTCGCGGCATTGAAGGGGTTAACGCTGCGCTGTCGCTCCCATGGAGCGATCAGGCAGCTGGGGGGTGTTGGGTGAGGTCCCCAGACTTGTGTGGGGATCCAATCAACACACAAACCCCTTCCCTGAGGCTGCCTGTGGCAGCTGAAAACACGAGTACTGCTTTTCCAGCAACCGCGTTTTCAGCCTACAGGATCACTCCGTGGGAGTGATCTCAGGCTCGGGGGCGTGCTCGGAGTGGCTGTGCTGTTTGCCCAGACTTCTGGGCACACAGCAGCAGCGCCCCCATGTGGTGACTCAGCCTCTTACATCCACAATTTTTTCTGGATGTAAGAGGCTGACAAAACCTAGGCGCCAGGACAAAATTCTCTGTCGCCATGGCGACCTGGCGCCTGGGATTTGTCGAGCCCTGTTATAGAATCCGCTGAATTAGTGAAACTCTTGTTTTTGTTTTGGTAAGTCACAAGTATAGACAAAGTCCTTACAGAACTGCTAAAACTCAGCCATATCCTTAGGATGCCTGGTGTTCCACAGCATCTCCAATGAGTTACGGTCTAGGCTATGACACTGCCACTCTAAAACGCAAATTATCTTTAAGCCATTTTGTAGTAGGTTTACTTCGATATTTAGGGTCATTGTCCTGCTGCATCATCCAACTTTTTAATGTTTTGTAGTGCAGAGGCTTCCTCTGCGGTGTCCTGACATGGACTCCATGCCTGTTCAATGTTTTCCATATGGTAGACTCATCAACAGAGATGTAAATCAATTCCAATGATTCCTTTAGGTCTTTAGCTATTACTGTAGGGTTGTTGTTGTTACCTCATTGAGCATGCTTTGTTGTGCCATTGGAGTCACCTTGACTGGGCGTCCACTTCTAGGAAGAGTAGTACTATATTGTCTCCGTTTATAAACATTTTGTCTAACTGTGGACGGCTTAATATGTAAGCTCTTTGAGATTACCTTGGAATCCTTTCCAGATTTATGCAAATCACGAATTCTTCATTGTAGGTCTTTTTTTTTTTTTGAGGCATGGTTCACATTAGAAGATGCTTCTTGAGAACAGCAAACTAAAAATGATAAAAATCATTGATTGGGCCAGGTTTTCTAACTCCTGACTGCAATTAGCTTTTGTTGAAGTGATTAGCCCAGGGGTTCACATACTTTTTCCCACCCACACTGTGAATGTTTGAATGATTTATTCAATATGGACAATAACACAATTAGTGTGTTATTAGTTAAAACAGAATGTGTTTGTTCATTAGTCTAATGAAAATAATATATTTAAAGAAAACATGTATACATAACGCAGGTTTTGCGTACCTTTTCTTGCCACTGTATATAAACCTTAAAAAATTGTGGTTCAATGCATGAATGTCATGCATGTTCATTTCACCTGAGGGTTGTGAATGATGCGTGACCCCTACACATTTGAATTTTGTTCAATACTAATTTCTAATAGATTGCTAGCTGTTCATAAAGCAGACCTGGACTGGCCATCTGGCACAACTGGCAAATGTTCGTGGGGTGCAGCATGTGGCCAGCTGCAGGATATGCCCAGCGGTAAGCACAAAAAAGTAGCATGCACCCACGCAGATTGAGCTGTTGGCCACATTAAGGTCATCAGGTGCTATATACTCAAAAATGAAATTCATAAATGGTCTACTACAATAGACTTTGGGGAGAAACTTTTATCCACTTAAATAAACCATAATATTTCTTTTCATAATCTTCGCTGTTTGTTTTGGTTTAAACTCGACTGGCAAAGTCATTAAAAATCACTGCAGAATGGAAATGTGTAACACTCATATAGCTCATTACTTAGTACAAGTTAAGTGCACTTATAATCACAAAACGGATGAACTTTGAGAATGCCAAGCAGGGTATATTTAATTATGTATGTGTACTCTTCATTGCATTTAAGGAGATGTGTAACCAGAGGTGTCTATGTTTGCCCTCAATAGAAAGGCTAGCAAATGGAAATTGTTCTCTGTAAGATTTCCATTTTTTAAATCATGGATCACAAAATATAAAAACCTACATACATATAATATGAGTGAACATGATTTTGCATATTTTAAAGATTGTGTCAAACCTTAAACTGGACAAGTAAAATAAAAGTATTTTCAAATTCATTTTTTATATCATACATTAAATATTTTCTTCTCTCACTGGTTTGGTAATTCACAAAAATCCCATTAGATCTACAGGCTGACCTAGGTTTTACCCAGAGTCTCAGTGTGAAGCTCAATCTTCTTTCTCCGAAGGTAGTAGAGCAGTGTTTATCCATAACCCACTCACCACCCAATCCCCCTCCCATGCCTTACACATTCAATATGTTATAGGAGGCTAGCCCTGTCCTTCCTAAAGCCCCTCCAAACAGCTCCGAGTAGCCTTCCCTGGGAAGTTTCCAAGTACGTTGACGAGTAAGACTGTGTATACCTATACATACCCATGACCACTCGAGAGAGGTGGAACTGACATTTAAGAGTAGTTCATAGTGACAATAATTCAGGTTTAACAACAACACAAATACATAAGTCCATCAAGTTCTACCCTACTGTGGATCCAGAAACAATTTCCAAGTGTGCCTCAAAAGGGGAAAAGTTCCTTCCCGTCTCCAAAATGGCACTCTCCCTGGATCAACAAGTTATAATTGAGCTCTTATATTCTTTTAAAGCATCCAACCTACATTTAAAAAGACACCAACTATCAACTGTAACTATGAACACAGACGTTGTCACAGAGCATATGCTGAAATAAAGGAGACCCACAATATTTGGAATCAAAGGGAGACTCCATTAAAAAACTATATAAACTCATCATGCAATGCAGAAAAGCCTTCTGCCTAATGATTAGAATTTGCACACGCCCAAGTTTTGAACAACAAACAACTGCAATGTTAAACTGGTAATATACTTCACTCATACATTGTGCTGGCCTTACTTCCAGAAAATGCACATGTATGAAACATATACTGATTTTTATTTGAAATACTCCACATATAAAAACTCTGCATATAAAAATTAACTTCTATGCCGCTAAATTGCTCAATTCCATGTACAACACATAATGCACTACACAAAGTCACTCATTCTAAGACTCCAAGTAGAAATCTTATTCCATCTTTATATTTGCTGAATACTTAAAAGACAGATTCAGCGCGATTTCTTATAGTGCAGGACAAGTCCACTGTAACCTTACTGTACAAATCCTTGTCTGCCAACAATGTTGTTAAGAATATTGTTTGGATGACCCAATTCCCCCAGATAATACAAACATTGTATTAAAATATGTTTACCACTCTTCTATCAAGTGAAAATAAGGAGAAAATGATACATAATAAATACATTTAATAAAATATAAATAGGAGAAAAAAACCACAAATCAAAGCCTATCCACCACCATCAGATGACAATTAACACTTTAACCTTACCGGCAAAGCAAAAGACCTTCTGAAACCATTAAATATTTATCATATTTATCAAGTCACACCTTTGTAATAAAAAGGGCAAGAATGTTATTTAAAAGGAAATTATCACCATATTAAATGTCACCTTATTGTAAACTACAATAAATAATTGAAGAATGGTGGAACATTTCACATTAAAAGGCTAATGGGAATGCCAAGTGTAGCCGTCTTGAAAAAAACACTCATGGTTTGACACATGTAATGGTCTTTTATGTCAATATACTGTAAATATATCTTATTTATTTTTAAAAGGATGCCACAACTATCACATGTACATCAATGCATAAATGTCTCCTTTAAATTAACGTTTTCTCTGTGAAAATTGTGTTTAAACATATATCTGACGTATTTGTCAGATCAGCAGGCTAGAGTTTCGCTAAAAGCATTTATCGAGTGGATAGCCCCATGCATGTGATTAGTTGGCAACTGGCCTTAAAGCGCTAGGGTCAATTTTCATCCCAGTGCATTGCTGTTTATGTGTGCCTACCCGGTGATATGTTGTGTACAGTCACCTTCATAAGCTTTGTGTGAAATCTACATACTGTATATGTCTAACCATACATATAGGATAAATGAGGCAGTGCACGCTTTTAACAAAATTTAGTGAATTTGTTTTCATTAATTTTACTATTTGTGAAATAAGGGGGGAGAGTGAAGACAGGGTGAAGAAACCAATCTGAACTTATAATAAGAAAATGACAAACTGCTTTGTTGATCTAAAATGTAGGCTACTGATAAGAACTGTAAAAAATGCAATATAAAAAAGTGCTTAAAGAATTAAAGTAATCAGGGAAAAGATGCACCAAAAACATGCTATCGGACAAACATTTCCTCAGGCAAACAAAAAAACTGCAGTGTTCAAGTCTATCTTCGCTCAGAAATGTAACAATTCTGAAGTTGGAAGCTATGAAGCCTGGGGACTATGTAACCTCATAATGTAAAGAAACTGATGAATGAACAGGCATTAAAACAATATAACTCAACCAAAGCATAACTGATTATTGTTCATGTGCTTGCCTATTAACCTGCTAACTGCCGCAGGGGTTTCTGTGTAATCATGAGGAATGTCTTGGCTGGGTACCAAGGGGCACAGGGAAGCAATGCGCAGTTAGTGCTACATCTTTATATATCGGCTAGATTGGGAGGATGACTTTCAAATCACTTTCCACTGCCATGCTGCATACCGTAGCATGTCTAATGAATGTGCTAACATGAATGACATTGCTTTGATACATTTGCCCCATCTCCTACAAATCTTGCAATTACGAAAATTGGTTCACAGAACCCAGACAGAATCAAGGACCTTCTTAATCACATGCTGCTACTCTAACCCCGCACTTTAACTAGCTAGAAAGTGGAGTCCTCTGTGATGATCCTAAGGAAGAGGGTAAAACATTCTGGCCCAATGGAATAAACTGATAACGTTTTACACAGAGTTTGCAAAGTGATTTACTCTGCTAAAATATTGGAAATGATAAACACTGTTACATACAACACATATACCATTTCAAATGGCAATAGTGAATTTTCCAAAAACTGCTTTGATCAAGGCTCCAACAAATGGCCAGCCTATGTAGCACAGAAAATACTGACCAGGAAAAGAAAAGACCACCACATACTCCCCTCAAAATTTCAAGTCTAAATAGGGACATCTTTATTGAGGTGTGTGGAAAGAGACGGGGAGGTATGAGGAAAGATATTCGGACAGGTAGGTCTAGCAATAGAAGTAAGCAGGGATTGCTGCGTTCAGCTTCAGAGGGTCAGGAGGTGGCCATGCGGAAGGATGCAATGGATTTCTGTGTTGTAGCAGAGACCTCCATTGATTGTACAGCCCACTAGGATAATTTAGGGAGATGTCCAATAGTCCCACAGTCTGCCTCTATTAATGTTCAGCCAATATACAAAAATCCTAAAAATTAAACACACTCACGGGACTTCCAAGTCAAGAAAAAATATACAGTAAGGACAATAAAAGTGGAATTCGCTGCCTGAAGAGGTGCTAGCAAATAGTTTAGATGCATTTAAAAGGGACCTGGATACTTTTTTAATGAAGCAGAACAGAAGGCTATGTATGACAGTATAGGAATTACTATTATTTAGCGCTTGTTGATCCAAGGAGAAATCCGATTTTTTGCCTTCTTTTGTATCAACAGCGGTAAACAAGCAATAGGAAAAGGGTTGAGCTTGATCGACGCAAGTATTTTCTCAACCTAAACTACTATAAAATACTTTAAACTAGAAAGTGTCCCACGATCCCCATCGCCCAGAAACAGAGGACAGAGCAGACCAATCCTGGGACAAGGTCCTCCCAAAAACCAAACTGTGTTGTAGGTGTCATTAGGTGTCCAATGTGCTCTCAACTGCCTTAAGTTTTTTCCACGCTCACTTGTCTAATATAGGTGAAGACCTAAATTATTATGGTTAACTGGAAACGTTCATCAAAAAACACTTGTATTTGTAATTAAAATGAAATTCAAATTATTTTAGAAAAGTGTTTTGTGTGGGAACATACTGTTTCAAATTACACCCAATACCTGACTGACCTTCAGGCATCCGGAACGGCTACATTTACAGAAACAATTAAGGCACCGTCAATAGGAAATGGCATTTATTAGGTATCTAGTAGGAAGCAAATGTAATTAAAAAAAGCTGTAAAATTCAGTAATCAGGCAAAAATCATTTAAAAGGCACACTTATTAAATGTATCACTTATATTGTTTTTTTAAAATGACTGCTAGTGTACCATTTAGTGAAATAAAAAAAGGCTGCTCAGTTAAATGTACAACTGTAAGCAAAGTGCAAAAAAAAAAAAAAAGTATTTTTCTCGGGACACTATAATTTAGATTTCACGTATATATATATATATATATATATATTGTAAATCGGGTGGAACCACAATCCCTGAAGGACTCCTAATTGATCACATTTTAAAGGGCCTCGGTGAGTGATGCATTATGTCCCTTAGGGCAATCTGAAAGGGGTAATGGAACAGTAAATTAAAACTAATGGTCTCATACTGTAGGCCTCAACTGTGCTGCAAAATAATTACAATGGTTGCAAACAGAAAAAAAAGTTGGAAGTAAAAATTTTAACATATCATAAAAAAAACTTGTGGTAGATGAAGAGTATTTGTCCCCTGCACTACTACCTGCTAAGTTACCTACTAAGGTGGTAGACCATGAAACACTACCTTAGCATGGTGTATGCAGTACACATGTGCTCATAGACCACAAATTATTCAAACCTTTTGTTTTTGGACAACTTTCACTTCCTGTACTTTCTGTTCTGATGATCTGTTCTGATAAAATTCAGGGGGATGTTTTATTATTAAGAACAATTGTTTTTACTAATCTCTCTCACTCCCTCCTTACCTTTTCTGACAACTGGTTCCATATCTCCCCTTTGCAGACATTCTTCTCTCCCCTTTCAGAGGGAGAGAGAGGATGGAATTCCTCCCTCTCATCTCCTCTATTGATCCAACCTCTGTCTGTTACAGTATTGTTGCAATCCCCTCTCTTCCCAGCGATTCTTGCATTGCTTATTTTTTTCCTTCCCTCTTTTAAAGAAATGTAGAAGTGGTTGTCTCTGGGTTGAGTGCAGAGGCTCTGCTCTGATGTGGAAGTACTTTGGAGGAGTGCTGAAGATGAAATAAGAATGTCTGGGAAGGGGAGACACAGCAGCGGCTGTTGAAGAAGGTAGGCAGAGAGGGAGTGCGGGAAAACGAAAATTCAGAGCCTTCCCCTTTGTCTTCATTTGTTTGGTTGGGTCTCCTTTCTCGTTTCCAGACAAAACTTGCTAAAATTAAAATTCATATGAATCTGAATGCACAAATCGAATGTTTACTATCCAACTAGGTAAAATATATGGTCATTGCAAGGCTGATCCTAGAATGTTTGAGAAGGGAGACACAAATGGTTGTCTCAGAAAGTAGGTAGAAAGTGAGGTTGAGGGGGAAAAAAAAAGCAACAAGTTTCAAATGAACAATCTTAACTTCAGCTTTGTCTTCATTTATTTGGTTAGGCCACCCCCTCCTTGATGTCAGACATTTGTATGAACTAACAAACTTAACAAAACTCATTGAACGCTTCAGAATGCACAATTTACCACACACAATATGAACCAACAGAAAGTTTTTTACTGCTTATCCAAAACTGTGCTATGGAGCGGTATGCAGAGGAAAAAGAATAGGTTTCACACACTCCTACAAACATCATTAAAACAGGAGAACCTAGTGATAAAAGGTAATAAAAAATGTATTACTCACATTTACACATAGCAAAATATTTCTGCATGTAAAATCTTAATCATGCATGAGACTCTTTGGGTTTTCCCTAGGAGCTATGGGTATAGAATCTGTTTACTAGTTGTCTGACGTAACCTTTTGATGTCTAAGCGATAGCTGGAGTGGCACTTACTCTCTTGCCCACTTCCTACATGTTCCACCCATATTTCTTCAACTTGCAAATAGCCACGTTTTTGTGTGTCTCTCCTATTGCATATGTCCCACGGAGCAGAGCTTGTGAGGTAGAGTGTCACTCAAACTGGCAGCGCTACTGTACATGAATGCAATTCTACTAATGAAATTAAATCGGGACTATAGTCTGGGTTTGTGTGTTATTCTGATGATCTGTATCTGCTATGCTATGTTTACATTATTTATGTATACCTGCAAATATAGGGTTTGTGTGTCTTATTTTGTTTATTTGATCTAAATGCTACCTCCCCCAGATTTTAAGGGGTTCATACGCCCATGGGCATGTTATTGCCAGCTCCTATGCAAGCAGAGAATGGGAGAGCTCATAGTCTTCACTTTGAATATATGTTTGAGGCCTGAATGTTATACCTCAATTACCTAGTGCAGAATTGTATTTTGTTTTCATTTGTGTGCAGGATTTCAAATGGCTTGTTCTCTTTTATTTAAACAGAGCTATTAAACTGCTTCACCACCAAGGTTTTTTGCCACTTCAAATACCAGAGCTATTTTACAATTTTTGTCATGTCTGTTCAACCATTATTCCCCTTTCCTGTAAATAGTCTACCCATGTAAATGTATATATGGTTTTTGAAGGAGAGATAGAGCTTTCCTTTGATACCGTAACGTGATTAGCCGAACCATGATACGATTAGTCGAATAATTAGTATGAGTATTTTGATAAAAACTAGAGAAAACAATATATAACATTTTCATTTTTTTCCAGCAGTTGTAAGGCATATAAACTGTTAACTTTTTACATTTAGTATGCTGGGTTTGCAACTCACAATTTGAACATAGAAACCAAAAAATACCCACAAAAGTATATATATTTTTATAAAGGAGAACATTTGGATACTTTGGGCTTTTTCTCTAAGCATTGAACAGTCTGACCTTGGGGTGTATTTGCTGGGATGTACATGGGAACACTGGTCTTGAATGTTTTCAGCTTTTGAACCCCAGATTGATGGGCAGCAACAATTGCATCTCTAGGATCACTGCTGATGTCTTTCCTCCTTGGCATTGTGTTAACACACACCTGAATGCTCCAGACCAGCAAACTACTAAAACTTCAGCTTTTATAGGAGGTGGTTGTCACGAGCAGGGCTATCGGCCGAGCCGCGACGTGGGAGTATGGGCGTAACAAGGGTCAAACGCCAACCAGACTTCCGGTGTGTTTGGTCACTTTCCCCGCAGGGCACCAAGCAACCACCACCAATCCCAACCAGTCACCCCAAAACTCCCAGTGTAAAACACGCTGCCAATACCAAGAACTTTAAAAACCGGGCGTCTTAGGTTACCCAAAAACAATCAGACTGCGATAACTACACAATCCCCAAGCTGATATCTATATAGTTAACCGCTTAGTAACGTGATATCTATATGTATACAAAAGGCTATCTCTAGGCTGAATTCGATTAGAGAACAAAGACAGAACTGATTAAAAATGTTTAATCTGAGTATAAAATGGGTCACAGTGCTGTTATACAAAAATGCATATAAAAAGAGACAGACTAAAATAGTACAAAACAGTATAAAATAAACGGGATAAAACAGAGTATCATACCATACTTCCTTGGAGCCTTGATGTTGTCTCTGTGATGGTAAAAACAGGCTCTCTCTCCATTACCAATTGCCCACCTTTTTATCCCCCCCCCAAGACCGCCCTTTTCCTGTTACCTGAGCAAGGGGATGGGAGTAGGGGGTTCAGAACTATGACCTTCTGAAGGCGGGGTTATATCTTCTCAACTTTGGTCTGGGATCACAAAATATGTAATATGACGCCGGCCGAGCTTGGCATAATTATGACACCAGGATCATCATAATTCTCTGGTCCTAGTGATCATTTTCATACCAAACTCCACACCTGTATCAGTTGGCACAAGGGAACGTTCGCATAACACTTGTTATGGTCATGCCTGCATGGCGTGTTTGGTCTCCCTGAAACCAGCACATCACAGGCATAAGGATGCAGTGTAGGATGGGCCCCAAAAGTTATGTGCTCATCATATTTTGGACATTTTGGCTCCAAAAGGAAAGGTGTGAACAAAGGTTACTGGACTTAGCATCAGTCAAATCCCTTAACCCATTCAGTGTCAAGCTCCAGTTACTCTTGCCGTGGCATGACAGTGGTCAATCTTGTTGATAATCAATCAAGCGCATTTGATTGGCAGCACGCACCTGTCTGCTACTAAGCATGTTAATTCCTATGGAACCACTAAGGGTATACTTAGTTTTTCACGCGTGGCTTCTCCATTTTGGCTTTATTTTTATTGAATAATCATGACACAGTATAATATGTCATGTGTTGTTGTACTTACCTAATTTTTAGATGTGTAAGTTATGTCCTGATATGCAAAGGTATATAATACATATATACATACATACACATATTTGGTTGTGTATGTATATTTATCAATAGCTTACCTCTTCATGTTTAACAGTGCCCAAGGAATACCAGTAGGAGTGTTGAAAGCAGGAAGCAACTTTTCTCCCAGTTCCACTGCCTTTCTTCTAAAGATCTATAAAGAATTAAAATACAAAATAGGGAACATTACTTCATGTTCAATAAGGACAGTGTGGGCCCAGTGTTTACTAAGACAGCCTTGGTATACTATATATGAAGTATAATATAAAAAGCTTGAAGTGTATGTGTTTGTATTCTCTGAAATAAGTTATTTTCCATAACAACCTAAAGAAAACCCATAAAACTAGTCTTGTGTAACTAGGGTTAAATTGAACTAGGAAGATAACCACACTGAACAATGTTGCATACACACACAGAGATATACTCCTCAACTATTTTTAGTAGTAAGTTGAAAACTTACCAAAAGCAAACCAAAAAAATGCATTATTTGCTATATAATGCACAACAACATAAATGTGTGCAATAATCAGGATGAGACAGGTTACCTCTCAATCTAAAAGTAAAAGTGTTCACAGATACTTAACATGTCAAATGACAGGAATCTTAGAAACACATGTTTGGTTTGCAGATATACCCCCCCCAGATCCATTTCACATGTAGCTGTTAAACATATTGCATTTTGTGAATGGCCAATTCGTTTTACATATCCAAATTATGAAGCCAAGCATAATAAAGCTACAGCTAATCCGAGAGTGATGAATAATATTGGCTGCCATATTCTACAGAGTACAAATAATAAGTACAGTCACTTCCATTATTGTGATTGATAATATATGCATAATTCAGTACTAGCTAGTGAACCCTCCAGATTAATGCTTGATTAACATGCCCTGCTCGGGAATGGGTAGAAGCTATTTCAATGACACTTATACAGAAATATGTGACATTTAAACCAAGATAATAAGGAATACACGTTATATGTGAAGCTCAAAGTAAGATGTTGAAAAGAATCAATACACCTACCTCATAAGCATTCGTTAGTAAAATAAATGTCAGATAATTTAATTGGGAAACAGTTTGTAAGTAACAAACATGCATCATTAGTAGAGACTAATTTATTATCCGTGCTTCCCTTGGCCAGCTTCTCAAGCTGTCTTATTTGCGGCTGCTGTCCTTTCTGTTCCTAGACCTCTATTAAGGAGGCACAGCGCCTGGTACTGTGGGTTATGGTTGCATGGGTTCATAGTGAGAATGAACAAACTGGTGTTTGTCTACGCATCCCTCCCCCCATCAACAAGTGACAGAATGGCATCAATAGAAGTTAATGCATTTGCTGTCATACCACAGGGAGATTGTAGGGAACCTTGGAGGCTCCCTGTATTCATTCTTAGCTGGATAGTGGGAATCCAGGTTCTTCTTTGAGCTCTTCCTCTTTACGGGGATGTGATATGAGACCACAGCACTTTTATCTCACTGGGTGTTTACGAGCAGAGGAAAATTAGCTATATAATCTCAGTGGGCTTTATTCACTAAATAGACCTTTGTACGGGAGCTCTAGCTTAACTTCTCGGCTTAGTTAGCCATTAAGGGCCAATCCTTGCAAATTTCTCTTTAGGAAGGGCTGCCCTTCCATAAGCTATTGCTAAGTGGCTTTCACGAAATCTGCCCACGTTAATTCTATATTATGTATGGCCAGCTCTGTCATTCCTGCATGAGAAGGTCGTTGATGTTGATTATTGATTGATTTATATAGCACCATAATTCAGATATAATTTCATACACTCAAACTAAAGAAACAAATTTCTTCCTAGGCCATAGTTTCATATAAGAACGAGTCATAATCAGATCATTCAAACATGTAAAACAATAGTGCCTACATTATTTCTAACTAATGATTAAGTGTCAAAATAATGCTAGTCTTACAGGGATTTTCCATTAAGCTCACTGATGGGACCAGACACTACACTAAACAAGATGCATTGCTTTCTTTGTAGCATTCAAACCAGTTCCCCTGTAGGCCCACAAGGAATCCTGCTGTCTGAGCAGAAAAATGAACAAGGACAGCCAATTTCTCTTTCATAAGTATTTATTAAGAACAAGTGTTTGCTACATGTCAAATCTGAAACAAAAGGACAGTTAATAAGCTTGTTTTCCCACATCATAGTTACCATTCACCAACCGATAAATGGAAAATGTAATGAAATTTATATTATAATAAGAGGTTTAATCTGACACGTATAATATTTTACCAAGTACCATACATCTCTCTATTTGATTACTGTATTACAGGGTGGAAACTATCCATTTGCTAGCGGTTCTGATAAAGATAAAATAGTTGTAAGAAGTGCAAAACTTTAATGAGTACAAGCATATTTTCAGTAGTCTGTATATGCTCCCTCAGATTCCCTCACAGCCCTTAGTCTTTTGGGATAGGACCAACAATTTCTCAAACAAGTTGGTGTCAAATTCCATGGATTTCAATATTTGCAAGTGTCCAAGAAAAGTTTCTTGTTGCTATCTTTCTTGAAGCATGAGAGACTTGACTGCATCTTTTGGAATTTATCTAAAACATTCAGCCATATTTAATCTTAAGTATAAATTGTCTGAACTCATTATTCACACCATTTTTTATTCTGAGAAAATGAACTTTTAATCATGAAAAAAAGTCACCTTGTCATGAAGAAAACACACTTCATTTGGATCATGCATGTTTTTAGGGTTTCTCAGAAATAGAAAAGCCTTAGTTTCCAGGATCATCTCTCATCCCATTATTCCCCTTGCTCCTTAATGACCCAACATTATGCTGCCGATAGAGTCTGGGGTTTTTTTCGGCATCGCTCATCACATTCAATACACAGAAGTCTACAGTTGTAGAGCATTTAATGGAATTGACGAATGCCGTATCATTTATCATCATGGCTGTCAGCCTCCTGCAAATGGTTATTTTCCACCCTGTAAGTATAATGTAATATACATGCTCAATTTAGCCCTTTGCAGGAGTCCAGACAACAAGGGATGCGTATTACATAAAAGCATGGCTGCCAGCAAAGCCCTCTCTCCATTGTCGTTCCTTCAGTCCCAGTACATTGACCGAGTCTGAGCACATTAGTCTGTGCAACCAAAACGCTTTCTTTCCAAAGTGTAATGATTTTCAGACACAGTTGGGATCATGGGCTGGTCAGGCACATCAGAGAATCTCTCCTAAGCGCTGACTGAGCTTGAGGCTCTCATGTGGGCACCTGAAATGATGTAGTGTATTAAATGTGCTTAACCATAGCACAAATTATACAGAACTAAACTAATGTTGTTTAGGTTTTACAATAAAGTAAGATAACTTTAATTCTAACTTCCTGAAACACTTCTTAACACACATTCCTGCTCTTAGCTTGCACTCTAACTAGTCAAGTAGAACATGTAATAATGATAGTTGCTGCATATATAACATCTGGGCAGCAATAGATTTTTCTTAATTGATCTTTGGTCTCATTTTTCACTCTATTAAGAGAAAAGCGGCTTGGAGATACAAATGGATCCACTTGATAAACATGGGAGGTGATATCAGATTGCAAATTACTTCAAGAAGACATAGAAATGAAGGTCAAAAGAGAATCTGTGAAAAGTAGAAAATCGCATACAGAGGGAAAATTGTATACTCCCCCCTATAACAGCAAAAACTATAGAAAACACTTCTTCAAAGACATGTTACAGACCATTTGTTTTAATTCAAATCGCTGATTGTCACAAAGCTGGAAAAACAAGATACATATGATATACCCATCTGTCCCCCAAACCTGTTATTTTAAATGCATCAATAAATCATGGCTTGCAATTAGTTTTATAAAGCACTTCACATATCCTAAACATACACATACTAATAAAAATCTACTGTATATACACGATATGGGACACCTGACCAATACACCCACAGGGACATTAATGACATTGCACTCTAACTACATAGACATTACTATGTAGTTGGTTCCCCTTTGTAGTTATAACAGCTTCCACTCGTCTGGAAAGGCTTTCCACAAGATTTTGGAGTGTTTCTGTGGGGATGTTTGGCCAGAATCCATAGAGCCCTGATCCCAACCCATGGAACACCTTTGGGATAAACTGACAGAGATTGCCTCACCACACAAATGCTGTTTCCAGAAGGTTTCATAGCTGCAAAGGGGGAATCAACTACATATTAATGCCTGTATATGTAAATATATTTGCAATGTCATGAAAGTCCCTGTTGGTGTATAGGTCAGGTGTCCCATATAGTAGATATATATTAGTATGTATATGTTTAGGATATGTGAAAAATTTATAAAATCAATCGCAAGCCATAGATCCTTCTTTATGATTTATTGATAAAATTACAGGTTTGGGTGACAGATGGGTATATCATATGTATCTTGTTTTTCCAGTTTTGTGACAATCAGCGATTGAATTAAAACATGGCTTTGAACAACGGTCTTCCATAGTTTTGCTGTTATCTGTATACATTTTCCCCCTTGAGTGCAATTTTCTACTTTTCACCTTCATTTGTATGTCTTCTTCAAGTCAAGTTCTTCCACACGAAATTCATCCAACCGTGTCTTTCTGGACACTGGAGCACTGACATCCTGGAATAGAAAAGGGCCTTCCTCAAACTGTTTCCATTACATGATCTGACGCTTGCTACTGTACTTAGTGATGTGAGGCTTACATGGCCATGGAAACCCATTCCATGAAGCTCCCGCCGCACTGTTTTTGTGCGGATATTAATGCCAGTGGAAATTTGGAACTCTTCAGCTATGAATTCAGCAGAGCATTGGTGAATTTTATACACCATGCATCTCAGCACTGCTGACCCTGCTCTGTGACTTTATGCGGTCTTCCACTTTGTGGCTGAGTTGCTGCCGTTCCTAATTGCCTCGCCTTTCCAACAATACCACTTACACTTGACTGTGGAATGTCTAGCATGGCCATTGCAAAGGAGGCATCCTAGCACACTTAAAATGTATAAAGCTCTTCAGAACAAATGTTAGTAAATGCAGATGGCATGGCTAGGTGCTTGATTTTATACACCTGTGGCAATGGGTCCGATTGAAACCCCTATATTCAATAATGAAGGTGTGTCCCAATATTTTTGTCCATATAGTGTATACAGTATATCTATCTAATCATATATATATGTTTGACTGAACACATCTCCCTGGACGTGATATACTCAACTCCAGTCATCTTCTAGTGCTCGCTTTGTTTTAAGAGGCCAATCACTGTCAGTAAACGTCGGCGCACAGAGAAGGAGGGCAGCTGCTACAGCTTCTAGGTCAGGTGAGTATCCTACAAGAACGCATACTAAAGAGCTCACCGACTTCTTTAATATGCATTATTCTTTAATAGGAGTGTCAGGGACGTTAAAACTATGCCTTTACTGTTGTCTTGATTTTTTTTTTTGTTGGCTAACCCATCTTAACAAAAAATTGACACAAGACAGAAACAGGGCTAGATTGCACAATACACATGCACAAACAGTACACTGAAAAGGTCAAGCGTATTCATACGGTTTTCCTAAAGACAGCTGCCTTCTCAATAAACAATCCCAGGATTGGCTAGTAATCACAAGTATCCTTTATCAGACCCTCTGCTAAGCTCCAAGCATCTGGTTCCCAATTTTTCCATTATTATTGAGCACGGAACAAAAGAAAAACCAGAAAAAAAACCTATAGCGGCAAGCAATCTCTATATTAATGTGAGGCATAAAGAAAAATAAAAGGTGCTGCTACTGGCATAAACACTCCTATGAAATGTGACACTTGCAGCAGGCTTCATGACTTAACAGATAGTGGGACGTAAGGCAGTAATTACTTGCTCATTGCATAAAATGCTGCTCCCTGCCAGCCTCATAAATATAATTATCTTTTAATTCTAATGCCGTTCAGTGACTTTGTATCGTGACATGCACAGCAGACAGCTCCTAAACCACTGTGGAAGGCACATTAAGTCACACATTAAGCAGTGATTGCAAACCCTAGACGCTGCTATCGCTTGCACTATTGCCGTTATGTGCAGAAAGGGACTTGTGGGAAAGCAAGGTTGGTTGTTTTATTTGTCACCTGTGAAGCAATGTAACAAAATGTGTCTTGTCAATTAAGATGTCGGCAGTTTTTATTATTGCATTTCGTGGATGTGTTAATTTCACACAGGGACTACAAACAATGGTACGCCTGCCGATGTAGCATTTAACATCAATTGTCACACCTATTTCTTGCTTTAACACTTCTCCCAACATTTCAAGCGGCAAAAGTGAGCTTTGTTTTGTTTTGCCGAGTTATGGCCTACGTATAGAAGTAATTAAGAAAAAATAAATAAATGTAGGAAATGTAGGTTTGTTTTATAAATCCATTTTCTGCTTTCTTTATACACGGTATTATAACTTTAAGGATGCAGAACATGGACATAATTGAAAAAAGAGGCGTTTAGGTCCCATCAGAGCTGAAACATTAGGATATATTGTGACGTCTGAATGTGTGTGTGTGTGTGTATATATATATATATATATATATATATATATATATATATATATATATATATATATATATATATATATATATATTGTGACAAACCCTATAGCATGAGGGCCATACATATCACTTTTAGGGGTCCTGAGCACAGTCCTCTAGGGCAATCAGAGTCAGGAACAGCAGCTTTGAACAAAACAGCACTTTATTCTTAATTGCTGAAACCCCAAAAACCAAATCATAAAAATAAAACCTAGCTCCCAATTGGAGCCCTCTCTAACTTAACTATGCTGGTCTAGACTGACCAGCCTAATCACTCACTACCTCAACCTCCCAACCAGACCCAGCTACACCAGGCTCTGGAAAACCTCCCCCAGACAGCACACAAAAGGTCCAGGCAGGTATTGCCTCACTTGGCTCAGGGATGGTCTTCTTCAGGGCCTCTCCTTGCCCTGGGAGCACAGGGAAACCTCCTCTTCCCCCAACAGTCTCCCTGAGTATCAGGCTCCAGGGGTTTTTAATGTCCAGCACCTGTGCCTGATGCCCGCCTCATAGAAATCCCGGATCGGATCCTGCAGACTTCTTGCCTCCTGGAAAACCCGGCATGGAATTTCCACAGCATGGGGAAACGGAGCATTGGCCCACCCTGCTCTCCAATTGCTCCACCCAAGGGACCCATATGTATAATTTGCATAGCAGCTGTACCCAGATGCCATGCCAATCAACTCCCTGGGGTTCACAGTCTCACAATATTATATATACATATATATATATATATATATATATATATATATATATATACACATATACATAAAGGATGCGGAGATGAGAACGTGGCATCAAAAGGCCACAGCAAAGTGCAGTGCTCCTGATTTTCCTCTGCGATCCCTTCCTTCTTACCTCAAAAGGCAAGCAGGACGACTGGATCTTCTTGGTTCTGCCACCTGAGTAGGAGAACGGGAAGTCGGCTCCACTGTGGTATAGCCAATGTGAGCAAATCTCCGTCAAAAATGTGTTACACATGTGCAAGCCCCCCAGAAAACCCAATGGGAAATACAATAAATAAAAAAGGTGGCCTGTATAGACTAAAAGGTTGCCTGTATAGACTAAAATGTCACGACAGTGAGGAAAAAAGCGAAAGGGGGCCTGCCGTGCAAGCAGGAACAGCCCCCGGTGAGTGCCTGGTATACCCTTTATCAAAACCCCACCCTGTGAAGATACAGCCAAACAGCACTGTTCATTTAGTAAAGAAACCTAATAGCAGACAACTGAGCCCCACCAACAATTGTAATGACATTGTACATCTAATGGAGTAGCTATAAAGATTAACTATAGCAGCACAAAATCCTGCACTCAAACACCAAGAGGAATCCACTGCAAGCTCAGTTCAGTACACTTACAAATCCGGCTTTAGACCATTATTGTATTCTGTGATGTTTAGCGAATGTCATTTTCTAAGAAATGTGTAACCCTAAAGAAAATTCCACTCTTAGCATTTGCATTAAAAGAGTTTGTACTCGTACGTCCCGGAATGAACGCTTAACAGAAAAAAAAAATCATATAGCTGAAAAAAAATATAAATAAATATCAATCTTATTGTGTGTAAGAATGCAGCTGTCAAGAATGCAAGTAAAACTTCCCATGGTGCAGTGCGCAGAATATTCTGTAAGGACCTATCTACTTGTCTTTAGCTAATGGAAAGTCTATAGACAAATCTACGGATAATGTTAATCCTTAGCTTATGTCTTAGTTGTCTAAATCCCGTTTACAAAATATAACAATATTCCAAGTAAGTATCTACTTAATAGAAGTAAAACATTTTCCATGCATGTAACCTTCAAAACGTTTAAGAACAACCTTTAGCATTAGGGCTGAGTAGGCTTGAAATGGCCAAGATTAAAAACTTTTCCTTTTGCGCTATAAGCAGAGACTTGAAGGTTCTACTCTGAAGGAAATGTGTTGTGGTCCTCTTCTAACTTAGACCCTAGCAAGCTTCTGCAAAATTGTTGTGTTTAAGGGACTAAAGATAGGGGGGCAAAATATAGTTATAGAGATGCTAATACATGTATCTGCGTAACATACTAGAGATAAACAAAGGGCATTGTCTAGCTAGAAGAGTTACTATAACGTATCACTGTATTTGCAAACATCTGCAGATGAGAAAAGACACGTAACAATAAATCAACTTGGTCTTCACCTTAGAGAATGAACTTATTAGAAAAAGTAGGACAACAAAGTGAAATAAATATTGATTACTGGGTGATTTTTTTTTTTTTTTTTGCTGAACCAGAAAGAGTTAATGTACTTAAAAGTATTTTATAATATAGGAGAGACAGATAGAGAAAGAACAAAAAACACATTTCCCCAAAGGGAGGACAGAAGCCACTAGGTGCCAACACAAATATGTCTAAAAGGGCTTTATCAAAATGTGTTGGAAAAAATTTGGTTTTTGGTAATTTCATTCTTTTAATTTTTTTTTTTTTTTTAATACTTATAAGACAACATTTACCGTAAAACCTCTCTAAGACAAAGAATATATTTTATTACTTACATGAATATTGCTAACTATTTTAAGTGTGGTACAAAGTAAACATTCTTCTCTGAACCTAATGCCTTTTTAGTAATATATGAATATATTGGCTCAGATTTTCGTACCAGTTCATGAGAAATATGTGATTGAACTGGAAAGACTACAAAGAAAAGCAACAAAGGTAGAAAAAAAAAACTATTCAAACTGTGCCAAGTGTCTAGCTAGACTTCTTTCTATTTGCAAGAGGTGATCTCATCATGCTGTACAAATATATTCAAAGTTCTTATCTGCCTATTCCTGGAGAAATATTTATCTAACTGACAGGGTAGATCCATTAGAATTAGAGGTTCCAGCCCAAATACGTAAGACAAGGCAGTGCAATGCGCAACCTGGGGAAATTGTGTTTGCTTTTTAAAAGTAAACTGAAGTTATTTTTTGTCAAGGAAGCCCAAGTTAATCCAGACAATTTGCCAGTCATTGGGTGAAAGGTGCCCCCCCCCCCCAATGTACCAAGAATGGCTGAGGCGCAGACAGACAGCATGAGTTTGTGTCTCCGTCTGATCAGCTATGGAAAAAACTGCACCTCACATAAGCCGAAGCCTTTCTTAGAGCCATTAATGGCTCTAAGAAATATGGAAAATTGTCAGGAGATATCCTGTTAGCTTTAGATCAATGCCGGATTTCTTTTTAAAAACTCTACTAAGTGTGTTAAGTCTGGCATTGCTGCTTTCGCGTGGGGGGGCTTTTACATTGTAAAAGGCAATGGTGGTTATGAGTACATACACTTCTACAAGAATGTAGTTTGTGATATTTCTGTTTTATTAATACCTGTACAAACCTGGTAGAACATTAGGAACCACCGTAAAGTTTCTGGAGTGGTTTATATGCTAGTAAAAAGAGTTGGGAATGCCTAATGAGTAGTTTAATCGCAGACAAAATATGGCCGCTCTCCAAAACTTGTAGAAGAAATAAAATGCAACGTATCATTATTAATGGCCTATGACGAAAAATGTTTGCCTCGTAACTAGATAATCTGTGTTCCAATATTTTTAGAAAGTGATGAGACTTTCACATACAATAAGCAATCCCTTATGTTTGAATACCCCATATCAGTACATGTACAAAACATCATCCTTGTAATTCAACTCATGAAACTTCTAGACTGCTGATGTACGAAGCAAAGTGCAGTTAGTGCACGTCCCTGCGCGACTGCAGAAGCTCCTTTTCTAGCTGTGCTCATTCGTTGCGGCACTCGCATTTTGATTTAAATGGAAATGTAAGAGACAGTGAAGCCCCTGGCTCACAATATCATTCTACTGTCACTTGCAATCCATCTCATTTAGATTAAGGAAGCTGCTACCCTAGCCGACCATGCTTTTGAATTCACTCTGGCAATCAACAATTGTCAAGGTTTGACTGGCTTGTACAAGCTAGACCAAAAATACTTTTATTATACATGCATATGCCTGAAATAGACAATTTGATTATGCAAATGCTCGACAATTCAGACAATGATATAGTCAAACATTTTTGCCTTGATCTTCATCAAACTGTTATTTAATGTAACAGAAACACACCAATCAGTTGATTCACTCTTTATAGACACACGACAGTGCCAATATGATTCTCCTGCTTACGAGCAAAGGGGGGCTTTGTGATTTCATCAAACTCCCCATTGCACCAACGTGGACTTTTATCGCATTCTAAATGCATAGACATTAATATATAGCTGGTCTCCCCTGTGCAGCAATGACAGCTCTCCACAAGATTTTGGAGTGTTTCTGTGGGAATCTTTTCCCATTCACCCAGTAGAGCATTGTCCGAAGTGCCTTGACGGGTACATAGCAAGACATTTTAATGTCTATGTATTACATGTGTTATTTTAATTTAAGGCTTGTTTTTTTTTTTTAGTTATTGTAGCGCAGACTTCTCATATGCCACATCTCATCTACTTCCACCAAGGGCAAAGCCAGCGTAATTTAACTGATCCTTATGTAAAATTTCATTTAGAGCAGAAAGGTTTAGCACATGAGCGCCTGTATCATCTCTGTAAAGCTATTACAAATATCTTGAGGTCAGGCAGCAACTTGTGATGTGACGTGGTATCAGATGGCAGCTTTCACATACAGAATAACAAAATAGAAGTAATTTTATATTAAAAAATATATAAAAAAAATTCACAAAATTAGGATTGGGTGACACTTCCCCCATTTATACAGACTGAGGACTAGAAAATGTTTAGACTTAATGTTGCTGTACTTGCTAGTTATTTTTTTTCTTAATTTATTAAGTGTCAATAAATTACACAGCGTTGTACAGTTTATATGGGGCAGTTAACACATGCATAGCAAATTTACGTTAGTACATGCATAACCCTGCACATAGGCTTACCAAGTGTATGAAAGGCGTTGTAAGGGTAGCTGTTGCAAAGCAGCTTTTCTCAAGAGGTAGTATGGTATTAATATTAAGTAATAGAATTAAGTAATATAAGTGTAGATGCAATGAAAGGTCATCCAACTGCAGACATATCAGGCTCTAAGGCTGCTATTCTCTTCATAATATCAAGTTAATTGATTGTTCCAATTGCTAGATATATCCTAAAATACGTGCAGGGTAATGTCCCTTAAAGACGATGCTGGACAGCCCCATAACAAAATAACTTTGGGCCTATGTGTCTAATCTGTAGATTTAACTGTACCTTATAACTAATGCTTGTGCCCACTTCTTGGGGAGTTAGCTCTCAATTTAGTGATTCCTAATATTTTTTTCTATTTCAGGGAAGGGTTCTATAATAACAAATTTGTAAAATAAGAATAGTTAAGGAGATGAGGAATGAGATCGTGAAGAGGCTTTGGCGTATGCCGATTTTTATCTTATGCAATACGTACCATGGTATCTGATAATATTTGAATGAATTTCCAGTTAACACTTGGAAAAAAAAAAACCCTTTTGACTAAAGAAAATAACTTATTTCTAGCACTTCCAATGATTCTTCACTGCCACTCTAGTAAATTCTGGTAAGCCGCCAATTTACTTTGCACTATGTCTCGTGTTATGTTACACAGGGATCTGAACTTGCTTGCACACGTAAGTTATTTTCAGTCAGCTTACACTTGGTGTATGAAGGGATATCTTCAAGTGCCTTATTACCAAACATGGTTTTCAAAGTATCAGGAGGACCTGCCACTCCATAGGTGGGCGTCTATTTCCAGATGCTGGACCAGGATAGTTCCTGATTCAAGTTAAAATGCAAACAAATGTTCCTGGATCTCTTAGCTAGCAGGGTTCCTGTACGTGATATAGGTTGGTAACCTACCAATGTGCTGATGAAACGCTGGTAAAAAACTGAAGGAAAAGGAAAGTCGCACATTGGCAGACCAAAAAAGGGGTGACTATTGATGTATATGGGGATCATCCCCATGTAGTGAGGAACCTCCCTTAATGTTCATCATCCCACTCGCAGGCCAAGACACACCTGGTGCAAAAAGTTAACATCCCTCGGTCCTTCTCATATACAGAGGCATATGATGCTTTAGCTGAGCACCGCAGGGCATGGTGGGATTCTGAACTGTTATCAAGAGAAGGCAGGTCCTTGTCCGTAAAACTTTGCAGTTATAAAACCAGGGGAACGGCCTCCATTTGTAAATTTACAGTGGCAACATACTAGACCATAACAAGTAACTGCTTTATTTCTTACTGAGCCAGAGAGAACTTTATTTCAAATCTACAAAAGGGAAAGTAGAAGGGTTAAGGGGCTCGATGTACACTTGCGTATCAGGTGCAATGTCGAATGCGAACAGGGACATGTTCGATTTTCAAAGCTGAGGAACTAGTCTCAGGCCTACCAGATTGGGAATGGATGTCTTAAAGGGACAGACCATTCATATTCAATCTAGGAGTTATGGTAAAAGTATACGGACATTAAGCGGACGGACCAGGATTTCTAAATGCGTTTAACAAAGTTAAATGAGTGCCGTCTCCCACGAGAAAAACAGTTTGGCTTATTTGTCCAATTTAAAACGGAAAAGAATATTCTTGTGTGACTTGCATATAAAGCTCTGACCTAGCATTATTAAGACTGCTATTCATTCCACTTAAGTAATACAAAATCGAATATGTACAATCTTTATTTCCTGTGCTCTCCACTTCAAAACGTAATATCAAATTAAATTAGGCACCCATTATAAAAGCAACTATGTAACTAAACTGCCACTTTGAATTAGACACATAAATGAAGGAAGAAGCATTGAAGCATATAGTGATCTCTAAACTAAGCAAAATGAAGAATTCTTTCTGGAAGGCATGCTATGAATTTAAAGAGGTTTAAACAATACTCCAAACAATCCAGTCCAAAAAATTGCTATATCCCAAAGTATTTTAGTGCCACCCACAAATGACTTATTGCCACCTAAAATCTTCTTAAAAAATATGTAGCCAACCAATGCGAAACATCCAAGACTTATCCTGAGACTCGGGTATATCTACAGTCCACAAAGCTTGTAATCTGACTACCTGGATACAGACAGATCAGTGGTATTCAGAAATATTGATGGTTCAAGATTAAAAGGGACAGCCCTTCTAAAGTGTAATGAATCTTACAGTACATTCTTCAGAAACCAAATATGAAAAATATACTTACCAGATGTAGAAACTGTAGCCCTGCAGTCACCATCCTCTCCCTCTGATTCTTGCCACTAATTGGCTGCTTGAAGGAGCCAATCAGTGGCAGGAAAATGCTCCTGTTTCAATAACTGGGATCGATTTATACTCATGCACATGGGGGTCTTAGACCCTTGCCTGCAGCACTAGGCCTGACAGGAGGAGACTATAGCATGTGCGAACACACACAAACAGGAAGGGGCAACTACATATGAGGGTTTTGCAGAACGTCCCATGCAAGGGGCACCATGAAAATTTAAAGGAATCTGGTAGCCATCATTTCCATTATAGAATGCATACTGTCCCTTTAAAAACTATTTGAACTGTGATTTCATACATATGATAATGTAAAAATTACATGTGTTAACTTTTTAAAGAAGAAGACAAGGAGTTTACTTTCTTGGGTTATGTACTCACTTTTCTACTAGATCTGCCAATTCTACCTTATATGGTCGAATATAGTGAATGAAGGTAAGAGTTCTTACAGATTTAAATAACCTATAAATATTATATTTACTCACAAAGTCCATTGCACGCCATTCCAAGTTTCCCAAGCCTGGTGCTAGTAACCAGCAGTTTCCATATAAAGCACTTTCAAAAGATGGTCAGCACTCCAGGTCTTTAAATTAACAATTTCTCTTTATTCAAACAAAGTCGACGTTTCAGTCATTACCGACTTTCCTCAGGACATCAATATATATTATATATATATATTGCTCCATATTGGTGCAGCTATTTTAAGGTTAAAAAAAGTAAAGTAAATAAGGGGGGTGGGATCTAGTATCTCCAAAATAGTTATACTTACTACAAAAATACACAAAATGTAGCTTAACAAATGAATGTATTTTGCTAAAAGTGGTGGAAGTGACAGTTCCCCTTTAAGTATTTGGAGACCTAGTAAGAAACATTATATGTTACTTACTGGAAGTTTCTTTGCATTTTTCCCAAAGTCGGTATACAGCCAAGTGTAGAGTAGTGTCTGGAGCATTATGCCAAGATGGGCTATCAATTCTAAAATGACTGGTGGTCACAGAGGCCCCTCTGGGATGCATTTGTAAAATTAACCATATTCTGTTACTAAGATAATTAAGTTTTACTGCTGGCATTTACATCTGTCAGATCTAAACCAACAATGGATGTTTATGCCATCCTAAAAGCTGTTCTTACTTTTGTAATCGACCTATTTGGTGAGAGCTGACATTGGTTCATGCAATGCCTGTCATGCTGGATGACAAACTATTTCCCACAAGCTTCCTCCTGTCTGTCAGCCATGACAAAAAAATGACAAGGGGGAACAATTTCCACAAGTGCTACAAATTTCGCAGAAACTTAAACGGGTCAAGATCAAAACATTAACCTGATTTTTTTTTGTAAAGCACCTAAGGGAATGTATTGAAACTAGATCTGTTTTGTTAGTAACTTGGCAATATATTTTTTTTAAATGTATTTTGTAAAATTATTATGCTGATCCACTTGTTCGGGAAAATAAACAATAAGAGTGAACATTATACACACACACACACACACACATACATACATACATACATATATATATATATATATATATATATATATATATATATATATATATATATATATATATATATATATATATATATATATATACACACACATACATACATATATATATTTATTTCACGTCTATCTCACTTACCCATATAATTGTCAATAATAAAAGCAAAAAAATGTTTCATATAAGTATATAGAAATATATATTTAGAAACATTTCCAGACTTACTATAATATGCTGTTTTTGTCATAAATGTATGTTGTAAAATATAATATAAAATTACAATAATACACCACTAAATGCACCCTAACTGATTGATGTTCTGGCTCGGTTTCTTCCTCCCCTTCACTGTGTATACTGAAAACATGAAGAGTACTTATGTAGCAGCGCAGCACGTGTGCTCCAGACCTCCCACTAATGTCAATAGGAGCGCTGCAGTACAAAGAACATATATTTAAGAACTCTTCCTGGAAACAGAAAAAGGAAATATATGTATAAAAACAAAATGAGCTGGCACTTAGAGGCCTAGGCAACAGTCAACCTCTTAAAAAGCTGGGAAGCACATTTCCCTTTGGCTGACCCCTATTGTGCCACTGCTCAATGGGTCAAAGGGCTGGTTACGAAAGAGATCTTTGATCTCTCCAACGGCTTTAATGGGCAATGAGTTCCTTAAAGTATCATTATATGACAACATATCCCATGGCTTTGCAGTGAGGGGGCATCTGGGGTGCTGTCCTGGGCCTCCAAAAAGAAAATAGTCTTTAATCAGCAAAGTGATTTTATTTGTTTGCATACAACTTTGTTCCTTTATTTCTCAAATATGCATGGAATAGACAAAGCTATCCTGAACCGAAGTCTTCCAGATCGAAGACTGATTTTTTTTCCCTCCCATGAATTAGAGAGAAGTTAAAGGATGTCACAGATAAGGTTTCTACGTGTTTAGAAGAGGTGCACAGGCAGAAGTAGAATAAGGTCACAGCATTACTAAAACATTAAACATATACCTTTATTTGAAATGTTAGACGGTCCCTAAAAACTCTATCCTCCTCTTAGACAAAAAGCAAGACCTAGGATGAGAATGTGAGTGTCCTTGAATGAAGACAGTGAAGTCTCCACCTGAGAGCCTCATCATCTTGCACATAAGGATCTCGCTCGCCTTTGGATGTAATGCATGTGCCATAATTCACCAACATTTCATTTTAATGTAATTATGAAGTTCATTATGTGGTTGTACTTGCCCATACAGATTACATATTTGGTGCACTTACCTCTTCCCCTGTGAGATAGTAAGCAGACAACAGGCCACCAACAAAACGGATATTGACCTCAAATACGGAGACTTCTGCATTCTGCAAAAAGACAAAGCAGTGGGTTTATGCACCGTAAATTATAGACAAGCAGTACTGAACTAGTAATAGAGAACTGAACAATGTTATTGAATAACATAATATAGAATATAATGTTCGTTATTAAAAGTCCCTCTACTCTTTTTCATAAAGTTCTGGCATCATAGTCTAACAGGTTAACATGCTGATAGCCATGGATGGGTCAAACACCATGGCTTCGCTAGTAAAACCCTAAGCTAGGAGATCCTCAGAAAAATATTTCTCATCCTGCAAAATGAAAATATTGAGACATAAGATAAGAGGGAAAAATGAAAATAAGGAGAAACAAATCGAAACATTTCAAAGTATACTTGAGCCGCTAACTACAAAGAATTGCCATATTCTTCACACATTTCAAGGCTTTTGAATTTTTAATTTGCAAAAAGACAAATGGGGATAATCCGAATGCAAAATTAATTGAAATTTATTGAAGATTAGTAAAGGAAGCACACAATGAAGCTTCAATAGAGTTGGTGCGTAACATGGATAGATACATCTTAACAAATGAAAAGATAATAACTGCACAGTTAACTATCAGTTAACAAATCTTAAAAGTTTAAGGCAGAAAATCTACGATCAGAAAGACTTGTTTTATACACTCTAATGACCAATATAAGGATTTTTAAAACTAGAATGCTTTTCAATTAAACTATTAGATTTTCAATCCAATTATCTTCATATTGTCTGTAGCTCTGTGGCAAAAAGTGGTCCAATGTTCAAGTTGAGTAATAATATTAGCATATGGAGATTAAACCGTCCATACCATCTTGTTATCCCCACAATATTTACCTGTAACTCTTGTAAGTTTAGAAGCCGTGTTGCTCGTTCAGTATTGCTCAGTTGCTTTACGAGCACAAAACAGTTTCCTACATTTATGACAATCGATAGCTTGGACTATAAAGTTCACAGAAGCAGTCCGTGACTTAAACATTATAAAAATATGTATAAAAACAGTATAAAAATATGCAGTATGTCCTATCTCTCAGTAATACCTATAAGGCCATGCTTTATTTGAAACCACAGAACACAGCTTAGTTTTCATGCATACATTATACAGGTTTGTTTTCAAGGTAAGGCTTGCGTTTTACAGGGAGGTTAGATGAAACGTCTAAACTTCAAAATAGTTTAAGCATGCTGTATATGACTCTTTCAGGGCTCCAAGTGCTTGCATCAGAGTCCAAGTGATTTCAGTGCCTTTGGCTAACTAATGTCCTAGTGCCACAGGTGCTAAAGCAATTCCTCTGGTACAACTTCAAAGCACAGCTCCATCCTGCTTGGCAAGGATGGCGTTTCTAACCTATACTAGAGAGACTCTAGCAGTGCCAGTGGCACGGGCGCCATGCTACACCCGAGGGGCTCATGGGGAGAAAAAAATACAAGCACTCTGTATTACAAATGCTTAAACTGATGGGTACTACCTAAATAACTACTTGTTTGAAGAGAAATTATGGAATGTTGCAAAACTTCATAGTTTTGTTACATTGTAATATCGCAGATTGACTAAATATCAAAGTGTGGCTTTTGCTCGCCTTTTTAAAATAGCTGTAGCTTTTCTTTGCATAGAGGGTAAACAAATGCACATTTCATCTCTAGCCATAAGATTTTGTCTGTTTTTTTCATAGAAGCAACGTGCAAATATCCGAGATCTAATTCAGCCTATTGCTCTATTTTGACATCTGAAGGTTAAATGAGGACTTAGTATACAACTCCTTAGAAAACTTTTAATTATAAGAGCTGGCCTACAGTAATGTTTTAATACAGCCTCGCGGTCTTTGTGTTCCTATGGGAGCCTTCGGGAAATGAAGAGGTTATTATTTTTTATTATTAAGTGCCAGCATATTCTGAAGCACTAATACAAAAGGGTACAATGAACAAAACGTGTGCTGTAGCATCAGAGGACTTTCCCGAAGACGTTACAATCATGCCTGATATAAGGTGTAAAACAATGACGGTCAGAGTTAGTTGGTTTGACCCAGAGTTTCAGGCTGTGTGCCCCAACCTTAGGGTGAAGTGGAAGATTATCAAAGGCATACAGCCTAGAACCGACTCATTTCTATTCTACGCTGCTGTGATCATACATTAAACTTCAAATTGGTGCTTTTGCTGCCAGTATGCCATGATTGATACCACTGCTTTAATGCAATTGCCTCAATGAAATGCATCTCTAAATAAGGAAAACTCAAGCTTTCCATGTGGACGGCTATTGGAGCCATTGGTTAACACGTTTGGAGAGTCAATACATAGAATCTTCACAACGGGCTATTAAAGTGTTAATATCTAAAGCGCCTTACGGTCCGCTCATCAAGAAAGTTGCCAGGTATGGGTATGGTGGACCAAAACAATACAGATGAGGTGATGAATTACTCAAGAAGTAATAGCTAGAAATTGGAGATCCTCAGATCCAATATTGTGGACAAAAGTAAGATCGCAAATCTTACACCAATGCTATATGGAGAAGCTGATCCTAACACAAGATAGAGGAACTACTAAAACTCAGGAAATATGGGAAAAGTGGATTAAAACTATCCTAGAGGGCAAATTAGACTGGAAATAGGCCTGATTAGACACTTCATACTTATCTCTTTGGATTTAGGCTAAGGAAATACTATGGCCGGAATAATAATAATAAAAAAAAATATATATATAAGCAAACTCTAAAACCCCAAAAGAGTCCAAACGTACATATTCAGTATATCCATATACAAAAATCTATGAAATAATGGAATCCACAATAAGTGTTGTGCCTGTACTTGTGAGTCTTTTTTATTGTATGATTTACATGTTGTATGTTTATTTATTGTACTGTGATTTTTTTTTGCGTTGTATTTCATATTAAAAACCAAATGAAAAAAAGAAAAAAAAAAAAATACTCAAGAAGAGAGAGGTTTCCTCTGATTTGTCAAAGTATGAAATAAAACTACCCAATACATTGTTAAGGTCTTTAGCACTGTATATCGAATGCAAGATTTATTCATCACGTTCAAAAATTTACCTTTTGTTGAGTATTTGGGCACAGCAACTGTTAAGTCACACATTTATATAGCAAGCAAAGTCATATTGTGCTCCTTACTAGTCAGGTTTATTGAAGGAACTTGGGACATCAGGAGGCAACCAATACCTGAGCCACATTCTTTTTTCCTAAAGTACTGTTGGAACAAAAGAATGATAGCAAAGGAAATTAATGGCTACTGGAAAAATAGAAAGGAGAAAAGGGGTAGGGGATATAACTGCTCGTTTAGGACGATAAATATTGATTAGTTTTTCCTTCATCTTTGTTAACAACACACATTACAGAATTTAAGTCTTCAACAGTTTTGTTTTAAGACACAACTGATGAATGTCCTAAAAGACTATGCACAAACACTTGGTGTTTTCAAACGCTTAAAATTTACTTGGAATTATTTTAACAAGTAACCAAGGAAACCCTTTCCCAACTCTTGGATTTTATGGTCTTACATTCAATTCTCGCTCCATGGAAGTTAAATTGCCTTTCTTTCACATGTTTTTTTATAAACCGTCTACTTTAAAAAAAAGAGGTTTGAATAATTGAATTAAATGAGCACAGCGGTTAGTTCATTGAGCTAAAATGTAATGAAATGTTTGATGAATAACTTTCTTTACACTTGAACTACATCAACTGCTTTTTAAGTGAATTTGACGATAGTGGCTTACAGGCATGAAGAGTGTTCAGTAAAAAAAAGATTGTTCTACATGTAAAAATGACAGCAAACTACATGAAACAAAATCTCTAGAGATTACCGTCTAACCTTTACAGGTAACACGTCTCCATGCAGTGCTACCTTATCTTTTTATATCTAAATTTGAGGTTTTCCTCCAAAGCACTTATAGTAAGATGATAAAAATCTGTGTCAACAATGTTGTCTCCACATGACAGTATAGGGGGGAAAAAATGTAAAAAAAAACTACATTACATATTACATTTCATTACATATATTATTTTGCTCTTATGTAGTATCTGCACGACCTCTGTCCAAAATGGAAAAGACATTATTGAGTATTAATTTAATCTTTGAACTGCCAAATTCAATTTTATGACAGCAAATAAATGAAATAATAATGTAGACGTTTAAAGAAAATACCACATGTGTATTCTATTGTCATCCTTTAACCCCTTAATGACAAAGCCCATACATGTATGGGCTCAAAATGCATTGTTTTCAATGGGTTTAGGGACCGCCCATTGTCCTTAAGGGGTTAATGAAGAAGAATCTGGGTTTCCTAGGCTAGAGCAGATCCCAGTTTATATATAAATCAGAAAAATGACATTTAGCAGATTACGAGGGTATATTTGTCTAAAAAAAGAAATGTTCAGACATTAGGTTTTATTCACTAAAAGGGATAATTTGTAGGAGTTATGGTTTCAGATTCTTGAAGTCCCTATACATTTTGGACCTCTAGTGAGCTTCTCCTGCAGGAAGAGCTTGGGTGGCCCTGTGTCACTGAATTAAGGATTGCGCAAGGCTAGCTCAGTGCTTCAAACTAGAGAAACCTCACACCTTTTATAATGAATAGTGAAGTGAGGGAATTGGAACCAAAACTCTAATGCCAACTCTCCCTTTAGTAAACCCTTTGTGCTATAGTGGGTAGTCTCCTGTGAGATGCTGTTCTAGATATTTATAGACTGTTTTAATTCTAACTGGATATCATCACACACAAAACAACTCGGTGTGTAGTCTAATACAAGGCAATGTGTCGGCTCACTGAAACCTGGTTTCACAGATTACGGTCACATATAATTTATAGAGCGTGCAATCAAAAAGTCATTATGTCACATGTTAAAGAATAATTTTACATTACAGGAGTGGTAGTACATAACAATCCATTTCATCTTTCAGATAAGATACATGAAAGAACCTACAGTTTTGCCAGCTGCAATAACATTTGATTACATTAGAAGTATTCCTGAAATTAAAATATACATAGAGCTTTAAGGCTGCGGACTGCTTTTATGCAGTGATTATTCAGAATCCTTTCACACCAGCAGAGATTATTTGGATGATTTACAACTCTGCTTGAAGGTACTATACAATGACAAAGAGCATTACAATCATTCAAATATTCATAAAGCAACAGAGGTACACCCAGGCACAATACTGAGCATTCTGAATAGACAATTAACTATGAGATGCTTGAGAAGGGTCACTATGCAAACACTGAGAGGTTTGCTACGCGGAGAAACTAATGCTAAAATATTTAAGATCTTCGCTTTACAAACGCCGCATGTCTCATCTCATCTGATGTTGTGCTGAGAATTCAGTGTCCTAGGATTAATTTCTCTTTATTGCCCAAGAGTTCTTCATGTGCAGAGATAGCAGTTCTTAAACGCTATCCAGTTCACGTGAGAATATGCAGATAGAATCTATTTGACATGCTCGTAATTAGTATTCCTGTACACTGCTGAGAAGTTACTGAAATGAACAAGTTACCTACAAATGATCTAAAAGGAACACTCTCAGAACGCTCATAATTCCATTAGTTCAAGTTGTGGGGCTATAGAAACATTTTAGTGACATGGACTTCAGTCTATGAGACAACCTTTTGTAACGAGGAACACTGGTAATAGCATGCTACCTATCGCTTAAAAAAAACTGAAGCTACATTACATTTAGAATAACCAACCAACATTTATTAAAAGAGCAGTTCCTTTTAACAAAAGCAAAGCAGAGTCGTAGAAAGACAACATTCCTACTAACAAAATTTGTACCCCTACCAATGCCTGGAGAAGCTTCCCAAATGAACTCAAGGTTATTAGCCTCATGCGCACACGAGTACTCTTCCCCCAACTGTTTACGATAGCATTAGAATTTTAGCTGTAAATTCTTAGCAAAAACTACTTTCCAACATATTCAATCCAATCGATACAGATTAGAGTAACATTAGTTTTAGTGTGTAAACATGTAAAGAGTACATTAAATTATACAGATAATAACAACTTACCACACTGAACTCTAGGTTTTTTTCCACCCACTCTTTGGCATCGTTGAATTCATCTTTCATTTCCATGATATAAAGTGTGTCAAGGGCATCTACTATTGTGGCTCCTTGTATATTGCCTGAAAGAAATTGTGGTAACACGTGAGCAATTAAATCATATATCCAATATAAAAAACACATCACTGTTTGAATAAGGAACTATATAAAGCCATTCCTATGCACCTTACAACTTCCCAATACAACACAATAATAGGAAAATAGCTCAATTGACCTATTAATGAACTTTTATACAATAAATAAAAACATATGCACTGCATTGCATCATAACAGGAGAACATAATAAACCTGATGATTTTAAAAGGGTTATTTTTAACAATTAACTCAAAATCTAAACAGACACATTAGGACTCAATATGATCATATAATCCAACGTTGGGAGCATCATTATTCTAAAGGATGTAAATTCAAAGAATGGTTTTGGGGACCTTACAAAGTTCTAGAGTCCGGTATTAAAAACATTCATTAAGTGAAAGGAATTCATCACTCAGTTTACATAAAATATCACTCAGATTTGCCGTTGTCTATGGTGAAACTGTACATCTTAGCCAAAAATGATAAAAGTTATATATAAATAAAAATTTAAAGCTATAAGAATTTAAAACTGCGGGACAGGTGAGAAGCAAGCAGAAGCATGAAAGAACTGGGAATGTTTTCTTCATTATAATACAATACTTCACTTTAACACATTTCAGTGAAAAGACAGCATTCTTTGGGTTTTAGGTTTTTTTTTCTTACCAGTAGTTACAAACAATATTAGCTTGGGACAATTCACTTCAAAGTGTGGCTTTACCACTATGCAGGACTGTGCAAAGTCTCCTTTTGGCACTGAACACAATTCAGAGTGCTCACTTATCTACTGCCACAAACAATAAACATGTGCCTAGCTCCAGCTACTGCCTGTCCCGTCCTTCTCTAGAAAAACTCTTAAAAACTGTGCCATCTAGTGATTGTAGTCCGTATACGAACATGCTAGGCATCATCTATATCCAAAGAATGCCACCTGGTCTCTGTAAAAAATCTTAATTATAGGCAGTGTTGCAGGCACATTTTATTAAAAAAAACCCTGTGTCTCTTCTCTTCCTTCTGTGATGCATTTTTTTTTACAAATGTTAGGCAAAGTTTGTAACTATTTATGTAGACCTCTAGGGAGGTACTACATACTTGAGCATTATTAGTGATCATTATGTATGCATGTTATTACTATCTATCTGAGAGGGTTATGTATCCTTTGTGTGTCAGAGGAAACGTCAATATAAAAACCCAGTCAAGCGAGGTTAGATCTAAGGCAAGCACAAATGAAGGTATGAAATGGAATTGGTTGAAGAAAAGTCAAATGCAATTATCCAAGACATGTACTTATTACAGTATAAATAGTATAAATTACTTCTACTCCACTACAGCTGGTTCTACTACCAAAAAAATGCAACTGTATAAAAATAACCATGGTTTAGTCACTGGAGTAAAAGAACAGACAGATCAAAAGCAAAAAGTGGTTTGGGGGTTGTTTTTCCCCCCAATAGGGCTGTCTTATATTTAGGCATTTTCTTCTTTCTTTCATTAGGATCCAAAGTTTGGGCATCTTCTTATAATAGAGTATTCAATATTCTCTTTCATAGCAGAACTCTGTTAGTTTATAAAGCTAACATTTTTTTCTGTAAGTATGATGGCCCACACAGGCAAAATAAAGAACACAGCACTGTTCCATTTTATTCTAGCAAATCTATCACTTTTCATGAGCCATTTAAAGTTCTTTTTACATACCATCTATTTTTTTTTTATTTTTTTTTATAGATAAAGCAATATTAGAGCAATTCTATCACCTAAAAGAAGACACTGAAAGTAGTGCTCCTTAATAAACTTGCATTGTAGAAAAGAAAGTTGTTATCATGACATCAACCACTGAAAAGTAGAACATGCCAATAAATATAAAGGCTTCCCCTCAGAAAACGGTGGCTGAAAAAAACTTGCACGATGTAATACAACATTATTAATTATATGTCTGAATATTACTGCAAATTCAGGATATCCTTTACAATTATTTAAACACGATTAATACATTTAGGTGATTCTGTCCATCAAAGCTAAGATAATAAGAAATATAAAAAAGTCATATTGTTACAACACTGATGGATTTGTTGCAGTGAAACACATAAGAAACGATCGACATTGAGCAACGCCCCTCGCTCAAGTCAACAATTTGAAGGTGCTTCATGAAAAAAAGTGCAGTTTTGTACATATAAACATGTGGAAAGGTGGAGGAGCAGTAAAATGAACAAGGTGGGAAATAAATACAAAATGTAATGCTTACAAGTTCATGCAAACAGTAACTTATTTCATTCTTATACGTATGTCATAATTGACATCTTAACTTTCCCAAAGCTGCGTTCCCTTAGTGTGAGCTCAAATGCACATAAACTACAGCTTTCATTATCTTCTCCCATTTTAAGTGCTTCCTCAAATTGCAATTTGTTAAAAATCCTTTTAACCAACTCGCTTCCCCTTTCTACGTAGAGGACAGTAAGTGCTCAGTACTACCAATACTACTAAATGTCTTCCTACATAATGTGGACCTTGTGATTGACATTCCCCTGCACTTTCTACGCTGGAATCATGTAATCTACGTGGGTATTTAGAGCTCTGAAAATAATTAATGACTATGCCAATCACATCATCACTGTCAAACCATTCCTATCATGAATACTGGCTAGATCTTACAAATACACATAATACAAATAAACAGTCTGAAAAATCAATGTAGAAATCTAGGACATAGATTCGTAATGGCACCTGAATAACGCAAAAGTCTGAGTCCTAAACTGTGTACCTTATGTCAGATTCTAAAGTACCTAGAGGGTAGATAGAAACGATCCCACAGTGCATACAGTTATATAATGGTTTTAAATCATGCCTTGTAAGAAACGTTATTTCCAAGCTATAGCACAGAATGATGACATTTCCATGTGTCCTCTGAAAAGCGGACCTTAATGTTTTAAGTACTTATCTAACTCTATACCTTACTCTTTAACAACAAAAGAGAAAACGGGAGCAAAATTAAGACAACCAGACTCATCTATTAGCCATTAGAACTAGGTGCCCAAAATACATATTTTAGAGAGGCTTTTTGTGTTAGTAGACACAGCTTATAGACAGAGACATCTGCTTAGAAAAAAAGATAAATACTTCAAATATAGAGCCAACAATAAAGCCCTGTGCTCAATTATTTTAGTTTGGAAGAACTCTGATGCTAGCTTCCGGCTTCTAGCTTAGAAGTTATAACCTGGTTTCTTTGCTTGCAGAGTCAATCATACAAGTAAGCAAATTAATTTTGATCAATAGAGGGGATCCTAATCATAACCTAATCGCAGGAGCAGCAAGATAAGAAAAGCTAGATTTGTTTATTGTGACAGCTGATTGGCTGAGGTGCATGCTAACAGCATCTATGTAGGCTTCTAGCTGTTCCCTCCACCATCTGTGAGCAGCCACAGAAAATGCAACGCATCTCAATAGACAATTACTTTTCAACAGAATAAAATGCTACTTAGAGGCATAAATATTTATTTTCATATAACCCTATGTACAGATCAAGCTCTGACTGGGAGAATTGCAACGAGGTTAAAGGGCGACTAACAAAAATGTTATTACCCCTTTGTGACAATGGCCGTTTTAACATTCTTGCAGTGTTGCTGTTTAGCAGTAGTTTTCTTCTGCCTTTTTTAGCGTACCCACACAAATTATTTTCTGACTTATTTCTTCAATCTTTCACTCGTCTTCAAAAGCTAACAGAAAACCTGTTAAATAGATAGTGTAGAAGTACCCAATGTTTTTTGGGGGGTTGCAAGTTCTAGGGCAATCAGTATAAGTGGATTATTTCTATTTCAAAACCATTTTTTCCAAAATCTGGTCATTCTGCCACATGTCCTATTTGGGACATCTTTGAACCGGACCAATTCAATTTACCCTATCAAACCAAACATACACATGGTGATCAGTAAGCAACATGTCTCTTGCTCTACTAAGGCAACATCGTTTGAGATTAGGAGGCGATTGCTGATCGCCGTCTAAGCTCTTTAGAAAAAAGTGTGAATAACAGCACCTACATGCCTGGCACATCAATTGTCGTCAATGGTTTAAAAGGTAAAAGGTTTCCAAAAATATTGCATGTTGCATGTTTTAGAATGCTTCATATTAGTCATGTATATGTGTTCTATCTTATACTGTACCGTATTTATCGGCGCATACCACGTACCGGGGTATAACATGCACCCCCGCCCGGACCGGAAGCGAGGGAGACGTGGCTGCAAATTTTTAATCGGCGTATAACACGCAGGTAGGGTTTCTCTTCTTATTTTAGTTATAAAAGTGTGTGTTATACGCCGATAAATACGGTAAATGTGCTACATGTGGCTGTGGGTTCACTTATTTTATTCATAATAATGTGTGAGGCAAAATTATTTGAATAGAATGGGTCTACTTTTCCTATACAATATGCACCAGACCAGCTTCTAGTACACAGAGCCCACTGTAGTTTCTAAAATATGGTTTTCCATTTATACATGTGTACTTCAGTTGCTCTCCAAGCACTAGGTGTTTGATTTCCCGTCCGACAATATCTCATTTTGTTTGAGAATACTGAAAGCGTATCTACTGACGAACGGTCATATTGTTAGCATGTAACAACCCAATGTTAAACCAAATCAATACAGGATCAGTGAATGCAGAGTACACTCGCCAAAAGGGCCCATGGTGCACCAGAACAAGAATTAGTAGATTCTTCGCTACAAAGTAAGAAACCGAGGGCAGACCAAACAAAGATTTCTCTGAAGAGAACAGCAAGGGTTTTTCTTTGTTTGTTTTATTAGCTGTTCATGTCTCTCTTAATGTACTCCATCACTTTTTTGACAGCATGCTTGAAGCATTTGTTCCACGTTATTACTCCGCACTGATTTTTCTTGACGGCGGTAATAATATTAGTTTATTGGAAGGCATCCATTGCAGGCAGCATTCCTACGGCTTGTGCACAACACAAAACACAAGTTAAGCCCCTGTCGACAATTATTAAAACATGAGCAAACACTGCCGTATAGAGTTTAAAGTGAAGGATGTATGCTGTAAAACAATAAAAACCGTTGGACATGTCTAATGAGGAATAGCATGTAATAGAATGTTGCTATTAAACATGTCTCTCAATAATGGACCAGGGTAAAATAAAATTTTTATAAATGTTAACTAGACCTGGCAAACCAAAATGGCTTTAAAACTAAACTCTTTAGGGAGACAAACCCAATTTCATAGGGAGATTTAAATATATAAACTTTACCGAGTAGGTGATTGTGTGAAAGAACTCTTACAAGTCGTGTTTAGTATAGTATAACATCAACTTCAAGCAACATCCTCCCGAACCTGCAATCAAGGGACGTGGAAATATTGTTTTCCTAACCAGAACTCGCCTTAAAGCCACTGAATAGCACTACCATTTGAAATGAAATACATTTTTATAAGCAATTCATGGAGTTCAAATGTATCCTTTCTACATTAGGCGATTGTATACAAAAAAATGTTTCCTTTAACATGAATGAATATATTACGATGGTAGCACGTTAAAGTGTCTGAATTTATGCGAAAATAAGCAAGCTAATGAACTCATTTCTACTAATTAATCCAAACATTTCTTGCTTTAATAGTACCAAAAACGCTGGATAAGACTGGCAATCTGCACACCTACTCAACATATGAAATTAAAGTAACAAATAAGCTATTTCTTGGCTAAAGACATAAAAAAAACCTCAAAAATTAGGACATTTAGAAAAAGGATGCTTATCTTAGGGCAGTTATAACAATCTGTACACCTTAATGGGAACATTAGAGTTTCCTTTTTTAGTTTCCCCTCAGGGGTGGCTGATTTCACCTGGCATGACAGAAGGGTGAGAAGACAGAAGCAGACGAGTGAACCATTAAGCCAAATTAACCTACAACGCACTAAAGCTTTATCTACTATGGTAAGAGTCCCCCTAACACAAAAACAAAATACCGTATTTGCTCGATTATAAGACGACCCTGATTATAAGACGACCCTCCAAAATCTAAATATTAATTTAGGAAAAAAGACAAAAAGCCTGAATATAAGACTACCCTATAGGAAAAAAAGTTTTACTAGTAAATATTAATTCATGTAAACAATATTTTCATATTTAATACAAGCTATGAGAAAAATATATATTTTTTATTTCCTTTTATTTGCCAACCTGCCCCCCCCAGTTATGCACATCTGCCCCCAGGGTTGCCACTCTGCCCCCAGAAATGCCTTATACCCCCTATTTGCCACTCTGCCCCATGATGTGCCTTTTAACCCTCTATATGCCACTCTGCCCCCAGAAATGCCTTATACCCTCCTATATGCCACTCTGCCCCATGATGTGCCTTTTAACCATCTATATGCCACTCTGCCTCCAGAAATGTCTTATACCCTCCTATATGCCACTCTGCCCCATGATATGCCTTTTAATCCCCTATATGCCAGAGTGGCATATAGGGGGTTAAAGGCATATCATGGGGCAGAGTGGCATATAGGGGGTTAAAAGGCATTTCTGGAGGTGTATGTATATATATATATATATATATATATATATATATATACTGCTAACAGCAATCACACTCCTATCAAGCCAAGGCAGCCAGTACATGCTGGAACCTGAGGATGATAGGAGTGTGAGTACAGCCTCCCTATGCCATGCTACCACCACCCTTACACATCCATACTAACACACACTCATTCACAAACCTTAAAATACTCATTCATTCCATTAAACACACACACACACACACACACACACACACATACCTGAACTGCAGATCTCTGACTCGAAGACTTCTGCATGGGCCCGGCTGTGCAACTTCTCTGGCCCCGCCCCCAGAGGAAGGAGGGGGGAGGCAGAGTTATGTGACACTCTTCTAGCTTCCTATTCTCCTGCTGCTCGCGACCAAAGCCCGGTAAGTAGCATGGCCCCAGCGGACATTTTGAGGTCTTATTAGAAGACGACCTCGATTATAAGACGAGGGGTATTTTTCAGAGCATTTGCTCTGAAAAAAACTTCGTCTTATAATCGAGCAAACACGGTAATAACCTATCATAGAAACAATGACCACATGTATATGTGTACACTAACATATACACAAACAAAAGTGCTTATAGTCGCACAGTACTACAATCAGATCTGTTTAAATAATGATTTGGTCATGTTAAGATGTCTCTACCCATCCAACCGTTTCCATAACTCACAGGAGATCCATGAGATTCTTTACCTGCACTAGTCTTCTTTCACCATAACTCAATGTAAATCTGCTCAACACTTCCTGTCGTCATGATGGGAAAGTGGATCAAAAAAACGTTAGAAGGTTTAGCTACAGTAAGTATATTTGCGCACTCAGGAAAAAGAGTACCAAGATGGTCTAGTTTTGGGGACATAATGGGGACAAAAAAACCAAAACTATTTCCTTTGCTTGCCCTTTTCTAGGAGAATTCCAAAAAATGTACATTTTTGTAACAGACCTGTGTAGTGCTTTGTTTTAGAGAAAGGCTTATATAATTGTTTGCAACACCTAATTATTTACTCAATGGGCATGTTGGCACTTAGCCAATTACGGTTTATGAAAGATACTTATAGTGTTAGCAGAGATTGAAGTCAAGTCCCCAAGAATGCTTTAGAAACCACAAGGTATGTGGGTTGATTAATAAAGAAAAGAAACGCATTTGCGAATGCTTTTCCATAAATAATACACATTAATACCAATACAAAAGGTCAAGTACAAGAACATATCCTGTTCATTTCAAAACAGACATGCCTGTAAACTCAATATAGTCAATGCGTATAGCTCCGCACAAAACCAGGTCCAGCTATTAGAAAGCTGCAATCATAACCTTGAACAATGGCCCACATTAGATACGCACCATTAGCTCATTTAACACAACATTAACCTTAGTTAGTGGTATGTTTTTTTTGCAATACATTGTATGCACGAGAATAGATATACTAAAATAAAAAGACAAAAAAAAACCCATAAATATAAACAAGGGAAAGGGACTTTATGGATACAAATCACAAGCAGAGCAGAGAAATATAATTATACCAAAATGGAAATTATATCTCATTGTGCCATGATAAACATTCCATTGTTCATCCTTGAAGAGATAGCTTAGTGTAGCGGCTACAATAGTTTTCAAACAATGGACACTTCATAGTCGGTCTTTACACTGGCACACTTGCAGCACAAATATTTAAGTGTTTTTTGCATGTTGATTCATAAAATATTTTTAACATTTGCACTCCTGATTAACTGTGTAAGCCAGCATTTGCCCTAGCATGTATATTTCACAACACTTGGCTCTGCTCAACTCGTCAAGAATGCAGGAATGCAAGCCACAGCCAGCCTGGCTCATATTGTTTTTTTTTTTTTTTTTTTTTTTTTTATTATTATTATGTTGGTCCTAGTCTCTCTTTGCAAGAATGTTTGTCAGAAGCAGGGTTCTGGATCTGGCTTAACCCAGGCTCTGCTGGGACTCCACTCTTCATGTTTCTAGCAGGTGTCAACATCGACATTTCTCAGAACAGAAATTCCTGGTTCCCCGGGCTGGGCTTGTGTTTTCTCAATAGCCTGCCAGAACGGAATGCCTGATAACCTGTTTCGGCATTACACCAGATCTGCAGGCTGCCTGATCTTCTCAATGCTGCAAAAACACTGGACATACTGTTACACCCCAACTGTCCCAACTGACACCTTTTATGTGGATGGAACGTCCATAGGAACATCAGTAGGTTAAACCCATTTCCTCAATTAGATGAGGGTGTGGTTCTATAACACTGCCTGATCTAATGTGGTTCTTTAACACTGCCTGATGGCAAATGTAGTTCTCTGAACAAAACCCTCTAGAGGATACAAACTATGTAGGGTTCTGGGCATGGGCGTAGGAAGAAAATCACGAGGGGGGGGGGCAATAATGAAGAAACCCCCGCAGGGGGCACCCCTCTGTCACAAAGCTGGGTTTATGCGTTATTCTGTTGATCTGTATCTGGTATGATATGTTTCCATTCATTATTTATGTATACCTGCAAACATAGGGTTTGTATGTCTTATTCAGTTGATCTATACATGCACGTGCTGTTTCATGTGTTGTGTATTTGATCTATACCTGAACTACACGGCGTAAGTAAAAAAGAGGTGTGGCTGAATGATGGGGACAAAGGGGCTGTGGGATGATTACGTTGGAGAGAACCTCTCAATGTCACAGTAGGGCCAGAAAGAGGGAAGATTGCACTCACTCACAGTCTTCCCCTAATCTGCAGTCAGTGTGGCAAAAATTGTTTTTTGTTGTTTGAGCGGAGGGAGTGATTGCACGCTAGGGAGCGTGAAGAGGGACCAAGGAAATGCTTGCCTAGGGTCCAATTTTTCAATATTTAAATTTTTTTGTTTCAAAGATTAGCTGTTTTTTCTATGTTTAATGTATTAAACGCATGGGATATTTTCATTTACCTTTGTATATGTTAACATACTAGCGAGTTCACTACCATAAAAGAAGTATGCTTAAAATACTTTACCTGAAATACTTTTCCTTCGGCACATATGTAAATGAAATGTGTATTCTAAAGAAAATATGTACATTCTAAAGAATTTTGGTTTATGGTTTAACCTAAGAAGCAGGATCAGCTGCAGAAGTTTCACTAGAAACAGATAATTAGCTAAGGCAAATCATTATGCCCGAAAACAAAATCTACAATCCTCCTTACATACGTCATCAAGACATCAAAAACAGGGAGATAATAAAAAGCTATGAATGCATGTTTAAAAGCGTTCATGTCATTTATGGTTCTATGAAAGAAAAACACCACTAGAGGAAAACTCCTGTAAGTGGTTTAACAAAGGAGGATAAACAGCCTACAAAGGATGAGAGGGTTACCACAAGGATAAGTGCCCAAACATGTTTGCCTGAGGACATCATGCAGCTCAATGGTTCTGAAATAGACCATTTAGGAAGACACGCATATAACATATGCACGTAAGCCTTTGTAAAGACAATAAGGAAATTTTTCAGATATATAACCAGTGTAAATTTTGAATGTTTTTGCAAGGGAACAAAACAGACTTTCCAGCCCAGTTTCTGCTGCTGCTTTATGTATATGGTTCCTGTATCTTTTACTAGTCTTTCGTATTACATTTTCATATGGAATTTACAAGGGATGTACAACTTCTGGAAAAGATAACCCTAGCAGATAATGAGAGTCAAAACATCCTGTGGCTAGACATCTAAAACCTGCTTTAAACCTTATAGCATTTTAAATGACCAAAGAGGAACTTTTGATTTTTTTTATTTAAATGTTGTGTGATTATAGCATGGCTAGGGGGAGGCCTTTATGGAGACTTTGGTGTCCACTGACTAAAGGAAAATGTGTGTTTTAGTTCCTTGACTTCACTATTTATCATGAAGGTCCAAACTCTGAAGAGCTTCTGCTGCAAGAGACGGTTGACCCTGTACAATGCAAGGTTAAATAAGTGATACTTGCTCTTACTTCTACATTACACATTTTGCAGGGGTAACATGTCATTGATGGCTCTTAATGAATTGGGAATGGAACCCCAGCTCTCCTGACAACTTTACCTTTAGTGAATAAGCCAGTTTCTATGTGACTGCGACCCAATGATAGCTCTTTATTGGACAAGGTCAAATAAACAGTGAATTTGATTTAATTACGAACACTTTTTCCACATTTCTATACACGAGTGTGACTTTGAGGGCTACAGAACACTGATGTTCTCATCCCCAAACACGAGTTCCTAGGAAAGAGGGACAGGAGAAGACAGAGTGATTGACATTCTTAAAGTGTCCCTATTTAAGAGGGCCGTTTACCCCTATATCTCACAGACGATAACATATCTATGGATCTTCAAAGACGTTTGACAAGAAAATAATCAGTCTTTTTAATAGAGTCTAGAGACAGATATAATAATTCTGTGTACTGAACACAATCTCAACTTACAATTTTCATCCTGAATTTGCTTATTTCAACAACTTGCTTCTTCTGGTAACACTCTGTCTGCTTTAATGAATCACACTGACTCAATGCTTTCATGAAATCAAAGTAATTAATCATGCAGAAGAATACAAACTGCAGGCTGAACTTGAAAATGATGAATGGAATAACTTTTGGAAGTAGAGGCAGATTTACTTATGCGATTATTAGTATGCTTCTTATGTAGTTGTGACCTTTTAACACACTTTATTAAAAGCATAAACAAAGCTTAAATTGTACAAATCGGTTTGGAACATGCATCTGTGTGGTTTACACAGTCAATAACTTCTTAGTCTTGCATGACTACATTAAACGGTGCACTCCTATTAGCAAATTTCATAAGGTTCATTGGTTTAACTACAAAGTGCTGTGCCTAAGAAAAACAAAATAGCTCCATAACCTCATCTTTTAACATAGGGTCATAATATAAAACTAGTGGATCAGAGATATAGATGTAATGTGAAATGGGAAAGTTCTATTTTACGGAGAAGGTAATACAGTAAAGAAATTTTAACATGCATGGGATAGGCATAAAGCTATCCCCTGAACCTAAGACAAGACCAAGGACTGATTAAGGTCAAAGTGGCAGACTGGATGGGCTGAATGGTTCTTATCTGCCGACAAATTCTATGTTTCAAAGTAAGGACATCTGTAGCTAAGAAAGAGCGATGATCGTGTAGGCTTGATATTCCTCAAGCCCTAGGTCTCCAGGAACAGCTGTAACCCTTGTAAATCCCCCCTGACCAACAGTATGTACACTGTGTCCCTTTCTGAAACACAGATTCCTTTGTTACATTCTCTCATGCTCCACATAGGAAACAGGGTATAGCTGTATTTGGTTCA